>NC_059080.1:55605644-55921370 GCF_020497125.1 Mauremys mutica | reverse complement strand
GCCCGGTCTTCGGCGGTAATTCGGTGGCGGGGGGGGGGTCCCCCCCGCGGGCCTTCCGGGCACTTAGGCGGCGGGTCCCGGAACAGAAGGGGCCCCCCGCCGCCGAAGACCGGGCTGCGCTTCGGCAGCGGCGGCGGGTCCCGCTCCCACCCCCCGCCCCCGGCGGGTCCCGCTCCCCCCCCGCCCCCGGCCCCGACGGTCCCGCTCCTCCCCCCGGCCCCGGCCCCGGCCCCAGCCTCTTACCGAGCACGTCTCCGGTGGGGCCTGAGCTCCGTCCCGCTCAGAGCCGCGTGGTGAGGGGGCGGGGCTGTGAGCTCCACGCCGAGCGGAGGCAGCTGCCCCGCCCCCTCCCCACGGTGCTCTGAGCGGGGCGGGGCTCAGGCCCCATTGGAGCTCCCAGCCCCGCCCCCTCACCACGCGGCTCTGAGCGGGACGGAGCTCAGGCCCCGCCAGAGACGTGCTCGGTAAGAGGCTGGGGCCGGGGCTGGGGCGGGACCGTCTCTGAGCGGGGCGGGGCTCAGGGGCCCCGACGGAGACGCTGAGGCTCCAGGAGAGGGGCGGAGGCGGGAGCCTCCGCTCTTCTCTTGGGGGCCCCTGCGGAGCCCGGGGCAAATTGCCCCCTTTGCCCCCCCCCCCCTTGGCGGTCCTGTTAACAAATCAGCGTTCGAAGAGCTTACAGTGTAAAGCACAAGAGGGCACCTTAATTTGTGTGTTGTGTTTGGGGATATTTTCTGTTTCCAGAATGAGCAGGAGATCTTGACACTTTAAAAAAGAGAGAACTTAGTAGACAAGGCTTGATGGAACTCTTTAGATGTTCATTTAAACGGAGTTAATTTGTCAGCCTGGTAAAGTTAAAGGGTACAGAATAAATAATACAGGAATTACTGCCTTGAATTAATTTGGTAATGACTACTGTGCAAGTTGCATGCAATTTTATTATGTTTAAGCATTAGATGTTAGACCATTATTGCACATGCAGACTTTATAGAATTTGTATGGCAAGACAAGAAGGAAACATAGTGCAGTCACCATATTTAATGAGCATGCACAATAACAATTTGCAAAAAGACTTTTTGTAGAAATTACCTTCTTGCAGTTACACATATGAAGAAAAAAGGATCTTGAATTACAGTGTATAAAATAAAGCACTTTGCTTCAAGGAAGGATTTTTTAAAAAACCCCTAAGTGTCTACCGACCACTTGCCACTTAAATATTGACAGATATTAGTTCCGTGTCTTCCATTTTTCTAGGATGAAAGGTCTGAGATAACTAGTTTGTCCGACTTGTCTGCAGTTTCAGAGAGAGTTAAAAGTTCGTCTGTTTCATAGTCTTCTTCAAATGATCTGCAATGAGAGAACAATGATACTGTCAAAATATGTTTCTACATGTTTACTTTGGTTGTAAAAATCTAATGTTTTCAGATACAAAAGTATCTGAGCTTTTATGCTGCAGTCCTATTACTTCAACTTTTACAGCTGATACTGTTGATTTTTGCAATCCCACCCACCGAGAGATCAAAATTGTAAAATAAAGATGCAATAGCACAGAGGGATGTTTGGGGAAGATTTAAATATGAACCTGTTTTTCTTGTTAAAACCTAGTGATGTCCTTTAAATTGCAGCACAGGAAAATTGTGACTATGGTTCTCCTGTATTTGTGTCTACACAGAGCTCTGCTGTCAGTTATGTGCCTGTGGTCAGAGAATCTTCTTTTTTAGTGGTAATAGTTGAGGACATGTGCCTGACATTCCAGTCCTTTTCACCCTGGAGCCAAGGTTAGGAATAATCTCACCCTTTCTAGCAGTCCCCAGTTCCCCTCTCTGCTGAAGCAGTGAGGAACCCTCCTTCATGTGAAGATTTCTATTTTGTGAAATAGATTTAGTTTCAGGATTTTTATTCAATTAAAAACACTTCTGTTCTAATGTAGTCACTTTTTCTGTGCTGCCATTCTCATTTCAACAGGTGCTCCTCTTGGCGCTCATCAGACACCTCTGCCTTCAACATATAGGGAAATTTATCTGGACGTGAAAGACTGTAAAAGCTGGGTTGTGGACCCTTCTTATGGAGGAGGCCTTGGCTTTGACTCGCTCAGAAACTCCCCCGTGCCTCTGGAGAGTCTTGGCTTAAGTGATGCTTTGAAGCCTACTAAAATGCTGAGATCTGAGACAATTCTCTCAAGCAATCACACCATCATGTCCCATTCTCAAACAGTTGGAAGTCTCAGCATCCAGCTCCTAGTATTAGAGCTCAGTGGCTGTTAAAAGTCCCTTAGTTCTAAAAGGAGGAGCTATGGTAGAGTTGATTTATGGTCAGGATGGTCAGTATCATGGTTAGCAGGAGGAGCGCCATCAGATCTTCCTAGTCCTACCGATAAGGAGACTCCTTTGAGTCCTTGGAGGCTCTGCCTGAAGTTTCTGCATCCTCTTTAAAATAGCCCAGGGTGTCATGCAGTTTAAATTCTCCCCATGATCTTGGGTCCCTTCAGTACCAGAAGCAATCCCTGCCACTGAGGAAATCTTAGAACAGAGATATTTTGGCAGCAACCACAGGGCTGCCTGCATGTTGTTCCGCACTGTGTATGGCACCACTGGATAGTGCCTTCGTGTCACGCTTGATGACATGGAACTAAGAGGATGGCATTCAACACTTCCTGTGCTGATCATCCCATTAGTAACTCAGCTGGCACAGAAACCCCATGGGAGTCGCATGCACCTGTCAGCCTCTCAGGGCTACCAACCCTGCCCCATGTGCCTTCACTGGGGTCACTGGTCCTATCTCACACTTGGCTGAACCGTCTGCAAAGGATAGGAAAAAGAGTAAGATCTCCAAGGGGAACATCCAAATCTTCTATAAAACAGCAAGGGAAAGCACCTGCTAAGTACTTTGGCTTTCCTTTCTGGAATCCCCTGCACTCACTGGGAGAGGGATGAAGAGGATAGAAAAACTTCAGTCCATCCCCTGCCCTTCTCTGAGCTAACAAACGCATGGCCTCTTCTCCTTCCCTTGCGTGTTCTGAGAGATGATCATCAGAAGGGTGACATGCTAGGCTGCCCTCCCAAAAATGTCTCATAAGCTCTGCTGTCTGAGAAATTCAAAAGAACTGTCCTTCCAGTATGCGAGGGCTCACTGGAGCCGGCTGGAGGAGCTCGCCTTGGTTGTGTCTTTCCCCCAGAAGCCAGATGCTTTGTATCAGGGACTGAGGGAGGGACTTAATCTCTTCTGCCAGCTCCCCCTCTGAGTTCCAAGGTAGGTAGTGTCCACTTCCTCTTCATCTGCCTGGCAGAGTCAAGAAACCTTGAGGCCATAGGGCTGTCTGCTCTGGATGAAAGTCGTGTCATTCACAGTTCAGTTCAAAAGCTAAAATGTTTAAGGAAGGGCTAGCAACACTCACTCAAGGCATTCTTTGAAATCTGGCATGCCACGGTGAGAGCTCTCGCTGCTGCTGCTTTCCTTGATAGACTGGCCTGGCTATGCCATTCTGGAATTTCTGCTGAAGCTCAGGCCAAGGCTCTGGCTGGCCACTGTGAGGGGTCTGACCATTTTAATTCATAAGCAGTTGAGGTATTGGAGGAGCTGATTGTGGCACACACAACAGCTTAGGTTGCTTGCTCTAGGACTATCATGTACTTAGAAACAGCCCAGCTTCAAGTTGGCCTTCAGCCATCCACTGATTGAGATGTAGATTGAGATTGGAAGTTGAGGTCATAAGGGTAATAATGTAGATCTCAGCACAGTTCTTCCTCCAGTTCAGCTGCTTTGACCTCTGGAGGAAAGCCTCAAAGAACAACATTGGAAGCTATGCCTTCTCAAACTCTGTGCCACCATTTCCAAGCATGGCAAGCTATCTTCTTGGACCAAGCAGGTCTATGCTCTGCAGTTTGGGGCCAGGACAGATCCCAACCTCCCTTCTACCTCCCCCTTTTCAGGGATCTTTCTTAGGGGAGATTGGTGAAAGAGGAGGTTTTGACTTTACCAGAACTAGGTGTGCAATTGTCTAAACCCCAAGAAAAATGCTGGCCCACACCTCACTCTGGATCTCTACAAATGAAACATAATTACAAAAGTGTAAAAATGTGCCTGGAGTCTTTTAGGGATGTATTTTTCACTCCAAACCATTGGGCCTGGTTCACAGCACTTACCCTGTGAGATACACACTGCCACATCTTGACCAGGCAGAAGCACAGGAAGTACCTCAGGTTCATACTGGTCAGCAACCATCCCAGTACAAGATGCTGCCCCTTGATGTTCAAGTTGTTATTATCAGGGCCAGCTTTAGGCCGATTTTCCCCAAATCGGGCCCTGTGCCTAAGAGGGCCCGCACCCAGTGGTGAGCTGGAGCTGGTTCCCAAGCTCCGGCAGCTGTCTGCCCCGCCCCCGGCCCCAGCTCACTTCCCCCTCCTCCCCTTGAACGCTCTGCCCCCCTTCTCCTCCCCCTCCCCTGCTTCCCACGAATCAGATGTTCGCGCGGGAAGCCTGGAAACAAGCAGCGGCAGGTAAGCTGGGGTGGGGGGGGGTGAGGAGGGCTCCAGGGAGGCCTGGCGTGGCCCAGTCTGGCTCCAGCCCCGCGTCGTGGCTCTGGCCCGGCCCCGACTCTGGCTGGGTGGCACGGCTCCAGTGGGGGTAAGCGGCATGGTAAGAGACTGGGGCTGTGGGGAGGAAGGGGTTGGATAAGGCAGGGACAGGGAGTGGGTGGTGGGGGTTGGATCAGGCAGAGGTTTGTGGGGGCAGTCAGGGGACGGGGAACGGGATGGGGGAACAGGATGGGGGTTGGGTAGGCGTGGGAGTTCCGGGGGTCTGTTGGGGTGGTCAGGGGATGGGGTCGGGGCAGTCAGGAGACAGGGAGCAGGGCAAGTTGGGTAGGGGGTGGGGAGTCTTGGGAAGGAGTCGTCAGAGGACAAGGAGCGGGGGGGTTGATGGGTTGCGGTTTCTGAGGGGGGCAGGACATGGGTGGGGGTTGGATGAGGTGCAGGGGGATGTACTCACCAGGCGGTACCCTACCGGGTCTTCGGCGGCAGGTCCTTCAGTGCCGCGGAAGATCCGGACCGAAGACCCTGAGCGCCTCCGGGTGAGTCATCCCTGCCGGGGCCCTGCTGAATCAGGCCCCGCACTTCCTAAAGCCAGCCCTGGTTGTTATTATTTAGCATCTAGGAGCCCCAGTCATGGACCAGGAGCCCCAGCATGTGAGACTATCATAACTACAGGCCAAAGTGGATGCTATCCAAAAGTGGCCTGTCCCAAAGTCAAAGAAACGGGTCCAATCGTTCTTAGGCTTGGCTGGATATTACAGGTGATTTGTACCTCACTACAGCCAAATCGCTGCCCCACTGACAGACCTAACCAAAAAGAAACAGCCAAATGCAGTTCAGTGGACTGAAGTGTGTCAGAAGGCCTTTAATCAGCTTAAAGCGACACTCATGTCTTACCCTGTGCTAAGGGCCCCAGACTTTGACAAACCGTTCCTAGTAACCACAGATGCGTCTGAGCATGGTGTGGGAGCAGTTTTAATGCAAGAAGAACCAGATCAAGAATTCCACCCTGTCGTGTTTCTCAGCAAGAAACTGTCTGAGAAAGCCACTGGTCAATCAGCAAAAAGGAATGCTAAACCATTGGGTATGTGCTGGAAAAGCTTCTCCCATACTTTTGGGGACGGCGTTTCCAACAACAAACTGACCATGCTGAGCTAAAGTGGCTTCATACCGCCAAGGGAAATAATAACAAAAAACTTCTTCGGTGGAGTTTAGCTCTCCAAGATTTTGATTTTGATATACAGTCAAACCTCGCAATAACGCGCCCCGCCATAACACAAAATCACATATCACGCGATCACAGGTTGGCTCCCCTTTAAGGTATAATACAGTATGGCGTCGGTACTGTACCAATGGTCCCCAACACCATGGCGGGGAGAGAAGCTGCAGCCCCGCACCTGCTGGGGACAGAGAACTCCAAGGCTGCGGGCGCCGGTGCTCTCTGTCCCCAGCAGGAGTGGGGCCGCAGCTTCTCTCCAGCTTCTCCGGGGCTGCAGATGTCAGTGCTCTCTGTTCCCGGCAGGTGCGGGGCCGCAGCTTCTCTCCGGCTTCAAGAGGAGCCGTGGCTCCCCGCCTGCCGGGGACAGAGAACTCCGGGGCTGCGGATGCCGGTGCTCTCTGTCCCTGGCAGGTGCGGGGCCACGGCTTCTCTCCCCTGTTGGGCACTAGGCGGCGCACATCAATGCACCGCGTTGGGGACCACTGACAAACCCCGCTATACCGCGACACCGCATTTAGCGTGATGGAAGTTTTTGGACCCCAAACATCACGTTATAGCAGGGTTTCACTGTACAACACATTTCAGGAGCTTCTAACAAAGTGGCTGATGAACTCTCCTGTGAAAGTTTCCCAGAATCAACTGGTTAAAAATTGTTCTTGGAATGTGGGACATAGTGTTAGTTTTTATATAATCAATAGTATGTCTAAAGGTGCATGTGTCTTATTAACTCCGTTTTCTCCTAGAGCTCCAGGAAGAAACCACAGCCAATGTGGCACCAGCTGTCCAGCACTATCTGTGATTTTGGGGGGCATGTCATAACTCTAAAGGGAAATGTAACAACTCTCTTGTATACAACACTATAAAACCTCTCCTGGCCAGAGGCACCAAAATCCTTTTTCCTGTAAAGGGTTAAGAAGCTCAGGTAACCTGGCTGACACCTGACCCAAAGGCCCAATAAGGGGACAAGATACTTTCGTTTGTGCTCTTTGTTTTGGGGTTGTTCGCTCTTGGGACTAAGAGGGACCGGACATCAATCCATGTTCTCCAAATCTTTCTGAACAAGGCTCTCATATTTCAAAGTAATAGCCAGGCAGGGTGTATTAGTTTCTTTTGTTTTCTCAATTTGTGAATTTTACCTTTGCTAGAGGGAAGCTTATCCCTGTTTTGTTGTAACTTTGAACCTAAGGCTAGAGGGGGTTCATCTGGGCTCTTTGAATCTGATTACCCTGCAAAGTTATTTTCCATCCTGATTTTACAGAGATGATTTTTACATTTTCTTTTTAATAAAATTCTTTTTTTAAGAACCTGACATTTTTCCATTGTCCAAAGACCCAGGGGTTTGGGTCTTTGATCACTTTGTTACCACTTGGTTAGGATATTATTCTCAAGCCTCTGCAGCGAAGGGGGTGTAAGGGCTTGGGGGGGATATATTGGGGGAAGAGGAACTCCAAGTGGTCCTTCCCCTGTTGCTTGTTAAATCACTGGGTGGTGGCAACGTACCAGGTTTTAACCTAAGGTGGTAGAAATAAGCTTCGGAGGCTTTCAGGCGGGTCCCCATATCTACCCTAGAGTGGGGAAAGACACTGTAAAAATACAGAGCACAAAGACAGTCCCTGCCCCAAAGAGCTTACAAGCTAACAACCTGCCAGTGATCATAGCTCACCTGCTTTATCCCTGCCTACACATCTCACTGAGCCTCATCTTCACAGGGGCCAATACACACCATCCAGCAGACATCTGACCTCTTCCAAACTCTGGCTGAGGATCAGCAAAAAGAAATATACTCTCTAGTCTATGTATGTCTTAACCCTGCTAGAATAGCCAGCACCTTTTGGGAGCTGGTTTCTGTCTACCAAAAGACAGAGGGATAGTCCTTACTCCAGGGGTGGGCAAACTATGGTCTGCAGGCGCATCTGGCCCACCAGCCATTTTAAAGCTCCTGCTGGGGCGCGGGGTCTGGGGCTTGCCTTGTTCTGGTGCTCGAGCTGGGGAGCAGGGTCGGGGGCTGCTCTGTGCAGCTCCCAGAAGCAGTGGCATGGTCCCCACTCAGGCTCCTATGCATAGGGGTAGCCAGAGGGCTCTGCTCTGCATGCTGCCCTTGCAGTTCCCCTTGGCCAGGGATGGTGCCTGCAGATGGGTCAGTGTGCAGAGATGCCTGGCTGCGCCTCCGCATAGGTGCCAGGATGGGGACATGCTGCTGCTTCTGGGAGCTGCCTGAGGTAAGTGCTGCCCAGAGCCATCACCCTGTGACCCACCCTGCCCCTGCCCTGATGGCCCTCCTGCCTTCTGAACCCCTTGGTCCCAGTCTGGAGCACCCCAAACCTCTCAGCCCCAGCCCAGAGCCTGCATCCATTGCCCTCACACACAGACACCTCCCAGCCCAGACCCTGAAGGCATCATTTCTGGCCCCACCCCAGACCCCCCCACCTGCACCCCAACACAAATTTTGTGAGCATTCATGGGCCACCATACAATTTCTATACCCAGATGTGACCCTCGGGCCAAAAAGTTTGCCTGCCTTAGTGTTCCTTGCTATGTAGAAGGAACTGGCCCTTTCTCAAGGTTCTGGGGTTAATAGCAACATGTTTCTTTGTCACACCTTAAACAAAGCTCAGGAGGAGACCCTGTCAGAGTTAATGGAATCATGTGTATATAACCAGGCTGAGAGCCTCTGGACATGCTAGTATAACCTCCACTAGACACCTGTGGAGTGTGACTTCACTTGAGGGCTGTAGGGCAACTACATGGAGCTAGGGCCCTACTTTTAGTCACTACTTTCTTAAGCCAGCTTCTACAGTGAGCTGAGTTTGGGCAATTTGATGTGCTAAACATTTATATAAGAGATTTCCTCACCCATCCTGCTTTTGGAAGGCATTACTAACTCGTCTGCTACAATGGGGCTCCTTGGGGGTATTCTCATGAAGGAGGCAGGTTACTTTTCATCACCTCTATTCTCCAAATGTTGGCCACCTATAGCATTGGTTTGAGCTGAGATCACATTAGTAAGGATGACCTTTCAGAGCCTAGGAATGATGGAGTAGGTGATATATGGTAGTGTGCCTCACCATGCCAATGATTACATTGAGTGGGTCTGTTTTCTGATGATTCAGTGACAGTTAGCAATATTTCATCTCAAGGGTAGTATTTCCAGTTGCAGGAGCTGTTAGGACAGATGGCTGGATCGAGGAGTAACCACACTACTAAAGAATTCAGTCTTAGACAGAATTTCCCTCCAGTGAATAAAGAACTTGAGCTGGTTTGACCCTGGAATCAATCGCTTTGTTCTGGTGTTAAGGGATGTGAAAGCAGCCATAAAACAAACAAAAAAATCACCTTACACACACAAAACAAATGGAAAAATGGGGAAGTGGATAGCAGTGAATGTAAATCAGAAAGTAGGAATTGTATAAAATTGATAAGGGAAGCAAAAGGACACTATGGAAAGCAGAGTTCAGGACAAAAAGTTTTTCAAGTATATAAGGAACAAAACTGGTTCATTACTAGATGAAAATGGCAGAACTGTCACTAATAATGTCGAAAAGGCTGAAATGTTCAATAAATATTTCTGTTCTATATTTTGGAAAAAAACTGATGATGAAATACTTACCAAGTCCAAAAATAACTCAGTAGGATATTAAACAGTGCTTATTAAAGATAGATATTTTTAAATTAGCAGGTCCATATAATTTGCCTATAAGCGTTTTAAAGAGCTGCCCAATCCATACTTTGTGCTATTATATTGTTTTCAATACATCTTGGGACACTGGGGAAGTTCCAGAGGCCTAGAAGAAAGCTAATGTACCATAACTGAAAAAGGGTAAATGGGATGACCCAGATAATGATAACCTGTCAGCATGATTTGTTCCTGGGCAAGATGCTGACTTGGTACCACATGACATTGTGATTAAAAAATTAGACTGATATAGAGCACACATTAAATGGATTAAAAACTGGGACAGGTCTCGAAATGTAATTGTAAAAGAGGAATCATCATCAAGCATGTGTGTGTGTCTAGTGGCGTCCCACAGGGATTGGTTCTCGACCCTATACTATTTAATATTTTTTTATCAATGACCTGGAAGCAAACAAAATAATCACTGATAAAGTTGGCAGATGAGACACAGCTAGTTGGAGTGCTAAATAATGAAAAGGACAGGACACTGACACAGAATGACCCGTATTACTTGGAAAACTTCTTGGCTATAAGGTTCCATTGTTGAAGGTGATCACAGTATCCAGGAAGTTGATGCGAATGGGGGAGTGTTCCAGAGAGAGTTTAATGGATGGCTGGTGGTTGTTGAAGGTGTGGTGGGAGTAGTTATATGAAGGAGTTTAAGCCACGTGTCAAGAAGGTGAAAATATCATCGAAGTATCTTAGGTATATCATTGATTTTGTGGTGCATTTGTCCAGAAATTCTTCCTCAAAGTGGTCCAGGAAGAGTTAGGCATAATTGGGGAGCCATCCTAATACCCATGGCTATTTCTATGATTTGGGCAAAGTGTTTGTTGTTGAGTGTTAAATTGTTATGGGTGAGGGTGAAATGGATGAGTATACAATGTATTTGGGGTGGATATCTGAGTGCTGTCCATTGTCTTATAGATATTTGAGGCAGGCAGCTATGCCATCATGGTGAGGGATGTTGGTGTACAGGGAAGTGACATCCATAGTGGGAAGGATGATGTTCTGAAAGAGTTGTTAATGTTGCAGAGTTTCTGGATGAAGTCAGTTGTCTTGGAGGAAGCTGACCCTGTGTGTGGTGAGTGGTTTGAAGATGATTTTTCTAAGTCCTGACATTCTTTCAGTAAGCATGCCATGGCCAGATATGATGAGTCTGCCTGAGTTCCCTTGGGAAGTATGTAGCAGATCGCTGGTGTGGGTTCTTTGGGGATGGGGGTTAGTGATTCCCTTGAAGTTGTTTGGGGAAGGATTTGATGATATCCTTACATTTCTGGGTGAACTGTGGTGTGAGGTCTTCTTTGAATTCTTTACAGTAAGTGGTGTCGGAGAGTTGTCAGTTGGCCTCATTAATGTAGTCGGCACAGCTAAGCACTACAATGGCACCCGCTTTGTTTGTTTGATCACTATCTGGTGGTTAGGTATCAGGAACTATAGAGTTGTCCTCTCGACAGTGGAGAGCTTGTGGTGGATGTGGTGATTAAGGATTTCACAGTCAATTTTTCCCCCAAAGCAATCAATGCAATGATCAAGTGTGAGATTTCATCCACTGTGGGGTCTCCAGTCATATGGTTCTTTTTTCTTACGACTGACAGTGATAGTTGTGTGTGGGGGGTGGTATTATTGTGAAAGAATTCTTTGTCCTCATCCCCAAAGGAAAACTGCACAACACCTTCAAAAGATGAGCCTAGGATCTTAAATTCATAACTTTGCTAGATACTAAAAATCATGGTCTTAATAAAGAGACTGGATTTATGGTTTATTATAACAGTCTGTAACAACCCCCCCCCCCCACACAAACCCCCTTTTTTGTCCTATGACTAAAAAGGTGTTAATTGGCTACTTCACCTTGAATGGATCTCTTAAAACAGTGGTTCTCAACCAGGGTTATGTGGAGGTCTTCCGGGAGGAGGGTGTGTGTGTGTATATCAACTCATCTAGATATTTTCCTAGTTTTACAACAGGCTACATAAAAAGTGAAGTCAGTACAAACTAAAATTTCATACAGTAACTTGTTTGTACTTCTCTATATACCATACACTGAAATGTAAGTACAATATTTCTATTCCAATTAATTTATTTTATAATTATATAGTAAAAAGGAGAGAATAAGCAATTTTTCAGTAACTGTGTGCTGTGACACTTTGTATTTTATGTCTGATTTTGCAAGCAAGTAGTTTGTAAGTGAGGTAAAATTTGGGGGTACACAAGACGAATAAGACTCCTGAAAGAGATACAGTAGCCTGGAAAGGTTGAGAGCCAATGTCTTATAATATATGTTAACTACTTATGCTAAACAATCTCTCCCACCTTGTATTTAGCGGTGACACTCGGGAGTACATTTCCCAGACCTGAGAAGAGCTCTGTGGAAGCTCAAAAGCTTGTCTCTTTCACCTACAGAAGTTGGTCCAATAAAATATATTCTCTCACCCACCCTGTCACTCATCTAGACGGACATTCCACTTTTGACAATCATCCAGCTGGTTTTGATTATGCCCTTTAGATCACAACTGCCATCTTCTAGTAATACTTCAAGGTCTCATTTTCTATCTGCTTGCATTTCTATACTAGCACTTTAATACACATATAATCTTATTCTGAAACAAACAATGAAGATTATTTTTTACCTTCTAGCATTCGCTTTAGGTATCTGCCTGTTGATCTGAAGTAAGCAAATGCTCCCCTTCTCTCCCTCTGTAGCCTAGTTTAAGGCAGTTTTCAATATACAAAATGTGTGGGATTACTGAATGTAAGATAGCTGCGCAAATGTCAACACCTACCCTTCTTGTAACTGCTCATTTCCAGATTCTTCAGCAACAAGAAGCTCATACTCCTCTGCAGCGTATCTGTCCCAGTCTGAAGGCTCCGGTCCATCATTTTCAACATCCTAAACACATCAGAAAAGCAAATTAAATAGGAGTGTCCTTTCTGATCTACAAACTTGCTTTGCAAAAGCTTCTCACCTATCTACAAACATGTGCATTTCTGCAACACTTACTGTTGGGGTTTGAAAATGCCTTAAGAAAAACAACTCAATCCAAGTTTAGTCTCTTAATCAAAGTTTAAATTATGTACTCATCAAGTTCTTTAAACAAAGCCCCGAGTAAACAAATATGTTTTGTATTAGGCTTTAAATCTCGAACACAGATGGAATACTTTGCCACCCATCTTGAACAATGACATTCCAAAAATGTCAAGTAAGAATAACTGCAAACCTGAACTGCTCTGGCAGGACATACTGTAAGAGCAAGGGAACTCTGCCTAGTGACTGGTTCTCAGAGCATTCCAGGATTTAGAAAATGTTGACACTCCTTTGAATTGCACCCACAACCAAGCACGCAGCTTTTGCAGAGTTTGGTGCACAGGGGCAATATGCTCAGAGAACTCCTCTCTATGTATGAGTTGGGCCATGCCTTTCACCCCAGCTGAGCTTTTCAAGAAACATACAATGGTGGCCCCAAGTAGCAATTCAGCAGTGGGTCCTAGAAGTAACAAAGTCCTGGGTCACTATGGCACAATTCCTCTCCCTCCTGAGTGTGCACTGCCTTCAGATGGTTGTGCGAGGTGCTGTGCAAACACACAACACAGATGGGAAGGAATTTAGACTGTCTTACTGATAAGGACGTGCCCAAAACAAACACTTGCATTAGATTAGAGGAAGCACCAGCTCTATCATAGTTAAGGTTAGGAAGCCCTTTCTGTTTAAAGGACAGCTCTAAGTGAACTAAACTCTGCACAGTTACTTGGCTTGCCTTGACATTTGGTGTACACCTGGGGTGTGTGTGATGGGGTTATTACTAGGACTGTCAAACAATTAAAAAAAATAGTTGTGAATAATCTCAGTTTTAATCACACTGTTACACAATAATAGAATACCAATTTAAATGTATTTATAAATTTTTGGATGTTTTCTATATTTTCAAATAAGTTGATTTCAATTACAATACAGAATAGAACATGTACAGTGCTCACTTTATATTTGTTATTACAAATATTTGCATTGTAAAAAAGCAAACAACATAAATAGTATTTTTCAGTTCACCTCATACAAGTACTGTAGTGCAATCTCTTTATGGTGAAAGTGCAACTTACAAATGTAGAATTAATATTTTTGTTACATAACTACACTCACAAAGAAAACAATGTAAAATTTTAGCGTCTACAAGTCCACTCAGTCCTACTTCTTGTTCAGCCAATCGCTAAGACAAACAAGTTTGTTTATATTTATGGGAGGTAATGCTGCCTGCTTCTTATTTACAGTGTCACCTGAAAGTGAGAGTAGGCGTTCACATGGCACTGTTGTACTATAAAGTGAGTCCTGTACACTTAGTATTCTGTTGTTGTAATTGAAATCAGTATATTTGAAAATGTAGACAAACATCCACAAACATTTATAATTTAAAGTGGTATTCTATTATTGTTTAACAGTGCAATTAAAACTGACTAATCAGGATTATTTTTTAAATTTAGTTACTTAGTTTTATGTTAATCACTTGAGTTAACGGCGATTAATTGATAAACCTAGTTTTTATGGATCCAAATTTGGGGTTATTTGACCAATGGGTTACTGAGAGACAAGACTCCCTCCTATCTCTCCTCCAAAAACATTTTTTCTTAAGGTTGACAATTTCTACCAATGATGTACACCAAGATACTGTAAACTGAAACCCAACCCGTGGCAGAAATCTGAAAATGAACTGTGTAGGCATGTTGCTACAATCTGCCTGCCAAAGGGTTGTTGTTGTTTTTTTAGTTAGGGGAAATGTAAGCTGAGTATAGCAGAAAATTCAGAAGGTGCTGATACTGAGCATTCTCGAAAGACAAGTGGACAGCGGAGACAATGAATGCAGTGAGGAGCAGGGCTACCTGCTTGCCTGTCAGTCCAGCAAACCAACTCTCTGCCAGCAATGAGCAGGGCAAACACTTGGAACCTGGCCCTTATACCCAAACCCTGTACATCAGTGGTCTCCAACCTTTTTATGCTCAAGATAGACTCATAGACTCTAGGACCGGAAGGGACCTTGAGATGTCATCGAGTCCAGTCCCCTGCCCTCATGGCAGGACCAAATACTGTCTAGACCATCCCTGATAGACATTTATCTAACCTACTCTTAAATATCTCCAGAGATGGAGATTCCACAACCTCCCTAGGCAATTTATTCCAGTGTTTAACCACCCTGACAGTTAGGAACTTTTCCCTAATGTCCAACCTAAACCTCCCTTGCTGCAGTTTAAGCCCATTGCTTCTTGTTCTATCCTTAGAGGCTAAGGTGAACAAGTTATCTCCCTCCTCCTGATGACACCCTTTTAGATACCTGAAAACTGCTATCATGTCCCCTCTCAGTCTTCTCTTTTCCAAACTAAACAAACCCAATTCTTTCAGCCTTCCTTCGTAGGTCATGTTCTCAAGACCTTTAATCATTCTTGTTGCTCTTCTCTGGACCCTCTCCAATTTCTCCACATCTTTCTTGAAATGCGGTGCCCAGAACTGGACACAATACTCCAGTTGAGGCCTAACCAGTGCAGAGTAGAGCGGAAGAATGACTTCTCGTGTCTTGCTCACAACACACCTGTTAATGCATCCCAGAATCACGTTTGCTTTTTTTGCAACAGCATCACACTGTTGACTCATATTTAGCTTGTGGGCCACCATAACCCCTAAATCCCTTTCTGCCGTACTCCTTCCTAGACAGTCTCTTCCCATTCTGTATGTGTGAAACTGATTGTTCCTTCCTAAGTGGAGCACTTTGCATTTGTCTTTATTAAACTTCATCTGGTTTACCTCAGACCATTTCTCCAATTTGTCCAGATCATTTTGAATTATGACCCTGTCCTCCAAAGCAGTTGCAATCCCTCCCAGTTTGGTATCATCTGCAAATTTAATAAGCGTACTTTCTATGCCAACATCTAAGTCGTTGATGAAGATAGTGAACAGAATATCACTTTCTGAATTTAAGGGCAACCCAGGATCTACTCTGCCCCTTCCCCAAAGCCCTGCCCCACTCATTCCATTCTCCCCTCTCTTCATTGCTTGCTCTCCTCAACCCTCACTCACTTTCATTGGGCTGGGCAGGAAGTTGTGAGGGGTGCAAGCTCTGGGAGGGTGTTTGGGTGCAGGAGGGGGAGCAGCTAGGGTGCAGGGGTTGTGGTGCAGGAGGATGTATGGGGTGCTGGCTCTGGGAGGGGAGGTCAGGGCTGGGGCAGGGGCTTGGGGTACTGGTTCTGGAAGGGGGCTCAGGGCTGGGGGTGTGGCCTCCAGATGGGCAGTACTTACCACAGGCAGTGCAGTGAAATTAAGGCAGGCTCTACTCCTGGAAGGGGCCAACACACCTCTGCGGCCCCTGGAAGGGGGACACGTGGCTCTGCGTACTGCCCCTTTCTCAGGCACCATCCACAAAACTCCCATTCGCCAATGGGAGCTGTGGGGGTGGTGCTTGCAGGTAGAAGCAGCATGCGGGGCTGCCACTAAGGCAGGCTCCCTGCCTGCCCCCCAAGGCTGTGCTGGCTGCTTCTGGGAGCAGCGGGGGGCTGCGGCAGGGAGCCTGCCTTAGTGGCAGACCCGCTGCACCACCGGAAATCACAATTGACTGGGAGCCTCAGGCTCAACAAGTTGATTGCGATCGACAGGATGGTGACCACTGCTGTACATGAATGAGCTACATTTTGTCTCTGTTGCCAGAGAACGGGTGTGGTGGATGGAGTGCCCATCAAAAAGATGCATCGGACAAGACCAACATGGCTGCCTTCAAGGCCGTAGAGAAGCAGTTCCCAGCCTACTGCTTAGGGGATACACTGCCAGACGGGAATGGGAATTGGTCTTGTGAGCTATAGCCAGCCGCTGGACACTATCGTGCTTGTTCATGATCATACAGCACTTGTTTCCTACAGCACGCTGTTTTAGTTCCGTCCTCTTTCCATATCTGCTGCTTTTCTCTACAACAAGCCAAACTTCACTGTCCCTTAAAATAGTTTTGGGGCAACAATGTTTGGAGACCTTGCTTTATACCTTCTGTATTGCAAAGGGATCCCGCTGTTCATTGTCCAGGTACTTTTCCAAGTTAAAGAAGGTGTTGTAGAATACATGAGCCATTCTGCATCTCTTCAGGTCTCGCAGCATCACCCTTCCTGCAGAAAGAGCACACGTTATTTTAGTAGCACATTCTTAATTAGTGAGTGATATGACCTGTCAGGGTCGTGCCCCCCCTCCCCCCGCACTCTGAACTCTGGGGTACAGATGTGGGGACCTGCATGAAAGACCCCCTAAGCTTATATTCTACCAGCTTAGGTTAAAACATCCCCAAGGCACAAATTCCTTCCCTTGTCCTTGGACAGTATTGCTGCCACCACCAAGTGATTTACACAAAAATTCAGGGAAGGGTCACTTGGCATCCCTCCACCCCCTTTCCTAGGGAGGCTTGTTAATAATATACCAACCAACCAGTTGCCTCAGCAATGTGAGAACAGCCCAGACCCTTTGTCTTCAGGACACTGAAATTAATCAGGTTCTTAAAAGAAGAACTTTTAAGAAAAAAAATAAAAGAATCACACCTGCAAAATCAGGATGGAAGGTAACTTTATCGGGTAATAAAAAGATTTAAAACACAGAGGATTCTTCTCTGGGCTCAGCTTCACAGTTACAAAAACAGGAATGAAACTACCTCTGTAGCATAGGAACATTCACAAGCCAAAACAAAAGATAACCTAACGCATTTCCTTGTCCTACTTACAATTCCTGTGGTTTTAGATGGCTTATTCCAGGTATATTTTCAGGAGATATTGTACCTGCTTGGCTTTAGCCACCGGAGAGGGAATAACAAAAGAGAACAACAAACAATTTGAAAGTATCTTCTTTCCTCAATGGTCCTTTTGGTCAGGTACCAACTAGATTATTTGAACTGCTTAACCCCTTACAAGTAAGGCAATCCAGTAAAGCTGCCTTGGAGGGATTTTATGCTACTGCATACATAAAGGTTGCTACCCTTCCCCCTATATTCATGACAGGACCCATTTAGCACAGGTCTTTTCTAATTTAGGATAATACCACTAGCGTGTGTTGTTTTTTCAGGCTGCCAATGCCCATTTATTAGACAAGCAAATAGATCTGTGTTTAGCTTGGACCAAGGACGAGGAGGCATCTCATATGGCTTCCGTGGTTGTTTTGCATTCTTCTTCCTACATGCAGATTTCACACAACATTCATGCCTGCCTAAAAGAGCACATCTTGGACTGTGTTCTTATGTTACTCAAGACCCGGACAGGTGCTATGTAATAAATAGTTAGCACTACAATCCCCATATTGCATGACACACTGGCCCTTGTAGAGCATGCCAGCATGTGCAGCAACTTCATTTAATTGGACCTAATATGGTTTTATGATTAGAGGTATCTGGGTTCTTCCAGTAGAATTATTGCCTCAGGCTGTAGTAAGATTGGGCTATTTTTGTGTTTCCTGTGGGAGCTTATCAGATAGCATCAGTAATGGGTAGTACTTGAGTCATATTTATTGACAGGCTATTGCTGTAAACAGCTCCTTACCAGGTCTGTATTTCCCATTTACTGATTTTTTGCAATTCCAGGATAATTGGCTTAAGTCCAGATGGTGCTTTGCAGTCTGTTTTTTGTGCTAGGGCTTCCTACAGGTTCCACCTTGACCAATTTTTGCTCATACATATACTCATGAAACTCATCCCAACCAAAAACAATGGCCAGCATTACTTTTCAATCTGAGCACAGTTCTGTTGTGTTTTAGTTAGTGCTTTAGAAACACGTTTTGCTGGGCAATCATCTTGCAGAAGGACATTATCCAGTCCCCTCAATGTATGTGGCTTCTGCCCTGCTGTTTGGTGTAAGGTTCTTTTCTTCGGCATGGTCCAAAATGTTACATTGTTCCTCTCATTGTGTTGATTAAAATGAGGCGATCATCATGGTTACCTCAGCCAGATCCCTCCATTGCAGGATAAGCCGCTGAGGGAAATCTGAACAGAAGTTACTTCAACTGTAAATGTGATTTGAAGGTGCAGAGTTTTGCAGTGAACCTTACAATACCGGCTATACTTTGATCCTCATCTTAACCTACAACAGACCATTTTAATTCACCCTCCCTCCTCCTCCCCTCCCACCCCCGTTAAGCAAGACTGAATCTAAATAATATTTGAAATATATATTACAACCACCAGCTAATCCATTATTTAATTGGATGTGTGTGGGGGGGTAGGGGGGGAATTCGCCATCACTTGAAATCTTTAAATGAAGATTAAATGTCTCTTTCTAAAAGAGAGAACATCCAGCTGAGCTAGAGTCCAGGAGCCTGGTGACATGCCATAGCCCATGCAATGCAGAAGGTCAGATTTGATGGTCATAATGTTCCCTTCAAGCCGTAAAACCTATGAACTCAAAAATTTACATCAGGTCTTGGATTGTAGTGCTGTGCCTAAACTTTCTCTTGGGAGTGTGTTTTTGCCTACAGTAGCTCAAGTCATCCATGAGGTCAGCAAAAGCAAGTTAACCCATTTGCTAATGGGTTAATGGAGATGGGTAGGAAGCTAGTGAATGCCAGTTCACCACCTACAGGGCTTAGCAAATGGGTTAAACTGCTTCTGTTGATCTCATGGTTGACTTTTCCATCCCTCCCAGAGAGGTTTTGCACAAAGGCAATTTGTGAGACATTTTAGCTAGGCTAAGGAAAAGGAGAGGTTACTCACCTCGTACAGTAACTGGAATTGTTTGAGATGTTTTTGTCCCTATGGGTCCTCCATATTAGGTGGCTGCGCACCAGTTTGCCTTTGATTGGAAACTTTTCTTAAGCTGTGTCTGCAGGTCCAGACCAACAGTCTATAGGGTGGGGCAGACCTGCTGCCATACAAGTTCCTTCTCAACAATGACATACAAAGTACTCTGAGGTGGAGGAGAAAGAAGGTGAGTAGTGGAGTACCCAGAGAAGGACAAATCTTGAAGAACTCCAGTTACTGTACAAAGTTAGTTACCTCCTCTTCTTTATGTTTTTGCCCCTATGGGGGGCTCCACGTTAGGTGACTCCCAAGCAGTACCTTGATTACGGAGAAGGGTGCTGCGGAGATGAGTTCAGAGAACAGCCTCACCTAAGGCTGTATTTTAGCTGGAGATATGAATAACATGGAAAAAGTGTGCACAGATGACCAAGTGGCAGCTTTGCAAATGTCTGTAATGGGTATGTTTTTAAGCAGTGCTACTGAAATGGATTTAACTCTGGTGGAATGGGCCAGCACCCTAGGATGAGAGTGCATTCCAGAAGCCTTGTAACATGCTAAGATGCATCCTGATACACATTTTAGATAGTCTGTGTGTATGGAGAGAGAAAATCCCTTCATTCTCTTGTTTGTCCCTCAGAGATGGGGGCTTGAAATTGGTCCTTCTGGTCCTGTGGCAGATAGTCAATAAATTGTGCAAATTTAGTGTAATTGCTGTAACAGTACTTTCCCAACAAGGCGTGATAGTTGGTGACACTGAACTGTACCACAGCTAAGAAATAGCTCTTGCTGCCCAGAAGATCAATGCATTTGAGCTCTTTATCACGAGGAGCTGATCTTGCCTGGTGGTATCTGCTCCTTTCATTGACCACACGTCAACCACAGGAAATGGGTGGTAGGGTGAGAAGAAAGGATATTCAGAGCCCTTGGCTGGAGCATAGTATTTTTTGTCAGCCCTCTTGCACCTGGATGGGATGGTGACAGGTGTCACCAGGCCATAAAATCTGGCAGACAAGAGGGTGTCATGAATAGGCAGCAATAGTTTGCCTTGAGATGTGGTGCGGAGGATATCTGCCACAGTGTGTTAGGGCTCTTGTATCTCTTTCAGAGCAATCTGTAGAGTCTTGGCCACCCTCTTCATCAGGTCCTAGAACAATCTAAAATAATCCACATGGGATGGTGGAGGGGGCATAACTGCTTCATACAGAGATTATGAGGATTATTTGTTGGAAGGAGATGCTTCCTCCTCTGCTCTTAGCTACTGGTCCTCCTCGAAGTCTCCTTGAGGATGTTTGGGATGCTCCATAGTGAAGGGGCTCCCTGGGTACTGAAGGCTGCTCCTGCTGATGGGTACGCTATAGAACCAGAGAGGGCCCCAGGATTCCAGAAAACCCATTGTGGTCAGGGTATGGAAAGGGAGCAGGACTCTTAGCATGCTTCTGCGAAGGTTGGCAGGGCTAGTTTCCAGAACATCATCACCAGGATACACTGCCAGGGAGGGAGGCTGGAAAGAGAAGGTGGCTGAATCTTGGATGGAGATGTCATATTCTGAAGATGTAACAACCCCTCTGTCCAATAGACAGGCTAGGGATGTCAGTACCGGCATCTGAGTAGGGGCTGGTATCCGAGTCAGTACCAGTGGCCGAGCTTTTGTGGGATGCACTGATACTGACTGGTAGGTTGTACAGGCGGATAGATCAATATTGACAGTGACATCCTCCCCATACCTCTTAGTAGAGGGGATTCATGCTCCTCTATCACACAGAGGTCTTTGTGAGATGAAAGGGGATTGAACCGGTGATCCAGGGCAGTAGTCCTTGAGGTAAGGTGAGTCAATTGGTACCAGAGACCACATGGATATGTGGTCCACATGCTCCTTATGGCTATTTCCCTCAGAGGATGCCAAAGTTGGGGCCAGTGCTTTCTTTGAGGAGTCCCCATGTTTGGAGGGCTCTGAAGATACAGAAGCCAGAGCTGAGTGGGGTTGCTTGCCAAGAGACTTCTCGGTATGTGGAGTGCTTGGTACACCTTTCTGATGGAGCCAGAAGAAGCAGAAGCCTCAGCAGTACCTGGAGGGGGATGTGAGGTCTCCTTAGTCCCTGGTCTCTGGGGTGAATTTCCTTGCGTTTAGACTGGTTATCGGGAAACTGAGATCTCTTCTGCTTCGAATGTTTGGAGGCTTCAGAAGTTGTCCCTGGGTCTTTGCTTGCTGGAACTGAAGTTGTCTCTGGAACACTGAGAGGCTGAGGCCTACGTATGGGGGGAATCAGATCCCATGGTCTCAGGGAACACTCCATAAAGAGCAGCTTAACTCTGTCCTCCTTCAGCTTCTTTGATCTGCTCTTTAAGCTGGAGCAAACCGTACAGTTTGATGGGACATGGAACTCTCTGAGGCAGTAGAGGCAGCTGGAATGCTCTTTGCTGAGGGGGAAAGACCTATGGAAGGTCTGGAAGGGTTTGAAGCCCAGGGTTTTGGGCACAACCTGCAGAAGGGAGGCTATGGGCAAAAAGGCCGAGGTTAGCAGAGGCCCTTCCACTGCCAATGAAGAAAAGGATGAGGTAGAGCCCCATGCAGTGCCATGTCTGAGTGGTGACAGAGTGGGACTGTCCAGGCAGTGTGCACCATCTGCAGAGCTCATAGCTCAGCTCTGCACAGGCCCTTTGTGTGGGTGAGGACAGTGCAGAATAGCCTGGGGCGGGGGGTGGCATTGGTGCTACATAGTAGCCAAGAATGGCTCCACAGGTGCCGTCCAGCCTGGCTGGGGCGATCCCCCTCTCTGTAGAGCCAGGCGCACAGGTCCTGCCCAGAACCTGGCTTTATAGAGCTTTAGACACTCGACCACCAGGCCTGACTCATTTGGTACAGAGCTTATGAAATGTCAGCATTGCCTTTCTGCCACTCCTCCCTAATAGACTATTTCATTGCGGGGTTAATGGGCTGTCATACTTCTCTCAGCAGTGTCAGAGGAGAATTTCTGTTAGTTTTTTTTCTCTCTCTATTATGTGTTTGCCCTAATCTATGATACATGGCATGACATGAGCAGGCTGTAGCCCATATCCTCCTTGTTATAAATTATAAAATTTAAAAAGTAGCCCTGTTAATCTAGCAAGAATTAGTCATAAACCCCTTACTCCTTGCAGCTTGATTGTTACCGCTTGTGCAGGGATGTGCAAGCAACCTTCTCCTCCCCCATGTCCAACCACTTAGCACGGACATGGGCCACGTAGGCATAGTGGGGAGTGAACCCAAATTAACTCTTAAAATAAAAACAGAGTGAGCATAGGTGGGAACTTGACCTCACTAAACACCTCCAACAGGCTGGGGTTTACAGCAGCTCTTACCATCACCATCTGGCTTCACCAGGTCGAGCATTTGGCACAGTAAGTCATGGAATGGCAATGGCTCGATGCCCATCGCTTCCATCCTCTCACATTGTTCCTCATAAAAATACTCCAGTTCATACATAGACAGTACGCCATCTCCGTCCAAATCCAGGCAGCGGAACCAGTATTCGATACTAAGGAAGAAGAAGAGAATTAGTCTTTTCATGTTGGCAGCATTGCAGAAACCAGCAATATTATCTTAGCCACCAGAGATCGGAGCAGTGCAAGGTCCTCTGTCCTGTACCACATTCACCATGACTGACAGCTAGAATTGCAGAGTAAAAGCAGAGTCTGACAATACCCTCAATTACTCAGGGGTAGGCATTTCCCTATTCTAAAACTGACCTTCAGTGCTGATGATGGGGAGGGGCTGGAGCAGCTTCTAGGGGTTTGGGCAGCACTAACCAAGCACCAATTAAAGTAACCTCTCTGTATAAGTCAGCTAGAGGCAGATCCTGCTGCTTCTTCCCTGAGCACTACAGTAGGTTTGGTGTCTGCACAATGGAGGGGAAGCACAGTGACTGATATTAATGAAGGTACTTGGGCCTATGTTTCCCAGCAAAGGCCCAGTATTCTGTGTTTGCTGTGTCCTGGGGTATGGGCACTGCTCCCTGGTGGGGTTGTCCAAACAGGCTAATTGCCTGCAGTGATCCCTACACATGGGCTATTGACTATCCCTGGGAAACCCCTGGCAGGAGCAAAAGTAGGCCTGGGATTTTTAAAATAGTTCCCTGTGCTCTTTTATGCAAAAGACAAAGCTCTCAAATAACTACTGTGGCTTTAGCTATGGACAAGCCAGGGGCAGGACTGATGGGACTCCAGTTTTTACTCCCCCTCGCCAGTCACTGTCCTAAACAACTCAGTGATTCTGTGTGAGTGGCAGGTCACCTCAGAGGGGAATGCAAGGATAGGCTGTGTAGTATTCTCCCACACCTGCTAGTTCACACATCTACCAAGTGCATGGAATCAGTGGACCCCTGGATTGCAATTTTTGTCATGCTCCCCACAGCCATTCACCACAATATGTAATCCCAGTTCTGAAAGGCATGTCCCATACCCTCATTGTTTCTATAACGGAGTCAGTACTAGGCAAGTATCTGGCAGGAGGGCAGTGGAGTGGTGGCAGTCAGGAGAACTGTTCTGCTCTAGCAGCATCCTACTGAGTCTCCCTCTTTGTTACCACCTCCTTCCCACTCACCCAAGTCACTGACCTATACTAAGAGTGTACAAATCGGTGCAGGAAACACCTCTCTGATAAGCAGCATCCCTAAAAAATCAGCACACATCAGAACCCCAAAAGTCAGGGTCCTCTGCTCAGGGAAAATTACTGAGACAGCAACACATGTTGCTTAGATTAGTGCAGCTCTTTAATACCACATTGACAATGTTTGTATAACACTCAGGGATGGAGCTATGCCCCATTCTCGGTCTGTGCTTTCCTGCCACCTCCTCTTCCCCAGGGTGTGGCAAGAACAGGAGCGGCACTCAATCCTGCAAAACAGGCAGATGCATTATTGGACAAGGGTGTCTGGAAAGCACTGGTTGCTAAAGCCCTCAAGCTCACTCACTTCACAGCCAGAGGGATGGATTGTGGTTGGCAGCCCTCTGGGAGGGCAAAGTGGCCTCCTGCCAGGCACTGCTGCCACCAGCTGGATGCTGACCTGGCGGCAGAAGAAAGCTGGCATCCAGCGCAAGCTGCGATCCTTATATGACATCAGGCGAGGGCTCAAGTGAGAGGAGCTTTTCTGGGGTGATATAGGCATGCAGGGGCTGGACAGTCATGTGGGGAAGCAAAATGGTTTGCTGGTGCCCAGGTCCTTCACCCACTCCTGCGCAGCAGCCTCCATGCCAGAGAGAGCTCTGCCTGCCTCCCTGCACCTTGGGAGCTCCATGATGGCCAGAGGCCTCATGCCCGCTGGCAGCGTTTGCACATAGTCCTCTATGCAGGCAAGGTGAGGAAGGGCCCTGCTGAGGAAAGTGAAACAGGAGGCACTGAATTTAGCAGCTGGTGGTGAAGCCACAGCCACTTCAGCCTAAACCTTGCTGGGAGGGGGAGAGGGCGGCACCTTCAGTAGGCAGTTGGGAGCATCCACTGCTGTTACGGCTCAGCTAGCGGCCTCTTACCCTTGGAGGGGTGCTGGGACATGGGGCAGTCAGGGGTCCTGTCCTCTGTCCAGGCATAAGTCGTGCTGAGGCCAGCAGCAGGGCCTGCCTGCTAGTGGTGATGATGGCATGGAGCAAACAAATGGAAGCTTCTCCCACCTCCTCAGCCCTGCTCCTTGCATGTATCCTTAGGCAAACATGGGGCAAGGGACAGAGTGGGGTGTGGTGGGAAGTTTTGTGACCACCGATAAAATCCAGGGGCAAGAGAAAAGGTCACTTTAAAAGCAAAGTCTGTTTTTACCCAGTTTTCCACTAGCGAAGGCAAGTTATCTGTGCAGGGTGATCCAGCAAGTCAATGTCTTACCTCCCACTGCAAGCCAGGCTCATCCTGGTTCACAGGCCTTTGCACTAACGAGCAGGTCCCAGTCTCCTGTAATCCCAGGAGCTTTCTGCATGTCTCTCTCCACACCCTTCCTAGAAGTCCTACCTTGTGGGGCTCCTTTTGTCTTCTTCAGCAATGAGGAGCCACACAAAATCTGCATAGCTCAGCTGTCCCTCTTTCTGCGCTTCGTTGCCTCTGAAAGACCCAAAACACCTTCTAAATTATAACATGAACACACAGCCAAAAGCAGTCAGAACACCGTCCGGGGAGCGAGTTGGGAATTTTCATACACCTGGAAAACACCCATGCTTGTTCTTTTAGGCCAGTAGGAGTGTGTTACTATTGGTCGGCCCCTCCCACACCTGAACTTGCTCAGGGGTGAGAAGTGCTCCTGAGAGCAGCTACTGCATTCGCAGTCCTACTGTCACTGCAAAGACAAAGTTGCTTTTGAAGTATTTCCCCCCAAAACAGTTAGGAGCTTTTATTTTAAAGGAGCTTTTGTAATTGTGCCCTCCAGCTGCCTGACACTGACACTGCTGTAGGACTAGGAGACACACACATACATGAAGTGTACGCACCTGTCCCCTCTCCTGTGGCCCACAGCGATGCATTTGGGAACTGTGCTAATTTGACAGGGTTTTATTTATTTTTAAAATCACCCTCTGGTCCCTCTCTTCCTTTTCAGACTGGCCCTATCCTGTGACGGATACGCTAGCCCCTTGCCCTCTCAATGGGACAGGGAATGTATGAGGATACCTTGCATTTCTGCCTAAGGCTGACAGGATTCCTGTTCTAGTTTTTGCTTCCTTCCATTTCTCCATTTAATTCTCCAGCCAGGGTGCTATACCTTACCTCACCACTGCTCCACTGAATATCCTCTCAATAATCCTGGTTGATAAAGCTGGAAATGAAGAAAATGAAGCATCAATACACAGGCACTGTTAGCCTCATGGGCTATCGGACCTCTGTGGGTGTGGTCAATCTGTATGAAGTCATTATCCCACAGCTAAAAGGACGGGCAACGAACACGGCCTGCGTGGCCATTTTAGTACAGCCCAAACTTTAATAGCCTTGCAAACAGTAGCAATTAACCATCCAAGTCTCTCTCACTCTCTGTCGCTTCCTGTGCCTAGCCTGGCAACACAACTACTCTCCCGCTAGAATGTGGCAGCTCCAGATTATCTAGGTATAAGACTTTGGAAACATGCCCCATTAGTGCTATTCGCACTACTGGGACTTGTGCCAGAGTGGGATGAGCACTTGTGGCACGAGAGCATGAAGGGTAGCTCAGCACATTTATCTCAACAAAAGAAACTCAGCGTCTTTACCTCTATGGTGGAACATTGAAACCCTGCACCTCCATAACAAGAGCTGGGTGAACACTGGTGTTTTTGGTTTGCTGGCAATGTTGAATAATTGAAAAAATATTTCATTTTGGGTGGAAATTTTCAGTGAATCAAAAAGTCTGAGCTGGGTCAAAACACACTATGCAGTTGCGCCATTTCTAAAAACACATCTATTTTTGTTAGTTCAATGAACCAATTCAGTGAACTAGACATAAATTTGCAAAAAGGATTGGGTCACCTGAAACTACATTTTTTCTTTCGTCAAATTCATTATTTGCTGAAAAAAAGGTCACCGAGCTGCACGCACAGCCCTGCCAGGGACTGTCTGTCTCTCCCCACCATCCTGCCACAATTTAACAGTAGTGGCTGTCAGGATTTACCAGGTTACTGTGATTATTTTTTACAACACTCAGGCCTGGTCTACACTAGAGAGGGTGGAATTGATCTAAATTATGCAACATCAGCTAGGTGAATAATGTAGCTGAAGTCAACGTACTTAGATCTACTTACTGCAGTGTCTTCACTGCGGTAAGGCGACGGCTGACACTCTCCCATCGACTCTGTCTGTGCCTCTCACCCTGGTGGAGTACTGGAGTCAACAGGAGAGCACTCAGTGGTCGATTTATTGCATCTAGACTAGACACGATAAATCAACCCCCACTGGATCAATTGCTGCCTGTCAATCCAGAGGGTAAAGTAGACAAGTTGTTACTGCAGAACACTTTCTAGCACATAGTGAAGTACTTGCCTAAATAACTGGCCCTCACCTACAGCTCTCACAGTATGCCAGCACGGTCCATTCGGGGCGGCAGTATCCTTTATTCACGCAGGGTGGCTTCACCCCATGCAGAAGACTGCTGAAGGACTAGCATTACTTAGGCATCCCGAGTTCAAGAGCTGCTCTTGGCTAGTGCCAAAGCTGGCAGGGCCTGAAAAGTAGGCCGGTTGCAGAGAGGAGTGCAGGCTACAGCCTATGAGCAGCTGGTATAAGTGCTTTGGGGAGGCTAAGAAATGCTGGACGTGGCGCACCTCCCTTTGGAGGCACACTGGCCCATCGCCTTTGGCGCGTCACCCCCACCCCTGCTCCACCTCTTCCTCTGAGGCCTCCTTGCCCGCCGCTTGCTCCTATCTGCCCTCTCCCCCGCAATCGCTCACCTTTATGGCAGGAGGGGGCAGAAAGGAGTGAGAGGTGAGGGGAGCTTGGGAGAGGGGTGGAGAGATGGGAGTGGCAGGCAGGGGGGCCTCGGGGGAAGAGGCAAAGTGGGGACAGAAAGAGGCAGAGTGGGTGGGGGGCAAAGCCTCAGTAAGTGGAGAGGCCGAGTGGGAGCAGGGCCTCTGGGGAAGCGGGGGTGGAGCGTGGATCAGGCCTCGCAGGTAGGAGGCTGAGCTGCGGTGGGGCCTTAGGGTGGAGCAGGGAGCAGGGGCCATGGTCCAGGCCCTGGTGCCCCCCACCCCACAAATCTAGGAAGCTTCCGGAACTTGCCCCAGCCTCCCCAAACACATATATATAGTGTAATTAGATTTTCAGAAAACCTTTGACAAGGTGCCTCACCAAAGGCTCTTAAGCAAAGTATGCTATCATGGGCTAAGAGGGAAGGTCCTCTCATGGATCAGTAACTGGTTAAAAGATAGGAAACAAAGGGTAGGAATAAATGGTCAGTTTTCAGAATGGAGAGAGATAAATAGTGGTGTCCCCCAGGGTGTACTGGGACCAGTCCTATTCAACATATTCATATATGATCTGGAAAAAGGGGTAAACAGTGAGGTGGCAAAATTTGCAGATGATACTGCTCAAGATAGTTAAGTCCCAACCAGGCTGTGAAGACCTACAAAAGGATCTCACAAAACTGGGTGACTGGGCAACAAAATGGCAGATGAAATTCAATGTTGATAAATGCAAAATAATGCACATTGGAAAACATAATCCCAACTATACATATAGTATGATGTGATCTAAATTAGCTGTTACCACTCAAGAAAGATCTTGGAGTCATTGTGGATGGTTCTCTGAAAACATCCACTCAACATGCAACTGCAGACAAAAAAGTGAACAAAATGTTGGGAATCATTAAAAAAGGGATAGGTAATGAACAGAAAGTATCATATTGCTTCTATATAAATCCATGGTATGCCCACATCTTGGATACTGCATGTAGATATGGTCGCCCCATCTCAAAAAAGATATATTGGAAAAGGTTCTGAAAAGGGCAACAAAAATAATTAGGTAAGACTGGGACTTTTCAGCATGGAAAAGAGATGACTAAGGGGAGATATGATAGAGGTCTATAAAATAATGACTGATGTGGAGAAAGTAAATAAGAAAGTGTTATTTACTCCTTCTCATAACACAAGAACTAGGTGTCACCAAATAAAATTAATAGGCAGCAGGTTTAAAACAAACAAAAGAAAATATTTTTTCACGTAACACAGTCAACTTGTGGAACTCCTTGCCAGAGGATGTCGTGAAGGCCAAGACTATAACAGGGTTCAAAAAATAACTAGATAAGTTCATGGAGTATAGTCCATCAATGGCTATTAACCAGGATGGGCAGGGATGGTGTCCCTAGCCGCTTGACGATTACTGTTCTGTTCATTCCCTCTGGGGCACCTGGCATTGGCCACTGTCAGAAGACAGGATATTGGGCAAGATGGACCTTTGGTCTGACCCAGTATGGCCATTCTTATGTTCTTAATTAAGGAGTCAGGGGAGGCAGGGAGTGCTCCCACCAGTCCTGGTTAAATCACAGGCTTCACAGCCTTATACACTGAGAAGCTGTATTAGTGGAGAAGGGGAAGTGCAGGCCCGACAAGGTCCCTCTGTCACAAAACCAGATGGGATTCCCCTCTGGAGCCACAAGGCCCATAACAGCCTTTCCCCTCTTCCAGCCAAGAGAGAACGTGCCTCAGTGCACCTTCCCAGAACAGGCCTGGACCTCAGGCAGGCACCTGGGCTAGCACTGGAGAGAGCTCAGGAAGTGGATCCGAGGAGTGAGGCTAAAGGTCACTGGGTGAATGAATAAGGGAAGTGGGAGGCTAGTGCACTACTGGAAGGGGCAAAAGCTGAGGATTAAATGCATTTAAAATGTGAATGTGCAGCAAGGTAAAGAAAGGGTTGAGCAGGATTTGGAGGCGATGGTTTATGTACATAGATATTTAAACTGGCTCCTTCTGCTGGGGCCACAGGCTACACAGCCTCCCATTGGGAGATGCCTTCAGCATGGGAACTAAGGCCTACTCCTGACTCCACATCGCTGTGGGAGAACCCTCCTCCCACCCCTAGACTGAGTGCTTGGCTCCTGAATCTTGTGTCCAGCCTGAAGTTAAGTAATGATGGTGCCTTTCCATTGGGTCTAATTGTAAGCTGGTGTTGTTTCCACAAGCAGAGAGGCAAGACGGGGCACCTTTTGCTTTGTCCAGAACACTGCCCCCGTGCTTTGTGCTCCCACTGGATACATGGAAGATGTGTGGGTTGCAGCTGGTGCTGTTGTTGGGTTTATGGAGGGCCACCAAGGAGACTGGGATCCTGAGCTTGCATAAGAAAATGTAGCAGCTCCCACACCAACCGCTCCCACCCCTGCAGCTGGGACATGGCTAAGTTGCCCTCACCTCAGGGACCTCCATGTGTTCTTGAGATCCTGCTCCTAGGTACAAAGCTTCTTCAGGGCCATTTCCAACTCCCCACTCTCAACTATCACTTCAGTCTCTTGCCTCTCGCTCCACAGCAAAGTACAGAGCCAGCTGCTTGTCCCTCTTGCTGTTTTCTAAGCTGTACCTCCTCTGCTGAACTGCATTGTCCACCTGTGGCCAGAGGCCAGGGGATTTAGCATCATTACAGACCCCACTACGTAGAAGCCCTTATTGTCTATTGCAGTTCCCCTTCCCCCAGCCCTAAAAATGGCTCTGTCAATTAGCACCAAGTGAAGTCCAGCACGGCCCCAGTTACATCGCTGTGGCACCAAATTCGCCATTTAAAATATAACTTCCCAGGAAGGCAAGGCTTACCTTTTCCCACAACTTTTACAGGTTTCTGTTACCACCTTCCTCAGCACATGTCCCAGCCTAGGGGATCAACTCACCTTGATCATTGTATCTAGCCAGATCCTTCTGGCTAATGTAGAGGTCATGGTCAGTGTCCAGCTCCCAGAATTTACAGTAGATGACATAGAAGTGCTCATAGGAGAAGTAGTCTGTGATTTGGTTTATGTCATCCTCTTCCTCCAAGAGGGCAAGAGTCTGAAATGGCATGAGTTGGATGGGAAGTTAATTCTAGACTAGATAGGGAGATGCCAGCAATTGCCTGGGTACCAGGGCGCTGGCACAGAGGGTGAATTACACATTGTGAAATAATCCACCTCTGAAATGTAACTCTTTTCCATTTGCCAGCTGATATGCAAATACACTAATCATTTACCGGGGAATAAGCAAGAACAGTGAATGACAGACATCCTTGTTCAGAAACGGATCTCCTGGCATGTGAGTATGGATGTCTGCATAAAAAAATGCTCATCCCCAGAGAGTCCTGTAAACACCACCACTTTCATGTGAGTGTTCAGGAATAATGAACACAAGCAGGGCGGGGCAGAGGGAGCACCAAACAGCTATCTGGAATTGGCCCCAATGTCTGCATTCACTGCCTTCTATCAGCCTGAGACACTCAGTGACATTAGCACCATGAGTCTTCAAATCTCAGAAGGAACTGGGGCACATCCTTTGCCAGAAAACAATGGGCCCTGGAGCAACGTCTCAAGGCTTTGTAGTCTCAGCACCTCTCAACATTTGCATGTTGGGATCACACCAGGGCTTTACCAATTTATCTCCCTAGCTTCCCATCCCTGGTTTCAGTGCCAGCAAGAGGCAAGATGGTCACTTCAGTCTGATAAAGTATGGTCTTAAAGAAAATGAAAAGGCCAGGGGGTCTAGGGATTGCTTTTCTCCCTCCTTCTTGTCACCCCCATATCTCTTGGTGCTTAAGAGTTTTAGATTCTCTAAGATGGAGTCTGAGAATCTGGGGGAGTCAGGGGTTAGTGTTTCTAGACAGTTTCTTGCCACAGTTGGACAGGTTGGCCTTGGAGGCCTCCTCAGCTTGAGAGTCAAATGCACACAGATCAGCACACAGGACATTTCAGAAATCCAGAGTTATTCCCTTTATTCAGAGGAACCCAACTGAGTTGCACGCTACTTAGACAAAGGACTCTAAAAGCTGGGAGCAGTCTCTCTCCTGCCACGGCCTCCTAGTCCGTGCAATCCCGACATCCCTCTCCCTCAGTCATTCGATGCCTCCCAGACTTCTGAGGAGTCTTTTGAACAGTTACACATTTGATTGTGCCCCACCTAAGTGTAATTCATCCTGCCCCTTCCCTGCTGCCCAGCACCATGGACACCATGTGCATGGAAGGAAAAGTTACTTACCTTGTACAAAAAGAACAGGAGTACTTGTGGCACCTTAAAGACTAACAAATTTATTTTAGCATGAGCTTTCGTGAGCTGCAGCTCACTTCTTCGGATGCATAGAATCTTGTACAGTCACTGGAGTTCTTCAGGATGTTTGTCCCTATGGGGCTCCACTTCAGGTGTGCATGTGCCCCATGTGTCTTCAGCCAGAAATTTGGAAGCAGTGCCTGTTTAGTCCACACATGTGTCCTAGCTAACCTTGTGCCTAAAACTGAGGGTACACAGGCCATGTCAGACAAACTGCCTTCAGTTCCTTCTCTGCCGCAAAGGCAAAAACTCCAAAGCAGAGGAGAAGGAGGGTGGTTAATGGAGGAACTCTAGTTCCTATACTGTATGGGGTAAGTAACCTCTCCTTCTTCTTCGAGTAGTGAGCCTATGGGTGTGCCATTTCAGGTGACTTCCTGCTACAGGAAGTGGGTGCTTCGGACCCCGGTCTCAGACTGTTCGAAGAACAGCAGTACCAAAAGCAGTGTTTGCTCTACCAGTGTGCACTAGTGTGAAATGTTTCAAAAAGGTGTGAACTGAAACACACACAGCAGCTTTGAAGATTTCTGCATTGGGAACACTCTTCAACAGAGCTACATTTGTAGACTGGGCTATAACACAAGGAGGAAGCTGAATATTAGCGGCCTCACAGGAAGAGGGCATGCAACCAGAAAGCCACTTGGAGAGTCTTTGGGTTGGGATAGGGGCCCCTTTAACTTTGTGTGCAAAACAGACAAACAATTTGGGGGAGGGCCCTAGGGGATTTAGTCCTGTCCAAGTAGAAAACCAACACTCTCCCGACAACCAAGGTGAGAAGGGAGGCTTCTTCTCAAGTCTGGTGAGGTTTAGAGTAAAAAATGGAAATTTAATGTCCTGATTGATTTGAAAGTCTGAGGTTACCTTGGGCAAAAAGCAAAGATGTGATCAGAGAGATACTTTCTCCCTATAAAAATGGTAAAGGGGGGTTCAGCCATTAGAACCCCTAACTTGCTGATCCCTCTAACTGCTACAATGCAGTCTGCATGGACAAGAGAAGCAAGAAACATTTAGCCAGTAGCTCAAAGGAGGATGGCTTCATCAGCTAATTGAGGATGAGATTCAGGTCCCATCCCGGGACAGATTGCCTGATATGTGGGAAGAGATTCATTAAACGTTTAATAAATTGAGATGTGGTGGGGTGAGCAAATACCGAAACCCCCTAAACAGGGAAATGGATGCTGTGATAGCTGCTAAATGGACTTTAACAGAACTCAGAGACAGTTCTTCATGACTAAAAGGTAAACCAGAATGTGAGCTGGGGAGAATCAATATGGGACAGACCCTGTTGGGTACACCAGTGGTGGAATCTCTTCCATTTCTGTTGGTATGTTTTCCTCATGGATGCTTTTCTACGTGCAGTAACACCTCTTGCGCCTCTTTCAAACAGTCCATGTCTACCTGAGAGACAGCTAGCAGTCAAGCCTTGAGATGCAGTGCTCCAAGGTTGGGGTGAAGAACCTTCCTTGAGTCCTGGATCAGTAGGTCTGGTACTAGTGGTAACCATAGTGCAGGACAAGAGGAGGGGCGAACCAAATATGAGAATCATATTTGTCATGACCAAGCCTGTGCAATTAGAATGACTCTCGCTTTGGCCTGATTGATTTTGTTTAGGCCTCTGAGGAGTAATAGCATCAGGGGATAGGCATAGAGGATGGATTTCTTCTCCATCAAAAAATGAGGAAGGCATGTCCCAGAGAATGACAACCCAGACCCACTCTTAAGCAGAATTTCCAGCATTTTCTGTTGGTGGCAGTAGTAAAGACATCTATTTCCAGAGCCCTCCAGTGAAGGAATATCCCCTTGAGAATCGCTGATCTCCCACTCATGATCCTGGCAGAAGTGCCTGCTCAGGCTAAGGCAGGGGTAGGCAACCTATGGCATGGGTGCCAAAGGCGGCACGCGAGCTGGTTTTCAGAGGCACTCACATTGCCCAGGTCCTGGCCACCGATCGGGGGGCTCTACATTTTAATTAAATTTTAAATGAAGCTCCTTAAACATTTAAAAAACCTTATTTACTTTACATACAACAATCATTTAGTTATATATTATACACTTATAGAAAGAGACCTTCTAAAAACGTTAAAATGTATTACTGGCACGCGAAACCTTAAATTAGAGTGAACAAATGAAGACTCGGCACACCGCTTCTGAAAGGTTGCCAACCCCTGGGCTAAGGTGTTCTAGGGGCCTGGTAAGTATGTGGCTGAGATGAAGATCTGATGGAATAGGCACCAGTTTCACAGCTTCAGTGCTTCTGCACAAAGGGAGGGAGACCTCACTCCTCCCTGGTTATATATGTAGGACATGCTGGCCCTGCTATACATCCTGACTCTGATGGATTGGCCTTTGATCATAGGTAAGAAGCGTTTGCACTCATTCGGACCACTCTGAGCTCCAGCAGGCTGATGTGGAGAATCGATTCTTGAGCAGCCCATTTGCCTCAAATGGTCTGACTTTGAATATAAGCTCCCCACCCTACTAGAGATGTGTCTGTTTCTATGGTTGCAGAGTGAAGGGGATTCCTGTACACACCTTGTTAAGGTCTTTCCACCAATTGAGTAAGTTCAGAAAGTCTCAAGAAGCTGACACTAACTTGCCCAGACTGTGTTTGTTGGGAGTGTAAATGGTAGCAGCAAAGATATAACCTGGCATGTAGTGTAGAAAGGTGCAGGCAGCCATAACCCAAGCCTTGTAAACAAATCCTGGCCATTGTCTCTGGGTTCATTTGAACCTGAGAAATGAGGCTTGTCAGTGTGATAAATCTGTCTACAAGTAGGTAATCTCTGGATATCGTGGTGTCCAAGGTGGCTCCTATATATGCTGTTCATTAAATTGGTGCCAAAGTGGACATTTCTCTGTTGAGCTGAAGTCCCAGAACATCAAATGGGCTATGGTCTTTGTGACTGCAGAGTGAACTTGGCTGTAAGAGGGGCCCTTGAGGAGCCACCTGCTGAGATGGGGGAAAACGACCATTATGACTGTGCTGCCACCACTGCCTCAACCTTCATAAAAACCCTGGGGGTGGCAGAGAGTCTGAAGGGGAGCACTCAATATTGAAAGTGATGCTGACCGATCATGAATTGCAAGAATTGCTTGTGAGCCAGGTGTATCACAGTAAGAAAGTATACACGCTGGAAGCTGAGGGCTGCAAATCAGTCCTCTAGATCTATAGATGGTTTTATTGCTGCCAGTCTCACCATCCTGAGTTTCTGTCCCTGGATGAAGTTCTTCAAAACTCTGAGACCTAAGATTGGTCTCCACCCATCCTTCTTTTTGGGAACTAGAGAGTACTTGGAGTAGAACTCCTTTCCTCTGCTGGCTTGAATGGCTCCTATGTGAAGAAGGGATTGAACTTCTTGTCTCAGAAGACATTTATGAGATGGGTCCCTGAAAAGGGATAGAGAAAGGGAGTAGGAATGGAGATTAAATTGATGGGAGTAGCCCGAGGTTACAAATTCCAACACCATCTGTTCCCAAGATCTTTGAAAATGGGAGAGACGATTCCCAAAGGGTTGGGAATGGGGAGGTTAGAACACCACAGCCATAGATCTGAGGGATAGGGTGGTTCCCAACCTATGACCAAGGCATTAAAATGGATGCTTGCCTGCTAAGCAAGGCTGTGATGCTGTCATGGCAGAGGTTAAGCTCTTCTCTTTTGAAACCTAGTATTTTTCTTAGGTGGTTCTGATAATCAATGGTAAACCAGGAACTGAACAGGGTGAGACCTCTGTACTCATAGATTCATAGATTTTAAGATGAGAAGAAACCATCATGATCATCTGGTCTGACCTTCTGCAAATTGCGGGCCACAGAACCTCACTTCTGTGATAGACCCCGAACCACTGAGTGAGTTATTGAAGTCCTCAAATCATGATTTAAAGACTTCAAAGTTACAGAGAATCCACCATTTACACTAGTTTAAACCTGCAAGTGGAACATTCCCCATGCAGCAGAGGAAGGTGAACCTCTCCCACCCCTGGGTCTCTGCCAATCTGACCCAGGGGAAAGTTCCTTCCCAATCCCAAATATTGCGATCAGTTAGACCCTGAGCATGTGGGCAAGACTCACCAGCCAAACACCTCAGAGTCTTCCCAATCTAGTGTCCCATCTCTGGCCACTGGTGATATTTGCTGCTAGCAATTGCAGATCGGCTACCTGCCATTGTAGGCAGTCTTATCATACCATATCCTAGGACTGCACTGGCTTTTTTCACAGCTGGATCATATTGGTGGCTCATACTCATCATGTGATCAATCAATACACTCAGGTCTTTCTCCTCCTCTGTCACTTCCAACTGATAGGTCCCCAGATTATAGCAAAAATTCTTGTTGTTAGTCCCTAAATGTATGACCTTGCACTTTGCACTATTAAACTTCATCCTATTTCTATTACTTCAGTTTACAAGGTTGTCCAGATCTTCTTGTATGATACTCCAGTCCTGCTCCGTATTGGTAATATTTCCCAACTTTGTGTCATCCACAAATTTTATTAGCACACTCCCATTTTTTGTGCCAAGATCAGTAAAAAAAAAAAAAACCAACAACAAAAAAGTTAAATAAGATTGGTCCCAAGACCGATCCCTGAGCAACTCAACTAGTAACTTCCCTCCAACCTGACAGTTCACCTTTCAGTATGACCCATTGTAGTCTCCCCTTTAACCAGTTCCTTATCCACCTTTCAAATCTCATATTAATCCCCATCTTCTCCAATTTAACTAATCATTTCCATGTGGAACTGTATCAAATGCCTTACTGAAATCCAGGTAGATTAAATTTACTGCATTTCCTTTGTCTAAAAAATCTCAAAGAAGGCGATTAGTTGGTCTGGCACAATCTACCTTTTGTAAAACCATGTTGTATTTTATCCCAATTATCATTAACCCTTCTGTCCTTAACTACTTTCTCGTTCAAAATTTGTTCCAAGACCTTGTATACAACTGAGGTCAAACTAACAGGCCTGTAGTTTCTCTGATCACTTTTTTTCCTTTTCTTAAAAACAGGAACTTTATTAGCAATTCTCCAGTCATAAGATATGACCCCTGAATTTACAGATTAATTAAAAATCCTTGCTATTGGGCTTGCAATTTCATGTGCCAATTCCTTTAATATTCTTGGACGGAAATTATCTGGGACCACTTATTTCATCCCATTAGGCTGTTTGAGTTTGACTTCCACCTCAGATGTGGCAATTTCTACCTCCATAGCCTCATTCTCATTAGCCACCCTGCTACTACCCCTAAGCTCTTCATTAGTCTTATTAAGAATTAAGGCAAAGTATTTGTTTAAGTGTTGGGCCATGCCTAGATTGTCTTTAATCTCTACCCCATCCTCAGTGCTTAGCAGTCCCACTTCTTTCCTTGTTTTCATTTATATGGCTATAGAACCTTTTATTATTGGTTTTAATTCCCTTTGGAAGGTCCAATTCTGCGTGGCTTTTGGCAGTTCTCACTTTATCCTTACACTTTCTGACCTCCAAGACATAATTTTCCTTGCTGATGCCTCCCATCTTCCATTCCTTGTAGGCTTTCTGCTTTCTCTTAATCACCTGAGATGTTTGTTCATCCAGCTTGGTCTGCAACCCTTCCCTATGAATTTTTCCCCTTGCTTGGGATGTAGGCTTCAGATAGTTTCTGCAACTTTGACTTAAAGTAATTCCAAGCCTCCTCCACATTCACAGCCTTGAGCTGTTCAGTCCAGTCCACTTTCCTAACTTATTCCCTTAATTTTTTATAGTTAGCTCTTTTGAAATCAAGGACCCTACTCACAGATCTTTTTTGTTTAGCCTGCCATTTAGTTTAAACTGAATTAGCTCACAATCACTTGAACCAAGGTTGTCCCTTACAATCAGTTCTTCTATGAGGTCCCCAATACTCACCAATACCAAATCTAAAATGACATCACCTCTTGTTGGTTCAGCAACTATTTGATGAAGAAATCTGTCAGTTATCACATGCAGGAAAATCTACGCCCTACTATTATTGGCTGCACTTGTCCTCCAATCTATATCTGGGAAGTTAAAGTCTCCTGTAATCACACAATCTCCAGTAGTATTTATTTAATTAAAAACATTAAAGAGGTTTCTATCCATATCCAAATTGGATCCCACACCCCAAGCACTAGCTTTCTTCCGTAAAGTGATTTTGGCCCAAACAGACTCGGTTTCATCCATTCCATAACTTCTAATTTCTTTACAGTCCACCTCATCATTAAAGCTGTGACCTTCTGAATTTTTTTTTATTTACATGATGTACATACTGACAGAGGAGAGGGTAGCTCTTGAATCGTTCAAAGAATGCAAGCACTTGTCAGCTGACTTGGTGAACAGCTTCAAATGATATAATGGGAGATTTTTAGTGGTGCTCTGGACCTCTCTCAGGATCGCTGATGATTACAATCAAAATGCACGGTGCATAACAATCACTGTATATATAGAGTGAGCCATCGTGTCAGCTGCACCAGGGAGGCTTGCAATGATGTCCTAGCTAGAAATTGTACCTCTGTGTTTGCTCTCACTGTTCTTAAGGTAGCTGGTCAATAAAGGCATTTCACTTCCCAAAATTGGTGTAATTATGTTTCATGAATTGGTAACTCTAAATTGTAACAGATGGATGTAGATGAATAACTTTTGCCACTGAACAAATGTAATTGTCGCTGATCATTGTCATGTGAAATGGATCTAAAGGGGTGTTGCCTGTTCCCCTTGTTCACAGCACCACTAGTGAGTTTGGGGCTGGGTGCATGAACATGTACTCAGAACACTTAGCAGGAACATAATACTTCTTATTTGCCCTTGTGGGGATATAGTAGCAAATTGTTTTAGGCAATGGAGGAAGCAGTATGGAAAATGTCTATTAGTTTCTGCTAGGTCTCATGGATCTCTTCCAAAGGATTTAGAGGGAATCAGCAATTCTTTTAATGAGTTCCTGGAATAGCTTGAACTCATCTGCATACACAGAAGAGGCATGATAGCCTCCTCAGGTGAGGAGAAAGAGCTGTTGGTCTGAGACCTAAGCTTCTTAATCAACCCTCTTCTCCCTTTCTCCTCAGAGGATTCCACCTGAGGCAAGGACTGAAGTGGAGGGTCTGAAGGAATGGAAGGTTTTCTTCTCAGATGCTCCTTCAGAGTGTAACTGGAGGCCCTAGAGAACTGCTCCCTATCGGCTGCTCACAGATCAACACGATCACTGAGGAGAGGGCTCAGTGTTTCTCTTTTTCAAAGGTTTAGAGGTACCTTGTGAGAAGTCCTCCTGGATGAGCGAATGGCAGTAGCTGAAGTCGATGGCACACTCTGCATATCAGAAGCCCAGTGCACAGGGAGATGTCATAGCCTGGGTCTGACGAAGCCTGCAAGGAGCACTCCATGTGGAGTAGTCTGAGTTCAATCTCCCTGTTCTTTCTTGACCTACTCTCAAAGTCAACACAGACTGTACACCTGGAAAGGATGCGGGTGTCCTGAAGGCAACTAGGATGCCATCATTAATAGGGATAGCACTGGCAAGTTATGCAGGGATTAAACCCAACAGATCTTGGCATATCCTGAGAAAATAAACAAACAGAACTTCTACAGCAAGAAGTCCCCTCAGAAGAGGGGTGGGGAATGAGGCAGTCACAATAAAGAACCCCCAACTATGTATCAGTTACAAAATACTATAATAACTGTTTAACTATTAAACTGCAACAACGCTAAATATTTACAAAAGAGCTAAAATTAAACTAAGGCACTGCAAGTCGTGCTTGGTCTCAGGCCAAGTGCAGTTGAAAAGGAACTGAACGTGGTTCATCTGACACTGCCTTATATAACCTTAGGACAGGAGTTTAGCTAGGGCACATATGTGAACTGAACAGGCACTGCTCCCAAAGGTGCATGGAGGCCATGCACACCGGAAGTAGAGCACTCAAAGGGATATTACTCGACAAACGAATAAACGGGTTCCCAGGAACAATTTATAACCCCTGAATACAGCCTCCCTCACTGAAGAAGGTAAAGGCAGAGTGGGGTTAGCATGGTTGTGTTGGTGATAGGTGCACCTGAGCTGCCTTAACTAGTTTTCAACCTAGTACTTTGCTGTGTGGGGTATAGAAAGAACTAGGCTCATCCTTTCAGAAAGATGCAAGATCTAAATCTTTGTCCTCAATGCAGCATTAGTGAATGTGCTATAGGGACCTACCCTGGGCTAGGCCCTCACTAACCTCCTGCAGTCTCTCTTCAGAACTGGAGTCTCTGGAGAGGCTATAGAAACACAAATATTTTAGAATATGTACTCTTCTTATATTAAGCCAAGAAAATTACATACTTGCAAAAAGTTGCTTTTCCTCATCTCCGTTAGGGTGATTTTACCAGACCAGGATCTATTGACCATGTAGAATATTCTCTGTATAACCTACAAAAAGCAAATAAATTAATAGTTATCTTAAAGACATGCACTGCCTAAATTACACCAGTTTGTAAATCTGAAGTGAACTTATTCATTTGGTTTAAATGATTAAAAGAAAATTTTAATTTACAATTTTGATTTACATGACAATGGACAACCCTCAGATATCCACCCCAAACGCATCACCAAACTCATCCACTTCATCCTCACCCATAACAATTTTACATTCAACAACAAACACTTTGTCCAAACCATGGGAACAGCCTTGGATACTGTTTTGTTACTGGATACTAGGATACTAGGATGGCTCCCCAAAATGCCATCTTCTTCGTGGGCCACCTTGAAAAAGAATTTCTGGACAAATGCACCAAGAAACCAATGATATACCTGAGATACATTGATGATATTTTCATCTTCTGGAGAGACGACTTAAACTTCCTCATAGATCACCACCACAACTTCCACAATCACCCCTTGTCCATTCAACTCTCTCGGGAACACTCTGACACTAGCATCAATTTTATGGACACCACAATCAGCTTCAACAATGGAAACCTTCGGACAACTACATACAAGAAACCCACAGATCATTGCATGTACCTTCATAGATCTAGTAACCACCCCAAACACACCAAAAAATCTGTTATCTACAGCCAGGTACTCAGATACCACAGAATATGCTCCAAGGAGAAAGTCTGGGATGTACACCTTAATATACTCAAAACAACCTTCAAACAGGGACACTTATTCAGAGAACCTGCTTTAATACAGAAATAAATCCCCTCTGACCATGCACCCCTATTCGTCACCTACCACCCCACACCGGAACTCATAGGGGGTATCATCAAACAACTACAACCCATACTAGATGGGAACCACACACTGAAATATTTTTTTTCCTGAACCCTCTCTTCTGGCCTTTTAACAACCACCCAACCTCTCCAAGCTCATCGTCAGAAGCAAGCTCCCAACAGGCCTTTTGATAATAAACTGCTGATGCGCAGCAAACAGGGATGCCCAAGTGAAAAGCATTATTCTGGGTACACATATCATACGTTAACAATGGACATAGCAGAGACAGATTATCTGGCTGGATGTCGCACAGGCGATTGGTCATGTGTTTATGTCATTCAGTCCCCACTGTGACCTCTAGTAATCTGGAGGATGAATGATACGGAGGAGGACAGAAATACCTGTTAAGTGAGCGCAAACAAGAGGTAGTACCTAGATAGCATGATGCTGAGGTCATGTAAACACCCATCCTAGTCTCACTCCCTTCAGCATGAAATAGCCATTTTATTAAAACTTCACATGGTGATGAGCTTAAATGCCAAAATGTGATTAACAGGACAAGGCCAAGCTTAACAGTAGAAACAAGAGCAAAGAAAGACAACTAATAAGTCTGTTCCTAGAAGTTATAGAAGATTACTATTGTGTACAAACCTATTGAACAGGATGGACCAGCTGTTCCAAGTATTCTCTGGTCCTACCAAGATAAACAGATTAAACCAATAGTAGATGGGGGGCTCTCTAACCCAGCCAAACACTGAGTCTTTACTGAACAAGAAAATGATGGCAGTGTCAATGGTGCTAGGTTACCATGGCATAATAAAAAATAATGCCCTCCAGAAACAAATACACATCCTTCAGCAAAGGCTACTCTATGGGTTTGGGCTAGAACTAGAGATAAAATAAGATGTTTTACTTTGCAGAGAATCCAGATTTTTAACCCAAATCACAAACCGAAGAGGTTTAAAGATTGGGGGAGCCATGGAATACATATGGGTGGCCAGCTCCTCAGTGAAGAAACTTTTTTCACTTATTTGGAAATAAAAAACTAGCTTTAATTGGTCCACCCTCCTATGTACCAATACCTTCAAGTTAGACATTATGTTTCTTAACTTTTTGGAAAAGCTGTTTTAAGCTAACTTTAGGAGGAGTGATGGAATCTGGGCAATCAGGAAACAAAAACAAAAAAATAGTTAATTTATATCAATCTTTGCAAACAACTTTCCTAAAAATAGAAAAAGGTCCATATATGACACAATGGGAAAGGAGTTGGATACACAAATGACCTTAGAGAAATGGGATTTAATCTGGAAAAGAGGACCAGCAACCTCAATCTGTAGCATGATAAAAAAAAGTTTATTTAAGATGCTGCTTCAACGGTATCTCACACCAGTGAGGTTAAGAGAGAGAAAGAGAGACTGAATAGGGAGAAATGTTGGAGAAATTGTAGTGAAAGAGGAGTGTGATGGGGTAAACCCCCATTCTGGTCAGGAAAGGGCTAAAGTTCACTTAGGCACATTCACTCCACCTAAATGGTACACCTCTACCCCAATATAACGCAGTCCTTGGGAGACAAAAAAATCTCACCACGTTATAGGTGAGACCGCGTTATATCAAACTTGCTTTGCCCACCATGTTCCTTGTTCCCTGACCGCCCCCTCCAGAGACCCCCCATCCCTAATCATTCCCAGGACCTCCCAACCCCCCGTCCCCTGACTGCTCCGACCCCTATCCACCCCCCGCCCCCCCGACAGGCACTCACCAGCAGCAGCGGGAAGCAGAGCAGTGTGGCCCCAGTCCGCTCCACTCCGCCAGCTCCCAGCCGTGCGCTCCGCTTCCCGCCGTTGGTGAGTGTGGGGAGGTTGGGGAAAGGATGCCCCTCCGCACCCACCTGCGGCAGGAAGCAGATCGCCACAGCTGGGAGCTGGCGGAGTGGAGCTGGCTGGGGCTGGGCTGCTCCACTTCCCACTGCGGGTGAGTGTGGGGAGGTTGGGGAAAGGACGCCCCCCACACTCACCGGCAGCGGGAAGCAGAGCGAGGCAGCCCCAGACCACTCCACTCTGCCAGCTCCCAGCCACAGCACTCCGCTTCCTGCCGCCAGTGTGTGCGGGTAGGCTGGGGAAAGGACGCACCCCCGTACTCATCTGTGGCGGGAAGCGGAGTGCTGTGGCTGGGAGCTGGTGGAGTGGAGCTGGCTGGGGCCAGGCTGCTCTGCTTCCGCCGCTGCTGGTGAGTGCGGGAGGGATCCCTTCCCTCAAACCCCCTCCCCTGAGCAACACAGTTGGGGCTGGGGCAAGGGAAGCAGAGCAGGCTGCTCCCGGCCCCCCGCTAATCCCCTGGGCCACTCTGGGACTGCGGGGTCCCCAAAAGTGCCCTCCCACAGCTCCTGCCCGCCTGGGAGGGGGGAAAGACCCTGACAGCCCCCAAGATCCTCTGCCCCTTATCAAACCCCTCGGCCCCGGCCTGGTCCGGCACCCTTAACACGCTGCTCAGAGCAGCATGTCAGAGCTTTACCGTGTTATATATGAACCTGCGTTATATCAGGTCACGTTATATCGGTGTAGAGGTGTAATTATATAATTACTTGTCAGCTAGAGAGAGTGAGACTAAAGAAGGATCAGATGATAACACAACAGACATTTGGGCCTTATAAATAGGCTGAGAGAGAGGTCATTCTGGGGCAAGAAGCTATAAGGACCACACAGGCCCATTATCCTGTCTTCTGACAGCAGCAAGTGCCAGATAGGATAGAATATCTAATAATATTGGAAGGGACCTCAGGAGGTCATCTAGTCCAACCCCCTGCTCAAAGCAGGATCAATCCCCAGATGGATTTTTGCCCCAAATGGCCCCCTCAAGGATTGAGTTCATAACCCTAGGTCTAGCAGGCCAATGCTCAAACCACTGAGCTACCCCTCTAATGTTTCTGATGGAATGAACAGAATAGGGTAATTTTGAGTGATCCATCCCATCATCCAGTTCCAGCTTCTGGCAATTGGAGGTTTAGGGACTCCTGGAACATTCAGTTGCAAACCTGAACATCTAATTGCCATTGATGGACCTGTCCTTCAAGAACTTCTCTCATTCTTTTTTGAAACCAGTTGTACTTTTAGCCTTCACATCATCCCCTGGCAATGAGTTCCATAGGTTGACTGCATTGTGTGAAGAAATACTTCCTTATATTTATTTTAAACCTATTGCCTTTTAATTTCAGGTGGTGATCCCTAATATTTGTGTTACATAAATGGTTAACACCACTTCCTCATTCACATTCTCCACATCATTAATGATTTTATAAACTTCTATAATATTGCCTCTTAGTTGTCTCTTTTCTAAGCAGAATGGTCGTCATTTACATTTTTCCTTGTATAGATGCTGTTCCATTTCCCTAATCATTTTTGTTACCCTTTTCTGTAGCTTTCCCCATTCTAATATATCTTTTTTGAGATGGGGCAACCAGAACTGCACACAGTATTCAGGGTAGGGTGTTCCATGGATCTATATAATGGTATTATGATATTTTCTATCTTATTATCTATCCCTTTCCTAATGGTTCCTAACATTCTGCTAGCTTTTTGGACTGCTGCTGCACATTGAACAGATGTTTTCAGAGTCGGTCACAATGACTTCATGGTCTGTTTCTTGAGTGGTAACAGATGATTTAGATCCCTTCATTTTTATGTCTGGTTGGAATTATTTTTTCCAATGTGCATTACTTTGCACTTATCAACATTGAACTTCAACTGCCATTTTGTTGCCAAATCACCCAGTTTGGTGAGATTCCTTTGTATCTGTTCACAGTCAGCTTTGGCCTTTACTATTTTGAGTAATTTTGTATCATCTGCAAATTTTCTGTTAAAACTGTTGGTGAAGTATGATTTCTCTTTACAAAAGCAGTGTTGACTCTTCCCCAACATACTGGGTTTATCTATGTGGCTGTGCCTATGCATCTATATTATCCAGATCCTGTGCTCCACTTAGGACTAAATCAAGAATTGGCTCTCCCTTTGTAGGTTCCAGGACTAGCTGCTCCAAGCCACAGTCATTTATGATGTCTATAAATTTTATCTCTTCATCCCTCCCTGAGTCATCTCACCCAGTCAATATGAAGTCAGTAAATCCCTCATTATTATTGAGTTTTGTGCCTTTATAAGCCTTTCTAATCTTTCTGAGTGTTTCACAATCACCATCTTGGCCAGGAGGTTGCTAGTATGTTCCTACTGCTATACTCTGTTATTCAAGCTTGGAATTTCTAGCCACAGAGATCTAGTGTACACCTTGATTCATATAAGATTTTGACTTCATTTGACTGTCTTTTTTTTCAGATAAAGTTCCACCCCCAGCAGCGTGACCTACTCTGTCATTCCTTTATGTTTTGTATCCTGTGTGATGGAATATACCCCTGTATTCACACCCTACAAACTACTGTAAAAATCTTTGTACAAAATACACCTTCTAAGATATAATTTGGAAACTGAATTTGCTGGTCAATATTGTCCCGATAAAATATGTGTGGCAACACTGTATGTGAAGTTATAAGATTGCCCTGTATCATGTTATTAACACATGTTCCAAACCTCACAGCCCTGCCTAGGCACAAGTTTGCAAACAGGTTTGTTGTAAACAAAAGAATATGTGCTTGCCTTAATTTGCATTTAAGCAGTAAACAGAGTCATCAGCCAGGAAGGGAAAACAAAGGAAGCTCAAACAGGTGGAAAAAAACCCAGCAGAGAACATCCTTCCACATAGACACTTTGTCTCTCAGCTGGAAATATTTTTCAAAGGGGAGGGGACGAGACAGGACTAAAACTATAAAAAGAATGGACAAACACCCCAAAGCGCACACAACCCTCTCTCCCCCTGCCCATTGCATTCACTGCACCTGAAAAAAACAAAGGAAACAGCCACTGGACTCTGGGAGAGGGGTCCTGACCTGAAGAGTTTGGTCAATAATTTTGCTGGAAGCATGTGTTAAGAAACTTTGCTCGAATCTAATATAGTCTATTAAGTGAAGCACTAGAAAGCATTTTATCTTTATTTTTCTTGCAACCATTTCTGACTTTTATACCTCATTACTTGTACTTACTTAAAATCTCTCTCTGTGTAGTTAATAAACTTTATTGTTTTATCTAATCCAGTGTTTTCAACCTGAAGTATCTGGGTAACTCCATTTAAGGTAATAAAATGGTATATTATTCCCTTAAAGGAATAATGGATTTAATATATTTAGACTGGAAAGGGCTGGGAAGTACAAGACATAAATTTCTGGGGGGCAATCTGGGACTGGGAATGCATTGGGGTCACCCTGCAGTGTAACCAAGGCTGGTGACAGCCAGGGTGTGACTAGCACGCTGCAGTTACACAAACACACCTGGGGATGACCTGCATGCTGGTGGCTAGTTGTGAGCAGTCCAGGTTGAAGGGTACAGCAGCAAGGCATTGCAACATACCCCAGGTTACAGGGCAGGGGTGACAGCCTCTGGCTGGTCTGGATTGTACGGTCAGTATGTCACAGCCTGCTATTACCATGTCCCATTGATTATCCTCATTCCACTAAGTTTCTGCAATGCCTACTATATCAATATCCTCATTTACTGCCAGGCACTCTAGTTCACCCATCTTAGTATTTAGACTTCTAGTATTTGTATACAAGCAATTGTACATTTTGTCAATATTCAGTTTCTTTCCTTCATGTGTTATATTAATTGGGGCTCTTTTACATTTGACTGTTTCTCACTAGTGCAGAGCTCTACTTTACCAGCTTCTTTCCTTTCCTCTTTACTAGGATATAGAGTTCCCCCTTTAATAAATTAATCCCTAAGGAATGTATCCACCCAAACCGTGTGCTCCGCCACACCTGTCGGCTTTCTCCTAGCCCTTAATTTAAAACATTCTCTACCTTTCTAATTTCACACGCAAGCAATCTGATTTCATTTTGGTTTAGGTGGAGCCCATTCTTCTTGTATAGGCTTCTCCTTTTCCAAAAGTTTCCCCAGTTCCTAATAAACCTAAAACCCTCCTCCCTATGCTATCATCTCATACACGCACTTAGCCCCTGCAGGTCTGCCTGCCCGTCTGGCCCTGGGCTTTCTATTCCTGGCTCTGCCGGTGTCTGCTGGATGACTTTGGGCATGAGGTACTAGGCCAAAGAGCGTTGGAAATACTCTGTGGACCAGAGGTTAGGGCACCATATGGGAGACCCAGAGTCCAGGTCCCTTGCTCCAGTCACTCTAAGTATTTATATGAAGTGGAACAGCTTCAACAGGACAGACTGAGAGAGGCACCTGCCTCCACATTAGAATATCCCATAGCTCAGTGGTTAGAGGACTCCTCGGAATGTGAGAGACCCCTGTTCAAATCCTTTCACCCCTGTGGCAGAGGTGGGGAACTGAACCCAGGTTCACCCATCTGACTGCTCTAACTGCTGGGCTAAAAGTTCCCCTCACCCACTCTTGTTGTGTTGATGATGCACAGAACAACCAGTAGCTGGAAGTTAAGGCTAGACAAATTCAAAATGGAAATAATGTGCACATTTTTAAGACTGATAGTGATCAGCCATTGGCCCAGCTCACCAAGAGATGTAGTGGACTTTCCATCACTTGAAATATTTAAATCAAGAAGGGATGTCTTTGTAAAGTTATGTTCCAGCTCAAATACAAGATGCTGTGTTTGATGCAGGAATTACTGGGTGCTCCTGACAGACACTATCATCCTGGTCTACATTTTTGCTAGTAACAGTGACGCTGACCCTCGCTTCCAGTTTGCACAGCAGCTCTAAACTTAAGGTTTTATTAACTACCATAGGGTTTCCCAGTCTGTCTTGCATGCTTGGATTGCACCAGTTCACCTTACAGAAAGGGCCATTATCAAACATGCCAACTCTACAGGGTTTCAGACTATAGGTCTCAGTCGCACCAGCAATCTACAGGAAAAAACCCTTTTGATTGGCTGCCTTCTCCATTCCCTGACCCGCTGGGCAGCCAATCAAAGCCATTGAAACATGCCACCAATCAGCATATGTAGCAGACAGCACTGCATTCCTCCCTGCCCCCACCCCTGCTAAAGAGGAACATCTTCTTCATGCTTCCTCTCTTCCACTGCTGTAAAAGTGAGAGATATGGAGGGAAAGTATGAAAGACTGGGATTTCTCTCCATTTCCATTCTCTCTCCTTCCCTCACTCACTCTAGATTTAGTTTACCCATTACCCATTTCTGCTTTGAAGGATAGTGGCCCATGTGCTTTACAATCCAAACTTCCTCTCCTTCCTTTGTTCCAGGTTATAAAACCAATCAGTAGCAGGGGGTGCACATGAGTGGGGCCAGAGCTGCAGTGCAGCTTGAAGCATTTGGGTCCTGGCCCCACTCCCAATTCTTACTGTGCAGTCACTCCTCAGAGAGGGCTTCAGTAGCAAAACTGCCCTTGCACTCCCAGTTTAGGAATGCTGTGAACTGCTACCAGGACTAATCCTGCTGTAAACACCTCTGAGGAGCTTTTGGTTTCTTGCTGATCCTGAAAGCCACACCTCTTCCTATTGTCTCCTTGGCTTAGTTTTCTGCAGCACTGCCGATTATCAGCTTTGAGCTTTGTATACAAATTCTGTGATGAGAGGCCACTGCCTGGGTCTCTCCTCATGCCCCAGGCCTCTGCATAAGACCCAGCTCTAGCTCTAGGACACTGGCAGGGCAGTTCCAGCCCCTCTCCCCACCCTTTCCTTGGAACAACTCACACAACTCCACTTCTGGAAAAACAAAGTTTTATTAAGGCAGTTGGGCTTCCCTCTCTGCATTCTCTCCTTCACATTACCAGAATTGCTCAGTTTTTTCCATCCACACCTGGCAGCACCTCATAACCCAACGCGCTTTTCAACAGACAGTATATTTTGCCATTAGGGTCTTTTATTGGTGCTTCCTTGGCTTAGATTTTTGCTATCACTGCAGAGCACTAGCTCTGGGAGGATAAGCCATACTGTGGAATGGTTTTACAGGTAAGTGATTCCCCATGGGACGTGCTATACCATCACTTCTGGACTTAGGGCTGGGGACCTGTTGAAAGAAATACAAAGAGTTTAGTATTCTGACATCATACAATGGGTCAGAGATACTGGTAGGTCAAATGCAGCCTACAGAATTCTATTGTATCTCTAATGGGGACAGAGGGAGGCAGGGGGTATTAAAAATGTGCATACACAGCTTAGTTATACTAGACTGTTAACATACTCTAGGAGCATCTTCTCCTCACTGGTACCATATTCAGCAATGAACACAGCAGCTGCTTTCTACTTAGAGTCTGCATCTGCAATGCAAAAATAATATGTGGGTTCATGCACACGCAGTATGCACAGCATATTGTGTCTTTGAAGTATATGTAGGGCACTCTACCATGTAGGGATCGATGGGATCCAGGGTCTCAACAGCCAAGGACATGGCCATCTCCTTTGTTATTATCTCCTGATGGAAATAACATGCTTCATAATACTAAAGGAAAGAAATCCAATTCAACAGCACGTAAACGGAGATGTAAAAACTGCATCAGTTAAAACCAGCCTTACACTGCTGAGTGAGGAAACCAAAATGTCCATTGCCTGCCTGCAACTGCAAGGCGATCACAGCCCCTGAACTGACCCTCCACACGGCTGGCCCTGCACAAGAGTCATCTGCACTGCTGGAATCACTGATTAATGGGAGTCTCGGCTCTGTAGCACCCAGCACTCCAGCCATGCCAACCAGCCCTGAGAGAGGGAAGCAACATAGCCTGCTGCAGTCTCACCCGGCAATCAGAAGTGCACTGCCCCAGTAAGCTCTTCCTATCCTCATCCATGGCTTTGACACCTAAAAATGAGACTGCTGCAGCACACTTTGCATGGGACAATAGCTTAGATCTATCCAGTATCTGACCATAGGGCAGAATTCAGCTGCCCAATTGTTCAGTGATATGTCTGTGACAGAGTGGTCCATAACAGAATGATTGCTCATAGGCTGCTAGACAGCATGCCCCAGCTTTGAAAGAAAGTCAGCCTACTCTGGTATAGTAGCTTGGCTTAGGGAGAGGACTGCTCCAGCTTTCAGAGACTTCATTCAGCCTGGGACTGAAGTTCATCTGGAATCCTGGTTTAGGCAGAGGCCTGTCTAGATGAAAAGATTTGCTCTAGCTCTGAAAGGTTGTGTCAGGCTTCGGGGCTGCCCAGTATCTGGCATCTCACTTGACATTCATGCACTTGGCAGCCCTGTGTGCTTCCCAACAGCCCAGCTGAGATGTCATGTAAACAGAGCAACTACCATAGCAGATCAGACACAAAGTCCATCTAGTCCAGGGGCATCCGGCAGGGCTGCAAGAATGGCTACAACTGCTATTTCAAGCCACCAGAGGTCACTGTGGTGCTTGCCCTGCACACAGCCATGGGTCTCCGTCTCTCTTTGTGCTGCCCCCCCTGCTGGATCCCAGGGGAAGAAGGAGTGGCTGTCAGCAGCAGCGGGCTGGGAAGGGGGCTGTGGCTAGGAGAATGAGTCAGACAACACAGGCTCCAGGGCCAGATCTACCTGCTCATCACCGTGGGCCACCACATCACTGCCACCAGCATGGCCCTGGGCTGAATGAGATCAGCTCACGAAGGACAACAGCTGGCTGAAGCTGTACCCAAGCAAGGCAGAGTGATGCCGCTGGGCAGAGGAAAGTACTTGGAGGACTTTGCAGCTGTAGGGCAGTCTCCTTTGGCTGAAGGGTCACACCCACAACTGGTCAATACAGTCCACAGTCTAGGAGTACTCCTGGTTCCCTTGCTGACGCTGAGCTCTCACATGGCAGCATCCATGAGTAACGCTCTCTACTAGCTCCAGTTGGCTAGAAGACTCCATCCCATCCTGGTGGACAAAGACCTGGCCTCAGTTGCTCATGCCTTCATCACCTCCCGTCTGGCATATGGCAATGGGATATACCCGGGCATGAGGCCTTCAGCACTTAGGAAATTCCAACTAGTACGGTCCCTTACAGTGTGTCTCCTCAACAACACAGGCTACCAGGAGCACATCAAACCTGTTCTTTGCCCCCCACATCGGCTTCCCAAAGAACAGAGTCAATTTCCAGGTCTCAGTCCTTATCTTCAAGGCGCTCCATAGCTTGGGCCCAGGGTACCTAAAAGTGTCTAGTGATCTGGGATATAGACTACTCAACAACACCACTCCTCACTCTTTTGTGCCATATGGATAGAGCTCATCTCTGCCAGAGACAGACTTTCTCAGGCTCCAGTCCCATACCGTGGAACGAACTCCCCCATGGGAGTAAGGGCCATCCCAGACCACCCCACGTGCCGCTCCAAGAGCGAGGAGCACTCCTTTGTCCTGCCTTCTCCAATACAAACCCAGCAGAATGGACATAAACCAAAAAAAAACCCACCCTACCAAACCAAAACCCTCCTCTGCACAACAGTTCTCCCCAAGGGGAGGGTGAGAGAGAGAAAACAAACCACACATGACAGATGTTAAGACACTTTGCTTAATGCACGACTGGCACATGCACTTATACTATGGTGAGGAGTGTGGTATAAGAACCTATATAGAATAGGCCCCCAGCTTCTCCCTCAGACTCCCAGCACCCACCTCAGACAGCAGCCCCAGACTCCCCTCAGCAATTCCAGCCTCTCTTCAGCACCCGTGCCCCCCTACCTTCCAGCACTCACCTCTCTGCCACCCCAGACACTCTTGTACTCCCAACACCCAGACATCTACACACCACAGACACTTAATGGCACCCCCACACTCATGCACCCTAGCAGCTCCCCAGACTCTCTCCCACCTAACCCCAGTCTCAGCTGCCATGTTTTGTGCAGTTCCACATCCTGCTGCCCATGGCATGATGTGCTGCCCACAAGCTGGAGTTTATGGTCACATGCAAATGATTTGCAAATACGCAAATCATTTGCATATAATGTCACCCAGGGAACTTAAAACTTGGCAGCTATGTAACTTGGAAGCTTAGCTTAGGCAGAAGCCCACAGCAGCCTGGAAAAATTTCTGTTCAAACTACACAAAGTTTTCTCCTGACAATCGGAGTTGCATTGTTAGGAAGTTGCTGTAACTTACATTTATTTCAATTTTACAAGGCTTAAAAGGATGTCTCTTTTTCCTATATTTTTAATGCTCCTGAGTTTTTTCTGTCTCATTCCCCTTCACAGAACCCTAGTCTATGACCCACAGTTCAGAAGTGTTGGCACAGTGTGTGACAACGTCCCACCATGAGCATAATACAGCAGTGCTCGGTGCTCTGCACCAGCTCTCAAGTTGGCTTGTGAATGGAGTTGAAGGTGTTGGTTTTGACCTACCTGGGTCACCCTGCTCTCCTCATGCCATGCTGCCACAGCTGCAGTCAGTGGAAATGCCTGAACTGGAGCCCCTATGTAGAGTCCCCAAGGAGACAGGAAGCAACTGGCAAGAGCATTCTCTGTGAAGGCTCCTAGACTTTGGTTTTTGCTACCCTAACCTTGGTCTGAAATTACCCAAACTAACTGACTGCAAAGCCCATCTACTTCCCCTGACTTTTGGGGAAGGTTTAAAGTTAGGGTTTTTTTTCTCTTGCTTGTGGGAGTTGTTAATTATAACTGAATATTTAAAAGTTGTCAAGGGCATTCTTTCACATGTTGCTATGATCTTGTAGTGAGATATTAAGGTTGCATCATAAGTTTCTGTTTTACAGAGTCTGGACCTTAGTGTCTCACCTTTCTTCTGAACCCTTTTTGGTAAACATGCCATGAGGAATTGGAACCAAATTTCGGCTAGTAATTAATGTGTGGAATGATCTCCAATGTGTATTTTGCGTTTATATGTTTTAGGGTTTTTTAGGAAAGTTGGGAAACCGGAAAAGCAGAGGAGTTTGAATTTTCCACACAACATGCATTAGCTGCTCCTGGCTGTTGCCAGAGCAGTAACACTATGATATCAGAGATAATCAGCCACTCAGCACACCTGCCCTCTAGTTCATTAGCATATGCGTGGGAGTGACTATTGCCTGTCATCTACTCCAGGACAGGCTCAACAAAGAAAGTAACAGAACGCCACTAGCCGTCATCTACAGCCCCCAACTAAAACCTCTCCAGTGCATCATCAAGGATCTACAACCTATCCTGAAGGACGATCCCTCACTCTCACAGACCTTGGGAGACAGGCCAGTTCTCGCTTACAGACAGTCCCCCAACCTGAAGCAAATATTCACCAGCAACCACACACCACACAACAAAAACACTAACCCAGGTACCAATCCCTGCAACAAACCCCGCTGCCAACTCTGTCCGCATATCTATTCAAGGGACACCATCATAGGACCTAACCACATCAGCCACACCATCAGGGGCTCATTCACCTGCACATTTACCAATGTGATATATGCCATCATGTGACAGCAATGCCCCTCTGCCATGTACATTGGCCAAACTGGACAGTCTCTATGCAAAAGAATAAATGGATAGAAATCAGACATCAAGAATTATAACATTCAAAAACCAGTCGGAGAGCATTTCAGTCTCCCTGGACATTCAATAACAGACTTAAAAGTGGCAATTCTTCAACAACAAAAACTTCAAAAACTCCAGAACTGGAATTAATTTGCAAACTGTTCACCATCAAATTAGGCTTGAATAAAGACTGGAAGTGGATAGGTCACTACAAAAAGTAATTTTCCCTCTTTTGATATTCACCCCTTCTTGTCAACTGTTGAGAATAGGCACTGACCCCCCCCACCAACTTGGTAAGGCAACTCTCATCTTTTCATGTGCTGTAATATTTATACTGCTTACTTTATTTTTCACTCCATGCATCTGATGAAGTGGGTTTTAGCCCACGAAAGCTTATGCCCAAATAAATGTGTTAGTCTCTAAGGTGCCACAAGGACTCCTTGTTCTTTTTGCTGATACAGACTAACACAGCTACCACTCTGAAACCTATTGCCTTGGTTGTCATGGCAACATATGCCTTTGATAATTGACTGACCTTCAGACAACCATAACGTTATTCCAGAGCAGGGTCCCAGGAGGAATGGCAAAGAGAGCAAACTGGGTTTGGACAAGTTCCTAGAGTTGTTCTTTGGGCTTCAGGTAAGTTACACTGTTTCTTTTCACAGGGGAATTGTTTGTTCCTTTCCTCAGAAAGGATTACATGAAAATAAGACACAAAATTACTGTAAAGATGTCGGGATTAGAACACGGGTCAGCCGAGCCTTGGGCAGCTGACATTCCCATGGTCACACCAGCAGCACTCTGGAGAACAGGTGCCGCAGGAAGTACCACCCAAAGGATCCAGAGTGACAGTATCCTGCACCCCTCCTACTGGCGAGTCACACTATTTAACCCTGGAGTGCACCCCAGGAAGTTGTCTGGGCAGCCACACAGACTTCAGGCGTGCTGCAATTCCGGACCTCAATCTCCAGTCTCCAATCCCAGGCTGAGTCTGACCCTGACTCTTGCCTGCCTGCCTTCAGCCTGGTCATACCTCTGATCTCTGGCCTCCGATCCCGACTCTTGCTTATTGAACCTGGCTCTAGTGCAGGGGTCTCAAAGTCCCGGCCCGCAGGCCATCTGCGGTCCAAGAACCTCCCCACTGCAGCCCGCGAAGGAGAGACGCATGCGGCCACGCTGCTGGCAATGTCTGTTGCAGGCGCCACCCACCGCAGCTCCCATTGGCACGGGGAGAGAGACAGAGATATCATCACAAGTTGCCGAGCAGAGTCAGACATGGAGGCAGCATCATTAGTTGCCCAGCAGAATCAGCCATGGAGGCAGCTTCACTTTTTTCCACAATGAATATAAACAAGTCAAAATACCGAACACAACTATCTGATGCACACCTTGCTGCAATCCTGAAGGTTTCTACTGCTCAGTCACTGAGGCTAATCATCAACAAACTGACAGAACTGAAGCATTGTCAGGTGTCTGGCAAACACTAAAAACTCTCTGGCAGGCGAAGAATTGTATAAACTTGTATGATAGTTTTATTATTTCTAAGAAATTTGAAATAAAAAGTACAATATAAACATTTTCTTTTCTGAGCACCATCTTCAGTGACATTATTGGCCCGCTGGGAGGATTTGAGGACTGGCACTGGCCCTAAGGTAAATTGAGTTTGAGACCCCTGTTCTAGCGAATCCTTCGACCCCTATTCACAAATATCAAACCTGACATGTGGGCCCCAGCCCCACTGTAACCAGCAGGCCAGAATGCCTATGGCCCTGTCCCTTATAATTACAGATCCTCTCCTGTAGATTATCTGCTTCTTACAAATTGGAGGCTAGGACTTTAAAAGGCAAATATTCACAAAGAAAGTGGGAAATTATAGATCTGTTAGTCCCAAGTCAGTTTTCTGTTACACAATTTTTAAAAATCTCACGTAGAATCATAAGTTGCAGTAAAACTGAAGTTACATTTAAAAAGAAATATGTTTTGTTTGCATACAGTTTAATTCAATTACTTTCAGTATATTGGTCAACATGGCACTAAGTGGTGAAATATGGAGCTTCACAAAGATAACAATGGCCATAAAATATACATTGAACACAACAAATGCTTTATGTATTAAGCATGTTATTATTTAAATAGAAAATCTTTTAATTATGTGCCATTAAAAACTGAGGAAATTCACACACACAAAAATCCTTTGTTTAACGTTAGTTAAGGTTGCTCACATCAGTAAACTAATCCACCAAAAAATAGGAAATGCAAAGTTAAGGATTAAAAAGTAGCAAAATTCAAGCACTCTCAAATTAGGAAATTCCAGAATGAATGTTGCCTATTCAGCACACTTTCCGCCTATGCATTATGATATAGTCTTTAAGTAGATGCAGAAGTGACCACCTGCAAAAAAGTTTGGTGTAAGTGCTTGTGCAGCATCACATAGGACCTCAGATTCTATCCCTGCCTCAGCCACCGCGTTTCTAAGAGATGCTGGCCAAGTCATTTACACCAAACTTTTCACAGGTGGTCACTTATGCATGCAATTAAAGAATGTATCATAATGCATATCCACTAGGAGGGGTGAAAAAAGACTGCATGGCCAATGTCCATTCTAGCATTTCTTAACTTGAGAGTGCTTGACTTTGCTACCTATTAATCCTTAATTTTCTATTTCCTATTTGTTATGGTTAAGTTTATTGATGAGAGCAATCTTAGCTAATGTTAAATTAAGTTTTTTGTTTGTGAATATAAATCAATAGTACAGCCTCCGCACAGTTTTGGAAGCCACATAATGCAATGGCTGGAACGGGTATGGAAAGCGGACAAGCTGAACAGGGTTATATTAACAAGGACGGATATGATGTCAGATACTACAGGCATTTATCTGTGTTATTCATTTACCATTGAAATAGTGCAACCTCTAGCTCATGTGCCTTCAGAGAGAACAATAGGAGTCTTTCCAAAGATCATCCCTGCTGTATCTCAGCTGCCCATCTGTTATGAGAAATCTACTGGCTGCAGGATCACACACTTATTTCCATGGCTACCATGATTCCTATTGTCAGAAGAGAGGCCAAAAAATCCAACTTGCAGCACAATTAAATGCCAAAATGGTACAATAAAATTGTTCACCATTATTAGCCTGGATAAAACACATATTTTTCCAAATAACTCAAAACACTTGCTCATATGAATAGTGGCAGATTGTGTAACAAGAGGGACTTGGAATGTCAGGATTATGTGGAGACTCCCGGAGTCAGCCTACCGTAGTAATGTAGCGGGAATGGAATTCTGGAGCATCCTTCAAGAATGTCAGGCCAGGATGCGTTTCAACCACATCCTGAAAGACAAAACCAAATGAAATTGGAACAAGAGTTTTTTTTCCTTTTAATTAGAGTTTAAAAATGACTGAGTTTACAAAGTGATGCTCTGTGGCACTTTCCAAACTGCAACTGCAGCATTTAAAAAGCTAAATTACAATATTTTAAAATGAACCTTGTAAAAGTACAGGCATTTTCTGGACAATACGCACCTGCTGGGCCATTTTGATTTACTTAAAGACAGAAAAACAAAGGAAGAATTAGTGAGCAGATGAAAACTAATTTTTACTGATAGAGAAAAAATTTTTAGTTACTTGGACCATATGACTCTTTCCTCCCCAAATCCCCTTTTAATTCCTCGCAGATATTAATATTTGTCATACTGATACATCAGAAATAAGTGCTCTTCTGAAAGACTTTTAAAACAGCCCTTTGTTTCTTTCCAGAGCAATATCCAACAACAGGAGAAAAGCTGCTTTTTTAAATCTTCTTTCATAAAGATACAATCTTGTGTGATGGGTAGGATACGCATAGCTACAGTCCATACCTTTTCCATACTAACTTGACTATTTTTGTATTTCTCTTTCTCTCAGAATAGTTATTTTTTAGTGCCAAATCCTGGCCTAGTGGTATGGAATTCAGCCAGAGCTGCATGGTTGTGACATGTTCCCGGCTGTGGAAGACCTGCTCATATCGTGAATGGAAGAAGCCTCCAACAGGATGGCTGCATAAACACTACATGCCTGCACTTCAAGCAATTCCAGTGGCAAGGGGGAAGTATCCATGACTATGCTCAATCTATAAGAAGATACTGTGGAGGCTCTGAGCATATGCATGGCCTCCTTGAGGGCCAGTGGTGGTGAATAGCCACTGACAGACTGACAGGCAGCCAAGGAAACATTAAAATATTTAATTATTTTGGGGATAATCTCTGGCCTGTGCTATACAGGAGGTCAGACTAGATGATCACAGGGTCCATTACGGCCTTGGAATCTATGAATCCACAAAAAGGATTATGTAGTTCTTAGATTGCACTGGCAGCTGCAAAATGGAGCTGCTGTCAGTCAGGAGGGGAAACATGAAAAGTGACACCAAGGAGTGTGAGAAAAATCCATCCCAAAACTCTTATCCACCACCCCATAATGGTACCAGTTTTTTTGCGGGAAGGCAAGCACCATCTCAGAGATCCAATCTTGCCCCTCAAGACATCTCCATGGTTAAGTACAGTGGGCATCACAGTATCAGAAACGTATTAACACTGGAAGGAGCTCAGAGAAGGGCATGAGCCAATGATCAGAAGAGCTGGAGGGACTAATTTATGGAAGGAAGATTAAAAGAGCTATGTACATATAAAGCTTAGCAACAAAGACTAAGGAAGGACATGAATAAATTGCCTAGGGAGGTTGTGGAATCTCCATCATTGGAGATTTTTAAGAGCAAGTTAGACAAACTCCTGTCAGGGATGGTCTAGATAATTCTTAGTCCTGCCATGAGAGCAGGGGACTGGACTAGATGACCTCTCAAGGTCCCTTCCAGTCCCATGATTCTATGATATGCAGCCACAAATATCTGAAGGAACTAGACACCAAGAATGGAGAGGGATGTTTGTTTTTTATAGTGTATAAGGGTAAAAGAAAAAGCAATGGGATGAAATTAAAACAAGGATAATTTAGGTAGAATACAAAGAAAAGCTTTTTGTAGAGTGGAATATAAATATGTAATAGGCTAGCTGACATTTACAATACTTTAGTTTCATAATTCTTTGCAAATATTTCAATGGTAGATTGCACTTGGTAGTCTGGAAGAAGTGTTATTAGGTAAATTAAATAACTGTTAACTGCACTCTTAACACGCAAAGGTTTTATACTTTAGTCTAATATCGATCTCACAGTGCCTGGTATGTTCTCCAGTCCTGAGTTTTGAGATCTGCAGATACAAGCACATGGAGGAGCTGTGTGGATTCAGTTTAGCTACCTGTTAATTCCAAATGGTTACCCCAACTGGAGACCATGGGTCAAGTTAAAGTTTTGCATAAATGGGCACAATTTTCAATTACTTCAGCAGGAGCTGCCACTGCTCAGCTCCTTTGAAAATGAGCAGCCCCTTACATTATTATTTAAATTTAAGTCTAAAAAGCTCCTCCCCAACTAGAGCCCATTCAAAGCTCTGCATGCCCTTTACATACACTGAAGAAGTTACAAACAAATATCCCAAATTAGCAACACCCTTCCCCCTGCTCACTCAACCAGGTACTGCTGAGCAAGGTTTATGTACCTGAAGTAGTGGGATGAAATCCTCCTGCTCTAGGTAGTTGCAGCTGGGTTTTGCTAGAAGGTAAAGAAATTTGGCTGCATCATCATGGCAGCTCTGTAGTAATCTATGAGAGAGAGAGAGATAAGGTTATAAATTACTCAGACTAATTCATACTCTCGGAGGACACAGCAATCAGAAGCCACAGTTTGATTGTTAGGCTCCTTATTTAAAGTGCCAAATTTCAGCCAGAAGTTATGCAATTTATGCAAAGTTATGACCATGTAAATTATGCACACCTGACATCAGAAGGGTAACACCTTATTCTCTTCCTTGATACCTTGAAACAATGCCCAAGTGTTTCTTGGAGGAGCTGAATATTGTTTCTCCCTAATATTACTGTGACAAATATGGGTGTGCTCTTTGGTGATTGCTAATACGGTTTCACCACCAAGGTGGATCTGTCACCACCGAGGTGTCACTGTCTCATAAAAGGGGATGGATATTTTACCCTAAGGGTCTGTCTGGGTAGCCGCGCCAGCCTGCCCATCTAGGGAAAGAGAGAGTAGGCCCTTTCCAATAGTCACCTAACAACTTAAATGGGAGAGTTGCTAAGAGACGTTCCAAGAGCCAGTAACCGTCATAGGACTAGCCCACTCTCTGGGGGAGTGTCCAAGCCAGTTTGAAAAGGCTGGGTCAGACAGAGTCACACAGACACACAGCAGGATCTGGGCTGGCTAGGAGAATGTAAGTTGGCTGTGTTCTGTGTCTGCAGCTGAAGAGAAAAGTGCATCTAACTGGGCTTGTAGGGCAGCATAACGTTAGATAAGGCAATGCAAGTAGGCTGTTATTTTTAAAATCCTTTTTTTGTTTTATGTTTTGTTCCAACTGCTAAATAAAACACCTTTGTTTGAAGGAGGCTGTTGGTCAATATCACAGGACCCCGAAGGGAAGAAACGAAGGCATCTGAAACCAGTCGGCCCTGCAGGGTTACAAGTAATTGGTACATGAGGCCGTGTTCTCAGGGTCTGGCCAAAGAGTATAAGAATCACAAGATTCCACCCCAAGACAGCTAAGGGGAAAGAGGCCACACACCTGAGGGGGGCACTGGCACAGCTAGCTCCATAACTGTTACAACTGTCAAATAGCAATGATTGCCTTGAAGAAAAAGCAAAAGCCTTCTGAAGGCAACAGTTATAGTACTTCTGATCCCTGTGTTCTACTGTTCATTGTAGGGAATCATCAGTACAGTTACTTGCCTACCTATGCAGTGCAGTATGTCAAATGTTTACATTAAGTGTTTATTTCAGGGGTTTGCAACCTTTCAGAAGTGGTGTGCTGAGTCTTCATTTATTCACTCTAAGGTTTCGCATGCCAGTCATACATTTTAATGTTTTCAGAAGGTCTCTTTCTATAAGTCTATAATATATAACTAAACTATTGTTCTATGTAAAGTAAATAAGGTTTTTAAAATGTTTAAGAAGCTTCATTTAAAATTAAATTAAAATGCAGAGCCCCCCGGACCAGTGGCCAGGACCCTGGCAGTGAGAATGCCACTGAAAATCAGCTTGCATGCTGCCTTTGGCACGCGTGCCATAGGTTGCCTACCCCTGGTTTATTTAAATTCTGAGACTTGAAGAAATTAATCTCTGTGCTTATTTGCTAAAAATGTATAGTTTTGTTCTCTTTACTCTTCCTACAGGTATCTTAGAACAGCATTCCCATTTCATAGAGCCACAGGTATTAAGGCCAGATGGTATCATTAGGATCGTCTCATTTGACCTCTTGCTTAACAGACCAGAGAATTTCACCCAGTGAGTCCTACATCAAGCCTATAACTTCTGGTTGAGCTAGAGCAGATCTCTTAGAAAGGGACATCCAGGCTTGCCTTAAAACACTTAAAGAGGTGGAAAACTCTAGGTCAATTGTTCCAATGGTTAATTAATTATTATTATTATTATTTCTAATCTGAATCTGGCTGGCTTCAGCTATCAGCCATTGGATCTTATTATGCTTTTGTCTGCTAGGTTAGAGAACTCTATACTATCAGAATTCTGTAAGTACCTACATGGAGAAAAGACTATGATCAAGTGACTTCTTAATCTTCTCTAGGATAAACTAATCTAGAATTGAGTTTCCCTCATCTCTTTCTATACAAGGCAGGTTTTCCAGACTGCATATCATTCTTGCAGCTCTTTTCTAGACTTTCCAGCTTTTTGAAGTGTTGATATCAGATCTGGTCACAGTATACAGTAATAGCCTCACTAATGCCATATACAGTGGTAATATCACCTCTCTACTTCTTCTTGATAATCTCCTGCTTGGCTAATTCTTTTAAAACTCTTGGTTGCAAGTTATCTGGTTCTGCAGTTTTAAAAAATGTTTGGCTTTAGCAGTTTTCTGTTAAACATTCTGCCTAGTTACTGTTGGAATAGAAAGTATTTAATTAACTGTGTAAGATAAAAAATAAGTCATCCAGCTTTTGCAAATTTTTCAAATGCACAACAGAAATATTTATTGAAGAACCTTTTCTGCACCATGATTGATAATTTTGCTATACCCATCTAATGCTGGACCTATACCAATGTTATGATGATTGCATTTGTTTCTGATTTATTTAAAAAAATTATTCTTAATGTCCTTAACTCCACTGGCCACAGATTTTTTTCATTTATACTTTTAGCTTCCCTTATCAATTGGAAAGATTCATGTCTTCTCACTATCTGAAAACTACATTTTTAGTACATGACTATGCCTCTCTTACTCTAAATGGGTGAAATTCACCTTTCTGCAAAGCGAAAGCACAAGGCCTATATACCACTTGAATCCCATTTAGGCCCTAACTTGGGGGTTTAAGAAGGAAGTACGTGGCACAATAGGGTTTTTGCTAGTCCTCTGCAAAAGGGAGAACTGCACCCTGTGTGTGTAAGAGGGGCAGAACTGGCCCTTAGAAATCAACATTTATAGAATCGTTGAAAGGTAGGGCTGGAAGGGACCTCGAGAAGTCATCAAGTTCAGCCCCCTGCGCTGAGGCAGGACCACGTAAACCTAGACCATCCCTGAGAGGTGTTTTTCCAACATGTTTTTAAAAACCTCCAGTGATGGGGATTTCACATCCTCCCTTGGAAACCTATTTCAGAGCTTAACTACCCTTATGATTAGTATCATGTGCATATTTTAGAAGCATACTCTCCACTCCAGGGCTGGCTTTATGGACGGTGGGGCCCGATTTGAATACCCAGCAGCGGTCTGGTCCGCTCCAGGTCTTCCACGTCACCGAAGGACCCCCCGCCGCTGAAATGCCGCCCAACACCCGGAGCGGACCCCCCCTGCCACCGAAATGCTGCCCAAGACCAGGAGCAGACCCCCCCAACGCCAGGTGAGTAAAAAAAAATAAAAAAGACGCCTAAGGTGCAGGGCCCTCTTAGGCGCGGGGCCCAATTCCGGGGAATCGGGGAAATCAGCTTAAAGCCAGCCCTGCTCCACTCCTTTATCCAAGTCATTAATGAAAATATTGAATGGTATCAGACCCAGGACTGACCCCTGCGGGACCTAATTAGATACACCTCCCACTTTGACAGTGAACCATTGATAACTACTCAGAGTACACTCTTTCACCCAGCTGTGCACCCACCTTATAGTAATTTCATCTAGACCACATTTCCCTGCTTATGAGAATGTCACGTGGGACTGTGTCAAAAGCCTTACTAAAATCAAGACATGTATTGCTAATATCCATTTCTTAGGGAGTTCTGATCTATCTTTTAACATAGAAAAAAACATTTAACATTTAGCATCCGTTAAAGATGGATCCAATCAGATGCCATAATAGAATCTCTCCCCTATAGTTTAATCTTTTCCCAAGACTGCAGTATTTGAAGATGCTGCCAAATTCTACTGACAAAATTCCCTAGCATACAAATCACCCCAAAGAGGCAAACAATGGCTTCTTTTGTCAATTGTGTATGTGGGAAGTGGAGAAGGTTGGGGAGGGAGGCTCTGGAGGGGAATCTGCTCCAACTATAAAAATTGCTAGCAGGGTGTGGTGCTTTACTGAATGGAAATATGCTCTATAGGATGATATCTTCTGTCTGTGACCCAGAGGAGTGAGTACTTCAGAAGAGTGGAACATTATTTCAATCTTCACTATTTCCTACTGCATAACATTGTTGGTCAAGATTAACACAGTTATCCAAATAACTGGTGTCTATAGAACCAAAACACATACACAAAAATGAGACATTCCCAGGCTTTCCCAAGCCCTTACTGAAAAATAATCATAACAGGGACTGAGAAATAATGTAGAAAGTATCAGGCTCCAGAGATTTCACCAGTTATTGTGATGGAAACAATAAGTTACGCAAAGAAAAATTACTCAGTAATTTTCAAGAACTGCAAAAATTAAAACACATTATTTATTTGTTATTTACTAGTAATTACTTATCATTAATAAGAATTAGTTATTATACACCTGCACTCAGTCCTATGGGCATTTTCACCTGTGAGTAGCTTTATGCATGTGCATAGTCTCATTCAACTCACTGGGAATACTCAGGTGCATAAAGTTATGGACATATTTAAGTACTTGCTGGACTGAGGCGTTAGAGGCTTGAAAACAGGAAACTGTAGAAAATGGTTAAATAAACAAATGCACAGCATTTAGCCATAACGCTGCACTGGGAGTTCATGTTCGGTGGCTTTGCAGCGGGACCCACTCCTCAGCCAATTCTGCTATAAATCTGAGGTGCATGTAATCTGGTCTTGCTGATTTAAATGTTTAACTTTAGTAGATGCTCCTACTTAGTTAATGCTGGAATATAAAGTACCGTATTTTCCGCACTATAAGGCGCACCTAAGAGCCTTAAATTTTCTCAAAAATTGGCCGTGCGTCTTATAATCCGGTGCGCCTTATGTGTGCACTGAGTTCCAAAATCTGTAAAAATGTTGTTGTGCGACTTTGGTAAGCGCTTTGCTTGATTGACTGTCGGACCATTTTTCGCTGACACAGGGACGTAATACGTAAACTACGTACGCTGGCAGCGATAAACCAATCAGAGAACATTACGTAATACGTACAGTGTACGTACGTTTACCTTCTCCACTCCTCCGGTAGGTATACTACCGGTATGCTGCAAAACAACATTTGTTTGTCTAAGGACCCCCGAAAATGGCACCAGTGAAGAGACATGCTTACGAGGCACAATTCAAACTACAGGCTATCAGTTACGCGGTTGTAAATGGGAATAGAGCAGCTGCGAAAGAATTCAACATCAATGAATCTATGGTTCGGAAGTGGAGGAGTTACGCCACCATATGTGAATGGATTGTGGATGCCTGGGCTAAGGTATCTGCTTTAACTGTTGTCTGAGCTTTCGCGAAAGCCGGCATCATTGCTGAACAGCCACCTGGCAACGAGACTGACTCCGACAATGATGAGAGAGAACCCGGCATGTTTGATGGCGAAATTGCCCAGCTGTTCAATTCAGACACAGAAGATGAGGACTTTGATGGATTTGTGGGAGAAGATTGATTAAAAAATAATGTGAGTGTATTGTTAAATAGTAGAATAAAGTTCAACTAAACTCACTGTTTTGCTTCCGTTACCTTTTTACTACACTATGAACACCGTTACCTTTTTTTGTAGACCGTATGTTTTAGCATGCGCCTTATAATACGGTGCGCCTTATGTATGGGTTAAGTACAGAAATAGATCCCGTAATTGAGACTGCGCCTTATAATCCGGTGCGCCTTATGGTGCAGAAAATACGGTATTTCATCATTGCATGTCACGAATACATTACCCATTACCAAATACAGAATATGCAATATACTTAATCAAAGTGGCTCCATCACATCAATCTGAAAATAGGGGCAAATATAATGGTCCCTCTAGAGGAATGCGTTAACACTTACTAAGTAAAGGTTATGAGTGCAGAGATTTCTTATGGTGTCTCTTTAAGTGTAAACAGTGGATCTAGCATGCATGCCCTGTGGACAGTCACCGTAGGCCCAGCCCATTAAGGGACAGATTAAAAAGTATGCTCAGTCACCATATTTTTCCTCCATCAGCTTGACTGATGGAGCATCATGCCCAGTTTTTAACTCTTTCAATTTTTGGTTATTTTTTCTCTTTAAATTGCCTCTTTCATAGACCAGTGTGAAAATCTAATGTGAAGAGCATTTTCAGAGTCATAATGAAGTATTGATGCAAAAGTTAGGGCAAACTTTCAATAACGTTAAAACAGATTGCTGCAGAAAGAGCAGGGAGGCTTTGGGCTGCATATGCAAACGCATCTGTCACCAAAAAGAAAGGCACTAGATTCTGGCTGAGCTATTTTAAAATGGGAGCAGAAAGTTGGGCTCCCAAAGCCATATTAAAATAAGTGGACTGATTTTCAAAACTTCTGCACACTAAGTAGCTCCCACTGACCTCGAATGAGATTTGTGGGTGTTTAGCACTTTTGAAAAATAAGGCCACTTATTTAGGTGCCTAAAATGGACTTGGGTGTTTAAAGTTAAGCATCCATGTTTTAAAATGAAGGCCTGTTTCCATATGGCTATGGTTAAGGGTTGACTTGATGACAGTCTGTAAGTACCCACATGGGGAACAAATATTTAATAATGACCTTTTAGCAGAGAAAGATCTAACATGATCCAATAACTGGAAGTTGAACGTAGACAAATCCAGACTGGAAATAAGGTGCACATTTTTAATCGTGAGAGTAATTAACCATTAGAACAATTTACCAAGGATCATGGTGGATTCTCCACCACTGACAATGTTTAAATCAAGATTGGGTGTTTTTCTACAAGATCTGCTTTAGGAATTATTGTGGGGAAGTTCTAGGAAATTCTGGGTTATACAGGGGGTCAGACTTGAGAATCACAATGGTCCCTTCTGGCCTTGGAATCTATGAATGTATGAAAACTGAAGGGTCTTCATAGAAGAGCAATAAAAATGATCAGGGGCCTGGAGAAACTGAGGAAAGATTAAAACAGCAAAAAATAGTTTGGCAAGGAAAAGACACAGTAGGTGCATGATACCAGTCTACAAATATTTGAAGGCTATGACAATGAAGAAGGGATAAGAACTATTTCGTATGCAAGAGAGATTAATTAGGACTCAGTGGAGGAACCTATAATACAACGTGTGTGTCAACAAAAACAATCCGACTGTGACTATCCTTATACATTTTACAGTTTTACTTTGTTAACTAGATGCTGTTATCCCAACAGTTTTTATATTTAGCTCAGGAAATACCTAGGGAGCACAGCTCCAAAGGCAGTTTGAAGGGTGCCCACTGAACTGGGTTGTGGAAGAGGTGGAAATCATACTGCTTGGGACTTTAAAAATTAAACTAAGTGATATTGCAGACATATCCTACGGGCACAAACACTGGGTAAGATAACAGGGCTGTTCCATCTCACACCATCTGTGATTCTGAGCCTCCTAGCCGGAGCTCTCAGTAGCCACAGGAGAGAATTCAGAAAGTAGCCTTGACAATGGCATGCTCCAGAGACAGTGAAACTCCTCTTACAGGGCCAGGTGCTTACTCAGGCATTTGGTAACAAATGAAAAACAAGTAAAGCCTCAGGATCTGACCCACTGTGTCATGTCACTCCCACCCACATCTCAGCAACCTCCAGTTTACCCTCTACTTCCTCCCACACCTCCACAATGACAGCAGAGCCCCAGTCCTGCTTCCCTCACAACATCATAACACCCTCTTTGCCCTCTGCACTTGGGATGCCCGTCTACTTCTCCTCCATCACGCCCTTCAATCTCCTCATTTAAATACTTCCTTAGACTCCTCTCCTGACTGAGCTTCCATCCTGTGAGCAGGACTAATCCCAGTAACAATGTGACTGGTCACTGTAAGCCTCCTCCTCTATTGCCCCATTTCCCTACTGCTTGTTACACACACACACACACACATACACACACACGCTGCACCAGCACTCGTGAGAGACTGTTAGCTCTCCAGAGACCACGTCTTTCCACCTGTGTGAGGTATAGAGCTAACCTCAGGGGATGTAAAGTAACAAGCAGGTTCACTGGAGCGAGGGAACAGGATGCAGAGAGCCAGAGCCTGGGGTGCACTTCTACTGCATGCCACAGAGCTGTGCTCCACTTTGGCAGGGAGGGGTCTTTGGAAACAGGCCAGGGAGATGCAAGAGTAGGTACACTTAAAGTGCCCAAGTAGAAAGTGTGCCAAAGAGAGGCTCTACAATTGGAAGAAGACTGCATTGCGCTCCCTCCCCCTGCTCCTCCCAAATGGGCCAGATTCGAAAGCAATCCTGTGGAATTGTGCCTCCAGCCGGGGTTGCCAAACAATTTACAGCATAAAGGACTCTACCGTCCATCCCAGAATAGGACCCACTGTTCTAGGGAATGATACTATCTCCAGATTCACTCAGTGTCCAGGTCACTGTACCTCATACACACAACATTTGCAGATATGGGCTATTCCTAATCAACGGATGCAGACCCTATTAAAGCATTGGGAGAAACAAACATTCAGTAAATGATGGGGAAGATAACTGAAACCAATGTCGATTTTAAAAGACAGGTTTATTTGGGCAGAAGGAGGAGGGGTTTGAAGAGCCTGGTGGGCGAGTAGGAAAGCAGGGCTGAAGAAGTGTTAGGCAGGCAGCTGGGTGGCTGGCCTTTTCCTTTTCTGAGGAAGAACGTTTTTATGCTGTACTCACTGTCTCCACATAGCTACGAACGAATGTACAGATACAAATCCCGTCCTTTCTCCCCCTGCCGCACTGAACATGGGGGCTTTCCAGTACAGAGGGCAGCCACATACCTGCAAATGAAACACACAGATACATGGTAGCTGAGAAGGCTGGGATGTTAAAACAGTCACAGAAAGGGCTTATTTATTTATGAACTGTATATTCTGTCAACAAACAACCAAATTTGTAGGCTCTCACACCACGATACAGAACCCATTGGGCCTTATACCTCATCAGGCCAACACAAGAAGTCAACAGAGTCAATCAGCCTCCACCAAGAACACCATGCTCCCTGGCCCTCTCTATGTTGTTACATATAGGCAAGAGAATCCCATTTGTTCTGATGGCGCATATAGAGAGAGGCAGTCTGCAGCGTCTAGGACTAAATTTCCTATGGGATATGAGATCAGCATCTGCACTGGCTTTTACTTCTGGGTGCAATTCAAAGTGCTAGCCTAGGAAAACCAGTGCATTACGATCTCCATGGTGCTTCAGAGAAGCAAACCTGCCAAATTCCTTGAAAAATGCAGCAGTCAATCCAATCATCAAGAAGCCAGTGCTCAACCCTGCAGAGCTCCCCAGCCACCATCGTGACTCCAACCTCCCACTCCTGGACAATATAACTGAAGAAGCAGTCACATACTGGAGCCTGCTGGTTACATCAGCCAACCTCGTAGACGCCTTGCAATCAGTGTACAGACCAGAGCACAGCACAGAGACTGCCCTACCAGAACTAAAAAGATAAGCTCCTCACAGCCATAGACTCAGAAAAGATCCCCCTGCTCTAGTGTTTAATTTGTAATGAAAGAAGGGCTGGGGCTCAAGCAATTTTTTCACATTCATAACTGATGCAGCAAGCCCAGAGGTGCCGGGGCTGTGACCTGCCAGGCCCAGAGGTGCTGGGGCACTGACTAGGGTTAGCAACCCTCACGGATTGGCCAGGAGTCTAGCGGAATCGGCGTCAATCTCCTGGTGACTATTGAAAGCAATCCCGGAAACTTTAATAGGCCGCTAAAAGTCCCGTTGGCAGTTCAGCGGGGTGAAGGCAGGCTCCCTACCCGTCCTGGCTCTGCATGGCTTCCAGAAGCAGCCAGCATGTCCGGCTCCTAGGCACAGGGGTGGCTAGGGAGTCTCCACGCACCGCCCCTGTGCCCCACCCCGAGCGCCAACTCCACAGCTCCCATTGGCCAGAAACCTCGGCCAATGGGAGCTGCAAGGGCAGTGCCTGCAGGTAGGGACAGTGCACAGATCTGCATGGCTGCCCCTGAGCTTAGGAGCCAGACATGCCGGCTGCTTCCAGGAGCTGCCAGAGGTAAGTGCCGCCCAGCTGAAGCCTGCACCCAGCAGCCCCTCCCATACCCCAATGCCTGAGCCCCCTCCTGCACCCAAACTCCCTCCCAGGGCCCGCACCCCAAACCTCCTCCCACACCCCACCCCTCTGCCTCAGCCCAGAGCCCCCTCTTGCACTCCAAACCCCTCACCCCCAGCCGGAGTCCTCACACCCTCCCACACCCCAACCCTCTGCTCCAGCCCTGAGCTCTCTCCCACACTCCGTACCCCTCGACCCCATCCCGGAGCTCCCTCCTGCACCCCAAACCCCTCATCCTAGGCCCACCCCAGAGCCTGCACCCCCTGCCAGAGCCCTCACCACCTCTTGCACCCCAACCCTCTACTCTAGCCCAGTGAAAGTGAGTGAGGGTGGGGGAGAACGAGCGATGGAGGGAGGGGGATGGAGCGAGTAGGGGCAGAGCCTCAGAAAAGGGGCGGGGCAAGGCTGTTCGGGTTTGTGTGATCAGAAAGTTGGCAACCCTGCTGTGACTTGCCAAGCCCAGAGGTGCTGGGGCTCTGACCTGCCAGGCCCAGAGGTGCTGGGGCTCTGACCTGGCACAAATTAAGCATTATCCTGCTCATAGTTCTGGACCTCCCTCCAGCCTTTGACAAGTGTACCACAAGGTGCTGCTAAGACGCCTATGTGACATAGCAGGAGTAGATAGCCTGGCTCTGTTGTAGCTCCAGCCCCTATCAATTCCTCTCCAAAGAGTGAGATGGGTAACTGCTCCTCCTCTCTGAAGGCCTTTGTTGAGGCCTGGTCTACACTAGGGGGCGGGATCGATGTAAGATACACAACTTCAGCTACAGGAATAGCGTAGCTGAAGTCGAAGTATCTTATTTCGACTTACCTCCCGTCCTCATGGCGTGGGATCAACGGCCGCGGCTCCCCCTGTCGACTCCGCTACCGCCGCTCACCCTGGTGGAGTTCCGGAGACGACGAGTGCGTTTAGGGATCGATATATCGCGTCTAGATGAGACGCAATATATCGATCCCCGATAAACCAATCGCTACCCGCCGATTCGGCGGGTAGTGTAGACATACCCTGAGTCACACTATCCCTGCTTCTCCTTGAAATCGCCATGAGATCACCGGGAGACCACAGGCTCCGCTGGCAACAGCATGCCAATAACAGTCAACTCTCTATCTCATTCTCAACTGATGCAACCACCGCCAAGAGGTCAGAATGCCTACAAGAGATCGTCTCTTGGATGAGGAGTAGCTGGCTCAAGCTGAATCCAGGCACGACCAAAGTGATTCTGGTTGGAAACGGGAAACGCCGGGAAGCACTAATTGAGATACAAGCCCCACCTTCCACTGAAAGCCTCTCTCACAGGCTTATCTTTTTTTATGTTGAACAAAGTTCTCTCCTAGGCGCCCTCCACTAACTTTTTCCTGTGGTTGTCACATTTCCTACCAGAACACTAGCTAGCTGAATAGCTACTTTTGGATGTGACCATCTGGATTTCAGTACACTGTACATGAGCCACGATTAGGTATGCAATGAGAAAAGACAGATTCACATTGTGCTGTTTTATTAATAAAGGCTGCTAGTTCTATTGCACTTGCTTCAGAACCCTGAATCTAGAGTCATATCAGTACTACTGTATTGCAGCAGTGGACCTTGTCACAGCTTGATATCATCAGATAATGTGCTGACCCAGGGATGTCTCGATGTACCATTGATTGAGGCACTGGTCTCCTCGGCACAGCCATGCTGCTTTTTCTGTTTTGAGTCTGGCAAGGCCCTAACAGACACCTTTGCTGCCCTTGCATGACACATAATGTGAAACATTAAACTTTTTTATCCCACACTTGATGGTTTCCTGGGCATCTTTTCAGAGGGTGTGGTCTGACAGCTGCTGTCAACTTTATTACAAAGCCAGTCTCTGCAGCCACAAAATTTTTGCTCATGAAACTAGAATGCCCCTCCTGGATGAAGTGTCACTGTTCCAGCTACAGCATCAATGAATAATGTATATTGAATAAATGAGAATTTATGTTATGGTTGCTATTGCATTAACAGCGTGAGGAGAGTACGTGCTTGAAACATAGAAGAATAGGGTAATGTGGCAAATTGTTCCTGAACCAGGTGTTGTGTTCCCCAGATCCAGGCTCTTATTTCCTGACTGTTAGAACTCTAAAGCTGCTGAACTCCTATATCTGCATTATACAAACTGACCATCCAAGGATCAGTGCAACATGGGGTTTAGCTGGCCATATCCCTCTTCTGCTAATCATGTGCTAAAAGAGACTGTTGTGCTGGAGGTGGTGTTACCAAGTAGTGAAACCTGCCTGAACCCCTTGGGTATGTACTCGGCATGATGAGCCTGTGCCGCTGCTCACCATTGTCCATGCTACCCTGGGTACACGACTATTTTTTGCATGCTAGCTCAAGGAGAGCTGGTGTAAGTACATCTACACACGCTGGGAATCACAGCCCTAGCTTCAAGTGTAATCATAGCCATAGAGTAGGCCTGCTTCATGCCACCTCAGGATCACAGTGGCAGAGAGCTGAGCTCAAATGAGGCAACTGGTAATGTCTGCAGTTGAAGTACACCAGCACTCCTGCCTAGTGGCGCAGACTAGCACCAATGTATCTGGGGATCTGGGTCTGTGATAGGTTTCCAATCAAAACTAACCAACAGCGTGAATTCCTAGTTTCAGATCCTGAATGCTCATAATGAAGCACTCATTAAAAATATAAAGGCTAAAAATTATAGAAGTTTGGTGAATAATTTCAAATTACAAATAAAGTTGAGAAAATCTGAACCAATTAGTGAACCGAAAAACAGGCAAAGGATTAGTTCCTGATATCACACCAGTCTAAACCCATTTATTCCAAGTTAGTCCAGATTTGCACCAGCATAAGTGAGGTCAGAATTTAGCTCTATATGCCCTGGACAAATTATTTGCAACCGGGCTGTATGTAACAGTTGTGAATGTGTTCTCTGCTAAACTTCTTTGCATTTCTAAGAGGTCTGTCTGTTGGCCAGGAAAGCTGTCATTTTGTGAGTCAGATGTGACTCAGCGTGTATCAGAGGTGACACACTTCATCCTTTTCCCATGGAGACTTTGTGTTCATTCTTGTTTTATTGTTTCCTTAATATAACATAAGTCATTCAAACTGTAAGTACATTTGCTCATTGTGCACTGAAAAATATAAAACTGCAACTAGAATTGAGCAAATAGTTAATAAATGTAATTAATGTTTCACTGTCCCCCAAACTGTGAGTGACCCAGTGAATGGCTACATTTACCTTGGCAATTTTCCCCATTTCATAAATGTTGGCTCTCTCATCTTCAAACTCGCTAAAGGATGCTTCAATCCTGGCAATGGTCTCCTCATGATTGTTGCAGACACTTGGAAGCCCTTTGGGGAAGTAGAAACGTGGAATGTTTATGGATACAGGGGCATTGATAAGGACTTTATTCACAGTCACAAGAGGTCGTGGGCTGACTGCTGACTTCAAAGGGGCTGGGGATGGAGTCCCAGGCTTCTTCTCTTGTTTATTTTGAACCTGAAAAGATAATGCAAGAAATAAATACTTTCCCTACCATATGAAGAAAAAAACAAAACAAAAAGGGGGGGAGGTGGAACCCTCCTGTTCCAAATGCACAAGACATTAACAAGTATCAAAAATACTTAGTAATTCATGTGTGTGTATAAAGTGATACAAAAGTCCCATGTTAAAATTATTATTAAGGTTGCAAAGTCAAACATCCAAAAGCTAGGAAATGCCAGATTAAAGCTGTCTGTACAATCTTAGTGCCGTCCCTCGGTACATGTGCATTATGATACAAATTTCAATCACGTATTACTTTTTCCACAGCACCTCTGCCCCATTCAGTGCACAGGATGGCTGATGTTCAGGGAGCGAAGCCCCTGTTCAATATTTCTTTTCATTCTCATCATTCAGTGTGTGGCCCCCATGACTGGTTAACTGCACAGCAGCCAGCTCCTGCACTGAATGAGTTGTTGGGCTTTTCTGTTTGTTTGTTTATTTCCTTATGGAAATAGAAGCTTATTTCTATGGGGTTCATCACTACAGTTCCTGAGAGCCTGAATTCACCCTCATAACAGACACACGAGGCAGGGCAGTATTATTATCCCCTTTTCCAGATAGAAGAACTGAGGCCCAAAGAGGTTAAAGCCAAGATCTGCAAGAGTGTCTCATAATTCTGGGAGCCTTAGTCACTGGGTGCCCAAACTGAGATGCCCAAGACCTGATTTTTCAGAGATGATGAGCACTGGCAGCTGCCATGGACTTCAATTGGAATTGTGAGTCACCAGCACTTTTGATTGTTCTCAAGGAGGGCAGCCAGGAGACAAGGAACACAAAATTAGTAGTCGCATCTGAAAAGTCTGGTTTAAGGTCCCAGTTCAGAAGAGTATTTCTTTGTAGGAAAGGCATTTAAGCAGATAGCTCAGAACAAGACTTGAGCATGTGCTTAAGTGCTTTCCTGAATCTGGGCCTAGGTTATTTGCCTAACACCACACAGGAAATCTGTGGCAGAACCAGAGGTATAGAAGCTGGTAGTCCTGTGTCCTAGTCCACAAGAGCATCCTTTCACTCCCTGAAGACCCCTGCCTCATTCACTACGCAATCTCATCCCATTCACCATTCTGCCTATAATGGATGTACAGTTATTAGGGAGGCACACTAGGCCATCCATTAATGAACCTCTGTAGTCTTTTAGTTCTGTTCACTTTAATATTTTTTGGAGAAAAGTCATTAAAATTATAATCCTGAGCATATTCTAATTTTAAGTACTTTTGGAATACCTAAATTATGAGGTTATAAATTTAGAATTTAAAAAAAAAGACCCCTCCCTTTTTTTTTTTAAGGCATGACATGGGGATCTTTGTTCCGGGGCTTTCTTAAACACTTTTAATGTGAAATAGTAGAAAATAGTCATCAGATTACACATTGATAAATAATACCTTATTTTTTTGGAAAAAGACAAAGTTATTAACCATTAACTAGCTTACTCAGTTGTTTACAGTAACATGGCAGAAACAGAGGGCTGATGAGCCCACATGTGATGTCAACGTTTCCCTGACATCAAACAGTTTCTTGTCCAGTCTCCTAACTATAGAACCAAACATAGGGTGGCCATTTTCCCTGGGAGATGCCTGGCTTCAGTTCCATTGTGAGCAATGGGAAATAGCAGACAACTTTACTAGGGACAGTGTCATTGCCACATGCAACAACTACATGAGAGAGAGTCTCTCGGGGGCTAATTGGATGACCATATATTATTTAAAAAAAATAAACTTTAAGCTTCCTGTCTATGTTTTTTCAATGTCTTTATTTAAAAGATTTGTAAAAGACAAGGAGCTTCTAATAAAAAAACACTTTGTGTAAATCAATTAAGGTTGCCAAGAGACAACAATGCCAAATATAAAACCACAAAACCCAAGAAATATAGAATAAAGTCATGTGCACACATCCATTACCTTCTCCCACATTCTCACCCAAAGATATGCTCACAGTCAAATCCTCTAGCAAATCAGCCCTACTGAACTATAGTCACCAAGATGACACCAAAACAACCTTAACTCTGTCCTCTAAGGAATGCATAAAAAACATAATGCAAGTCTGTCTCATGGATAAGATACATAGTAGACCACAAATCAAAGATCACACATCCATACTGCTAAAAATATGTAGCCAAAAGAATCCCAGTGATGGGAAAAAATACTAGCATCATTATACAGTACTATTGTTCACAATTCTAGTATTACACAGACATTTGTTATAAGAGGTATCAATGCTCCTAAGAAGAAACACCACCAGGCTCAGAACCCCAAACAGCAGAAACTAAAGATACACCCCACAGGACACTGTTCTCCTTGGCATAGGGCCTGTGGGCTCAATCCTTTCCTGACAGCAGGGTTCTAGAGTAGGGCAGGTGACCCTGGGAAGATGGAACTCAATGAGAGGAGGAAGCAGAAGGCCTTTTTTGTGTGGTGGAGGGAGATGAAGGGACCTTCTGTGTTAGTATGCCTCCTCACCCTCCAGCGACTACTGCTGCCCAGGGGCAGTCACCTCACTTGGAGTCTGGGAACCTTTTCCTTCTGGAAGCCATCCCTGTCCATCTGCTGCCCTCCTATGGCTCTTCCTCCTCCTCTGCACCCAGGTGTCAGGAGGTATGATGGGAGGAAGTAATATTTATTTAATCTTTAGTGGTTTCACTTAAAATATTTTTTAAAGGAGCTGGTAAGTAAATGTTAGAATAGTTTTGGTTACTGTTTGCTAAAATTATTCCAAATATTTTTAGGAAAAAGGAGCCTTGTTTAATTTAATTAAATAGAAGCAGAATTTATGGGTGGCTAATGAGGTAGCCACTCGTCTTTGCTGCTTTTGGTATTTTCTAGGAACATGGAGCCTTTTTCCTAACACATTTTAAAGACTTTAACTTGCCAGGGAATTGTTTTTAAAAAGTGAAAGCAATGCAATTGCTGGAGTCTTTCTGATTGCAATTTTCCATTCAGTTTGCTGGCACACCGTTCAGTCTGTCCAACCGAGACCTGTAAAGCTAGCCTCTCAGAGATGGTGGGGTGGGGGGGAGGATTGCTTATCTCCTAACACTCTCTTCACTTTTCCCCCTGTAAGCAGAGAGGACTTCTTCCCTCCACAGGATTCCCTCTCATCGCAGAGTGGGCACGTGTGTGTATATATACACTTGCAAATCACAGCATAGTAACATACAGGCTCTATATGGGAGCCCCGAGAGCTCAAAGGCCAGGTTTCTGAGCCTCTCCAATTCTCTTCTCCTCCTCACAACACAGAAGCAGCAGGAGACCTGCACCAGCCTTCAGTAACTTCCGATTCACTCAGTACCAGTTTTCAAAGGTGAGGCAGCGTGGTTAGTCTTAAAAGAGCAACACTCTGATGCAGAAACTACAGAACCCAAAGCATCAAAAAAAGAAAATGCTGGTGGCATCTGACTCAGATGATGAAAATGAACATGTGTCGGTCTACACTGGTTTGGATGGTTATCGAGCAGAATCTGTTATCATCCTCTGGAATGGTTGAAGCATGAAGGGACATATAACTCTTAAGTGCATCTGGCACATAAATATCTTGTGACGCCGGCTACAACAATGACATGCAAACACTTGTTCTCACTTTCAGGTGATACTGTAAACAAGAAATGGGCAGCATTATCTTCTGCAAATGTAAACAAACTTGTTTGAGTGATTGGCTGGACAAGAAGTAGGACTGAGTGGACATGTAGGCTCTAAACCAGGGGCGGGCAAACTTTTTGGCCTGAGGGCCGCATCGGGTTTCATAAATTGTATGGAGGGCCGGTTAGGGGAGGGGGTCATGGCCCAGCCCCCACCTCCTATCTACCACCCTCCCCCCCCCGGCCAGGACTCCTGCCCCATCCAACTGCCCCATTCCCTGATGGTCCCTCTGGGACCCCTGCCCCATCCACACACACCTGCTCCCTGTCCCCTGACTGCCCCTGGGCCCCTGCCGCCCCATCCAACCCCTCCTCTCATTCCTGACGGCCCTCCCGGGACCCCTGCCCCATCCACACCCCTTCTCCCTGTCCCCGACTGCCCCCAGAACCCCTGCCCCTCTCGGGCACCTGCGACCCAACCCAACGCCCCTCCTTCCTGACTACCCCCCGGGACCCCTGCCCCATCCACCCACCCCTTCTCCCTGTCCCCGACTGCCCCCAGAACCCCTGCCCCTCACTGCCCCCTGCCACCCCATCCAACCCCCCTCCTTCCTGACTATCCCCCGGGACCCCTGCCCCCATTCAACCCCCTGTTCCCCCCAACCCCTATCCACACCCCCGCCCCCTGACCACCACCCCGGACTCTCCTGCCCTCTATCCAACCCACCCTGCTCCCTGCCTCCTTACCGTGCTGCCTGGAGCACCAGTGGCTGGCAGTGTTACAGCCGCGCCACCCGGCTGGAGCCGGGACATGCCACCACCGCCACCGCGCAGCTCAGAGCACTGGGTCAGGCCGGGCTCTGCAGCTGCACTGCCCAAGGAGCTCACAGCAGAGCCTTGTGCCGGCTCCGGCAGTGGAGCGAGCGAGCGAACTGAGGCTGTGGGCGAGGGGGAACAGTGTGGGAGGGGCCGGGGGCGAGCGTCTCGGCTAGAAGCTCGGGGGCTCAGCAGGACGGTCCCGCGGGTCGGATGTGGCCTGCAGGCCATAGTTTGCCCACCCCTGTTCTACACTCACTTGCTATCTTGCGTTTCTTCGGTGCTGCCATTTCTGGTGACTCGTGGTAACTATTTTTCTTTGCTTAATTTTGTTTAGTGGAGAAGCACCTTTTCTGTGACTGGCTCCATCTAGTGTTGAAACTGAGAAGTGCAACAGAGTTGAGCTCAAGCGCCATGTGCGGGCCATATTCAATTATATTTTCAGAATTTGCTGCGGGCCAATAAAAACTGACCCGCGGGCCGCAGTTGGCCCGCGGGCCGTAGTTTGGACACCCCTGCTCTAAACTTTTACATTGTTTTGTTTTTGAATGTAGTTAATTTTTGTACATAATTCTACACTTGTAAGTTCAATTTTCATGATAAAGAGACTACACTACAGTACTTGTATTAGATGAACTGAAAAATACTATTTCTTTTGTTTTTTACAGTGCATATATTTATAATAAAAAATAAATATAAAGTGAGCACTAAACACTTTGTATTCTGTGTTGTAATTGAAATCAATATATTTGAAAAAATAGAAAATATCAAAAACTAAATACATGGTATTCTATTATTAACAGCAATTAATTTTTTTAATCGCTTGACAGTCCTACTTAAAAGTAATGAGATTTAAAAATTATACATGTTGGGTTCTCTTCTTTGCCTTCTGTTTTCTCAGCTTTCGTACACATTCACTTCACCTTTTCAAACTTCTTCCACAATCATGAGGGCTAGAAACTGAATCTTTATTTTTAAATGAAAGCTGAGATTTTCATGTAATCTACTGTAGTGAACAGCTGAGACATGTCTCTCGGTGGTGCCTTAGAAAAGGCTGAGGACTCTGGACTCTGGATTTTGGAGTTTGATCAGCACTGCAGTTTGAAGTCTCAGAGTGCAGGGATCGGCAACCTTTGGCACGTGGCTCGCCAGGGTAAGCACCCTGGCAGGCCGGGCTGGTTTGTTTACCTGCTGCATCCGCAGGTTCGGCCAATCATGGCTCCCACTGGCCGCGGTTCGCAGCTCCAGGCCAATGGGGGCAGGGGGAAGTGGCAGCAAGCACATCCCTCGGCTCGCGCCGCTTCCCACCGCCCCCAGTGGCCTGGGACTGTGAACCACAGCCAGTGGGAGCTGCGATCGGCCAACCCTGCGGACGTGGAGGGTAAACAAACCGGCCCAGCCCACAAGGGTGCTTACCCTGGCGAGCTGCGTGCCAAAGGTTGCTGACCCCTGGGTTAATGGCTCCCTGGTGGCGAGGGGTGGGGCTGAGCTGATCTAAGCAGGGAGACTTGGTGTAAAAAGTCACTTGCCAGGCAAGCTTGAGAGCCATGAACAGAGGCAGCTAACAGGGAAGTTTCAGAGGGGGTCTGGAGAGGGAGCAAGAGAGGCTTTCCTTTCAGGTTCAGGTCTATGTCAATTTCAAGGTGACCAGCAATGGAACTGTGGGGGTGACCTGCAATGGATGCGCCATGTTTTCTTTCCTGCTTGAAGCCAGAAGGGACTTCTGTGCATAAAGTACAAGTTTAGTGGCTGTGCTGGAGGGAAAGATTCTTGGATTGGAGGATCAAGAAGAGACGCTCCTGAGAATCAGAGATACTGAGGCATTCCTAGACAGCCAGGCTCAGGAAATATTGGTCTCCCAGGTTCAAGAAAGAATGGAGCTGACCACCAAAAAGTCACAGAGAGAAGAAGTCAGAGAGGAGACCTGGCAGTTTATAATCGGGGCAAGAGATCATGGTGACATCCTACAAAGCTGAAGACAGAGGAGGATGGACAGGCTGTGACTGTCACAGAGAAGTAGTCCAGGAGGAATTTCACACAGCTAGAATTTTCCAATCAATACCAAGTCTTCAACATGGAAATTGTGGAAGCCACCTCTCAAGATACAGCTGGTCCAAGGGAACAGAGAGATGTATGGGACATATGTGTAGTCTAAGGAAGACAAACGATCCTTGTTTGGGATTCAGGACTCAGAAGAATCTAAAACATTCTGCAAAGGACAAGCGGACAACAGGACTGTGCTGCCATCCCAATGCCAAGACACAAGTCGTCACTCCAAGACTGGATAGGCTTTGGAAAACAACAGGCACGGATCAACTGGTGATGGTTCATATTGGCACTAATGACACTGCCTTTCAGGATATCTCACAGAGAATAGGGAATTTTAGAAGCGTGCTAAAGAAGAATGTCCAACTAGTCTTCTCTGGAATCCTCCCTGTCATGCAAGCAACGAAAGACAGAAGGCAGAAGATTCTGGAAGTGAACCTCTGGCTAGGTAAGTGGTTTAGGGTGGAAGGTTTTGGTTTTGTGGAACATTGCTCCACCTTCTATGGGAAGAGGAAGCAGTATAGTTTTGATGCTCTCCGTGTGAGCAGATATTAGAAACAAAGTGAATCCTGACAATGATATTGGTCCATTAAATGGTAGAATTATTAGTAACAATGCAGAAAAGGCAGAAGTGTTCAATAAATATTTCTGTTCTATAGTGTGTGTGTGTGTGGGGGGGGAGAATGACATACATTCAGGGGACATACAGTGTTCCCCGACTAACCCAAGCGTTCCATTACAGAACGCCTTGCATAAGTCGAATTTTGCGTAAGTCGGGAACGTATACCCAACAATTATGCACAAAAAAAAAAAGGCTTATGGAACTTTCGGAACTTTTTCCGTAAATGTGGATTTGCGTAAGTCAGGTTTGCATAACCCGGGGAGCATCTGTAGTTATATCATATGATAACAAGCTTTCCATTCCACTAGTATCTCAAGAGGTTGTTAAACTGCAGTTACTAAAGTTAGACATTTTTTAACTTAGCAGGTCTGGACAATTTGCACCCAAGAGTTTTAAGAGCTGGCTAAGGAGCTTTCTGGACTATTAATGTTGTTTTTTAATAGATCTTGGAACACTGGGAAAGTTCCAGAAGACTACAAGAAAGCTAATGCTGTGCTAATATTTGAAAAGCGTAAATGGGATGACATACATAGTTACAGACCTGTTACTATTGCACAGACCCCTGGCAAGATAATGGAGAGGCTGATACGGGACTCTATTTATAAATAATTAAAGAAGGGTAATATAGTTAATGTCAATCAACACGGGTTTATGGAAAATAGATCCTGTCAAGCTAACTTGATATCTTTTTTTGATGAGATTATAAGTTTGGTTGATGATAAAGGTAACATTGTAGATGTAATATACTAAAGTCTTCTGTAAGGCATTTGAATTGGTACTGCACAACATTTTGATTAAAAAAACAAAGCAATATTAAATTAACACAGCACATATTAAATTAAAAGCTGTCTAACTGGTATGTTTTAAAAGGTAATTGTAAATGAGAAATCATTATCAAGTGGATATGTTTCTAGTGTGATCCCTCAGGGATTTGTTCTTGGCACTACACTACTTACCATTTTTATCTATGACCTGGAAGAAAACAAAATCATCATTGATAACGACACAACCTTGGGGGAATGGTAAATAATGAAAAAGATAGGCCACTTACACAGAGCGATCTGGTAAGCTGGGCACAAGCAAATAATATGCATTTCAATACAGCTAAATGTGTACATCTAAGAACAAGTAATATAGGCCATACTTTCATGATGGAGGACTCTATCTTGGGAAGCAGTAATGCTGAGAAAGATTCGGAGGTCATAGTGGATAATCAGCTGAACATGAGCTCCCAAATCAATGTTGTGCCCAAAAGGGTTAATGCAATCCAGGGGAATCTCGAGTAGGAGTAGAGGAGTTAATTTTACCTCTGCATTTGGAACTGATGCAACCACTGCTGTAATAGTGTGTCTACAATTCAAGAAGGAGGATAAAAATTGGAGAGGGTTCAGAAAAGAGTCAAGAGAATGACTAAAGGATTAGAAAACGTCTTTTGGTGATAGACTCAATCTATTTATCTTAAAGAGAAGGGATTCAGTCTATATAAGATTACAGTCTACAAGTACATACATGGGGAACAAATATTTGATAATTGGCTCTTCAATCTAGCAGAGAAAGGAATAACATGATCCAATTGCTGGAAGTTGAAGCTAGACATATTCACACTGGAAATAAGATGTAAATTTTGAATAGTGAGAGTAATTAACCATTGGAACAATTTACCAAGGATGGTGGGGGATTCTCCCCCATGGACAATTTTAAAATCAAGATTGGATGTTTTTCTAAAAGATATGCCATGGGAATTATTTCACGGAAGTTCCTCTGGCCTGTCTTATACAGGAGGTCAGACTAGATGATCACAATGGTCCCTTCTGGCCTTGGAATATACGACTCTCAGTCTTCCTTTATCCCACTGCTACTGTGGTAGCATGGCATCCTGACTCACAGGTGAAGCCATGGATTAGTTCCCCAGGCCACAGCCTTAGAAACCAAATAACTAATGAAACAAGAGACATCAAGCTAAGTTACTTAACCTCTCACAGGTATCACAACACATACAAATGCTACATTTTGCATTTGCAACACAAAATTAAATGTGTAATCTGCTAATCAGCCCTCAAAAATAATTTTTTCTCCTCAAGTCAGTAAGGATCTTAGGACAGAAACAAATTACATATGGATCCTTAGATTTTGAGGCCAGAAGGGGTCTCACCTCCTGCATAGCACAAGCCACACAACTTCACCGAGGTTTCTCTGCATCAAACCCATACATTCCAGTTGAGCAAGAGCATAGTCCTTAGAAAGAGACATATAATCTCAATTTAAATATTTCCTGTGACAGAGAATCCACCACATCCCTAGGAAAGTTATTCCCAGTGGTTAATTACTCTGACTGTTAAAGATATGAACCTTATTTCTAGGCTGAATTTGTCTAGCTTCAGCTTCCAGCCTTTGGAATCTTGGATTTTGTTCTGGCTTTATCCGCAAAATTAAAGAGCTTTCTGCTATCAGAAATCTTCTTCCATGTAGAGACTTGTAGACCACGACCTACTCACCTTTTAGCCATCTCTTGAATAAACTAAGTAGATTGAGCAGCTTTAGTTTCTCACTGTCAGGCTGGTTTTCCAGACCTTGAATCATTTGTAGCTCTTCTCCAAACCCTCTACAGTTTTTGAACATCTTTGAAGTGAGGACACTGCAACATCTTTTTTGAAGTGAGGACACCAGGAATGGACACAGTATCCCAGGAATGGTCTTATTAAGGCCATATACAAGGGTAAAAACACCTCCCTGCTTCAACCAGATATTCTCCAGCTCATACATCCAAGGATTGCATTTACTCACTTAACTACCACATTACACTGGGAGCTGATGTCCAGTTAGTTACGCACCATGACTGCTAAGTGCAATTCAGAGTCATTGTTTTCCAAAATCCAGTCTCTCACTCTATAAGCATGACCTAAATTCTGGCTTTCTAGACTTATAACCCTGCATTTAGCTGTTTGAAAATGAATGTTGTTCAAGGCTTACCATGCAATCTAGATTGCTCTGTAGAACTGACTTGTTCTCATCATTTACCACTCCACCAATTTGTGTATCATCTGCAACTTTTATCAGCAACGATTTGGTATTCTTACAGATCATTGATAAAGATATTGAATAGCACTGGGCCCAGAACAGATCCCTGTGCAGGACCCCCCCAAAAAAATCCCCATTAGAGGATGATTCCCCAGTTACATATCAGGCTACGCCCACACTGCTCAGTAATTAACAGAAGAAGCAACTACAATCTATAACAAATTATAAATGCAAATTCAAGTGTCATACACACAGCTTAGTGACAAATGGATCTACTAACATGCCAAACGTGAGGAAGATTTTGACACATGGTGATAATGAAATAAATCTATAATTTGTTACAAGTAGCTGGAGTGGTCACTTGATGCATCTCTTAGCTAAAGTCAGATTCTCCAGGAATAAAGGAAAATATTGTTGAAACTGTAAAATACTTCCATAATAACCACTTTTCATAAGTTGTGCTTAAGACAAGCCAGATCATAGCTTATTCTGCCTCAAGATGCCTAATGGCATTCAGAAGCTAATTATTTTGAGTAGTTTGTAAGAACTAGCACAACTGGATGAGAATTTGTGAAGATAATTGTGACAAAACAGATGGTGTTGTCACTGCCTATGTAGTAAACATAGGGATGAAGAGAAATTTAGAAGAACAGATTGAATATTTCCATTGGTTTGGACAAAGTGCAAATGGATGGCTGTAATATTGTTATGCTGTCAAGACATTTGGAAGGTACTTCAGGAAACATAGAAATATTTAAGGACAAGCTTACATTACAGGCAGTGAAGAAACAGATGAAGCAAGCACTTGCTCCACTTCATTTTCTTGTCCATGCTCTCAACCCAAAGCTCCAGGGTAGATGTCTAAGTACAAATAAGGTGCATGCTGCTATGACAAGGTCATTGGTTAATCAACCAACAGAACAGATTTCAGGGATGAAGAAGAATCAATCCAAACACGTGTTTGCTGCTGACCCTATCAATAAAGTTGAATCACTGAAGTCCCTGGCAATCCATGTAGATGCAGTTTATAAAAGTCACAAGCCAGCTTTGGAAGTGGCACAGAGGAACATTCTCTGCTGGTGTGATCCTCCCAAGACCAGCTATGCTGGGACAGATTTGTGTCAACAGAGCAGCACAAAGCCTACACAACAGAGCAGAGGTTTGGATCACTGAGCATGGCATGTAAAGCAAAATACTAACCGTCCAGGCACTCAGAGCAGCCCGACGGGACACCCACCCACCAATGGTGCTTCTCTTAAAAACAGTGCAACTAAGTTTTCATTGTCTTTATCTATTTCTCCCTATATCTGTGAAGTTGTGGTCCTCCTCCTAAAAAAAAAAAAAAAAAAAAGCTGTTTCCCCTTGTTTACGAATAAGACATTTTAACTCTGCACCCTAAGCCTGGATGGTCTATTTATAAACCTGTTGGTATCTGGCTGCAAATAACTTTCTGCAAATAGAAAAGCCTAGAGGGAACACAGTCGCATTCCCTGATCCAATAAAAAGACACAAAGTAAAACAAAAAGAAAAAGAAACCCAAGACTTCAAACCTGGGCCTGCTGGAATGACTTCTGCCTCTTCTTGATCCGAGATGGAAGAACAAAATCACAGCCTCTTGCAAGGAAAGCAAGCTCTCCTCTCAAGTCTGGGTCTCTTCGCAGAGAATTTTCCTTGATCATCATCTTGTTAAGTTCCTGAGCAACCTTTTTGCTTTCCAGCTGTGGTACACAGTCTGCAGGAGATCACGTCAGCCCCAATGGGTCACTTTCTTATTTTTGCTTTTCACAGGCAAGGAGATGCAACTGATTTCATGTAGAAACATACTAACTCTTCTCTTTCCTCACAGGGAAAGCGTCCTAGCATAGTATCTGAATCCTGAAGCCAAAGCCCCCTCCTTTTTTTACTGACATTTAAACTATCCCTCAGCACTACTAGTATCTCCTGATGCCTTCTTGCAGTACTTTATCGAGAAACATGATCTACATCAGAATCTATTCCCCTGCTGGCTACATGACAGACAATCTGTCCTTGGCTTGTAATAGGCCAGGGGTATTGTGGGAAAGGAGGTACCCACCACCACTACCAAGAGTGCTAAAGTTAGACATACTGCAAAAGTAGCTAAATATATCACCTTCCCCAATAGTTCTTATTTTAAGAGCTTCAAAGCTGAAATGTGATGTGTAAACCTGCATCAGTCAGCCCCTGCTAGGCTAAAAACATATGCTCTAAGCACAGGCCAATATGGAAATGGTGTTAAGAGGTTTATGATGCCTCTGCCTTGTGAGCCGATGAAGCAGTGGAGCAAGACTAATTCTAATTCAAATTGTAGACTATTATTTTTAGAAAAGCTTAACTTTTATTCCTTATTTGGAAAAAGCAAATCACCTTGTTTCTCTCCATCTAAAAGAAGTATCGCAGGGTGACCTTAGGTAATAAACTCAGGCATTTTCGAGCAGCTATTAAAAATGGTTTTATAAAGAGACCTTAATGAGTCATCCTTTTATTTACTTTTTCCACAACTCTCACTTTGCTGTCTCTGGCTTGAGGAGCAGCCAGTGTCTAACTATGTTACTTTGAAGAGACTCACACAGATGATTCTGGCTTATGACATCTGGGTGCTGGCTTGATTCTCTGAACAGTATAATTTATAATAGCACTGAATCATGTGTCTGGAAATGGGGGCCTACATCCAGTTCCTGCTCCACAGGATGAGCAAACATCAGTTCTCTGTTTTTTCTTTCCTAGCTAATCCACTTCCACAGTCTACCACCCCCATTGCGTTTAGATGGTCCCAGTTACTTTGCCAGGAGCTTACTTTCTGTGTTTGGTAACACACAACAGGTGATACACCTGTTTTTATTATAATCCTGCTTTTGAGAATAATGTTACAAGCAAATATCCCGACAATGTGCAGACATCCACCAAATTAAGGACATATTGGACCACATTCCCTGTGTTGGTCCCTTGCTCTCCCTGGGACCCTTGTAGGGGCTCCAGAAGTTCACAGGGTTTTATCCCGTTCAATAATTTAAAAGGAAAATCCTGTAGATGGTTGTGGGACCTCTTGGATTGCAAACAACAAATCTGGGAGTAACTTGTCCCACTTACAGGCTTTGGTGGTCATGAATTTGTGCAGCATTCTCTTGGGAGTCTTATTCAAACAAATGGCTTAAATGAGCACTCGAGGATGACAGACTGATGTTGTACCAGATCCTTGGCTGGTGTACATTGGTGTTACTTCAATGATTTTACTGTAGCCTATGGAAATATGGGAACTTACCCCAGCTGAGGATCTGGACCTTAACATTCTGGAGGGAGCACATTGCTTGTAGCTGCTGGAACATAAAGCTAGTGCCATTATCTGTTAACATTATCTTGGGTATCCGCTTAATAGAACACGAAGCTGCTGACTGGTGACAAATTGTGCTGCGAAGGAGTACAAAGAAATGGCCTCTGCATATTATGTGGCTGAGTCAACTCTGACCAACATATAACCACACTCCACACTGTTGGCACTCCGGGTACGTCTACACTGCAATTAAAAACCTACAGCTGACCCATGCCAGCTAACTCAGGATCGTGGGGCTCAGGTTAAGGGGCTGTTTAACAAAAACGCAGACATTTGGGCTCAGGCTGGAGCTGGGCTCTGGGACTTTGCGTGGGGGGAGAGTCCCAGAGCTCAGGCTGCAGCCCGAGCCCGAACATCAACACTGCCATTAAACAGCCCCATAGCTCAACCCCTGTGAGCTTGAGTCAGCTGACATGGGCAAGTATCTAACTGCAGTGTAGATGTACCCTTATTTCTAAAGGTCCTATCACATCAAGCCCAATCCAGCTGAATGGAATATCCACTGAACAAAGAGGGAGAAGAGTATGTTTGGGAGCCACCAGCTGGCACACATGGAAGAAATTACAATATTCTTTGATTTCTTTATAGATCTGTGGCCAGGAAATCCAAGACAATTTTCTCTCCTCGGTCTCTTATGCTCCCAAGCAGCCAGACCAGGGTACAGCATGGGCTATGTCATATTTCTCTACAAAAGGACTTTCTCATTCTAAAGTTGTAAATGATCCTTTTGTGTTCATTTAAACTCCTTTACTTCTGCTTATAATTGTAAGGATATGTGTACTGTTGCTGTAAGTCTATAGCAGGAATGGGGATGGGAAAAGTTCTAGAAAGGCACTCTCCAGAGAAGACAGACAAAAGTTTTAGGAAGAATTCTAATTTCTTTATTTTAATGAATTATAAATATTGTGGCAGCACCTAGATGCCCAGCCAAGACTCAGGGTTCCACTATGCTGTGATTCGTTACCACTGTCACATGGCAGGGTACCAGATGTTGATTTATTTTGAACCAGCAGTGACAGGGTGTATTTACCTCATCTTTCAATGAATGTCCAGAAAGATACTAAGACCTCTTGTACCCACAGTTTTAGCAACAGGTCTTTAAAAGAAATCCCCCATACCAGTGTGAAAAAAGGGACATAGTTATCTGGAAGTCACTGACTATTTTTTAGAATTGCAGACATTTACTTTTCATGCCCAGGTGAACAGGTCATAGAAGAGCTAAGAGGTTTCTTTTCTTGCTTTGACATTTCAGAAAAATGTAACTGACAATGGGACCCAGTTTGCCAGATCTGAATTCCCAGCTTTGGAGATATAGTAGATGTCAAGCACATTACTTCCAGTACCCAGCAAGGAACTAATAGAACTGTGCAGCAGAGAGATCCCCTATTAACTCTGCTGAGCTACAGGGCAAAGCCCACATCAGTCACCAGAATAAACCCTGCTCATCAGATTTTCTGGGTCAACAGATCAGAATACATTTCCAACCTTTGAGGCAACTCTTCACTGTAAGTGGCCATGATTAAAGGATGAGTTGAGAGATGCCAAATGTAAGAGATCTCTTATTTACCCATCAAAATGCAGTTAAACGTTCACTCACACCTAAACCTGGAGGCCCAATGCTGATGAAGGTGGATGAATGAAGCTGCTGTTGCTGTATATAGCTGCAACCCAATTCCTATGTGGCTGGGGCTGATCAAAGCATTCCATAAAGATGAAATGAGCAGCGGCTTCCGCTGGTTCCAAACCCAAGTGAACTGCCACAACACTCTAATAGCACTGGTATTCCCATTAGCAGTCGCCACCTTAGAGGTTTCAGGTGCCAGGTGTTTTGTCCCATTGAGCGTGAGTGTTTTAGGCTATTTCTCCACAATGTATTACATTCTAATTTTCCAAAACTAATTGCACTTTATTTTTTTCTATCACCTATGGATTGCTGGGGAGATGTATACATTATTGTAATTACTTGACAGCAAGCTGTTAAAGAGTAGGAGGGTGTCGCCCTGGGAGTGGTGACTGAGTTCTCCCCTTTAGCAGTATGTCTTGCATTCACTGATCATCTTTGAAGCGAATAAAACTCTGGTCAGGGTCCCTCATTGGGTGAAGATGCCTTGTACTGCCAAATCGTGAAGTTCCCGTTCATGATCGATCGCAAAATGTCTGCTGAGTGAGTTCATGAGTACATTCTAAATCCTGGGATGATAGGCTGCAGGCAAGAGGCTCTGGTGGTTGATACACCAATTCCAGAGATTAACTGCCTCTGCGCACAGCACGGCTGATCTCGTTCCTCCCCGTTTGTTGTCATAGAAGACATGTTCGCCAGATATGGAAATATAAGGATGCCATAACTCCTGACATAGGCTACTATGACAGAAAATACTTTGGTGAAGACTCTGGGAGCATTAGCTAACCCAAAGGGGAGGACTCCATATTGGAAATGTTGGGAAATCACTGTAAATCTCAGGAAATGTCTGTGGGCAGGATGAATATCGATGTGAAAGTAAGTGTCCTTCATATCGAGAGCCATAAACTACATGCCTTTCTCTAAGGATGGAATTCTGGCTGCCAGTGTGACCGTACAAAACTTGAGTTTGAGGATGAAATGATTGAGGTGCCAGAGACTGAGAACTGATATCCATCAACCTTTCTTCTTGGGATGAGGGTGATGGTTGAGCAGAATCCTGTTCCCTGATATTCCGGAGGAACACGTTCTATTGCTCCCTGTTATAACAAGAAATTCACCTCTTGGGTGAGAATACTATCATGAGAGTGGTCCCTGAAGCGGGGCATGGAGGGGGTTTTGGATGAGGTACTGTAACAAATTCGATCATATAGTCATGGTGGATGACTTTCGACACCCATCTGTCCATTGCTATTGCACTCCAAGTGTGGGAAAAGAGTGCTAAATGACCCCCAAAGGGAGCAGGAGTTGTGAGGTGGTAGGCATAGTGGTTGGCAGCTCTAGGCTTGCATCAGGAATACCTCATGGCTGACGGCTGTATCTTTGATGTTGAAGCCTGCAAGCGGGGTGCTGGACAGCAAGACCTCTGTGCTTTTTGACATTTCCTTGGATGCTCAAAAGGTCTCTGTGAATATACTTGATAAGACCTGTAGCGTCAGGGGGATGACTGGCACTGTAATGCTCATTTCAGGGCAGGAGTGTAGATGCCCAACGAGCGTAGAGTGGCCCTGGAATCCTTTAGCGTATGGAGCAATTCATCCGTCTTCTGGTTAAAAAGATGGAATTTGTTAAAGGGGAGGTCTTCAATAGTGTTCTGTATCTTCCCAGGAAAACCAGAAGAATGGCACCAAGACTCCCTATGCATGACTATGGCCGCAGCCATGGTCCTGGAGGAGGTATCTGCTGCACCTACTGCAGATTGGAGGGCAGTTCTTACCACAAACTTCCCTTCTTCAATAAGTGCCTGAAAATTAGCACTATTGTGTTGTGGACGGCTATCCGTAAATTCCTTGAATTTACTGTAATTCAGGAAGTCATATTTGGCTAGTATGCCTGATAATTCACAATCCTGAATTGCAGCCTAGATGATGAAAATACGGTCACAGCCTGGACGATTAGGGAATTTGGAGGTGCATGGGAAAAAAGAAACTCAAAACCTTTGGCAGGAACATAATAGCATTTTTCTGCTCCCTTGGGGATAGCTGTACATGTAGCAAGGGTGTCCCACACTGTCCTGGCAGGCTCCAGAATGGCTTCATTAATTGGTAACACAATTCTCACTGGCCCCAAGGTGTGGAGGATATCCAGCAGCTTGTGCTGGCAGTCTTGGATTTCTTCTGGAGAAATTTGGGGTTCCCGTGCAACCAGGGGCGGATCTAGGTATTTTGCCGCCCCAAGCATGGCAGGCAGGCTGCCTTCAGCGGCTTGTCTGCGGGAGGTCCCCGGTCCCGTGGATTCGGCGGCATGCCTGCGGGAGATCCATCGAAGCCACGGGACCAGCAGACCCTCCGGAGGCATGCCGCCGAAGGCAACCTCCCTGCCGCCCCCACGGCGACTGACAGAGCGCCCCCCCGTGGCTTGCTGCCCCAGGCACGTGCTTGGCATGTTGGTGCCTGGAGCCGCCCCTTTATGCAACTTTCCATAACAGCTCCTGAAATTGTTTGAAATCATCCAGTGGGGGAGGGGATGCTGTAGTCACCTCCTCATCTGGAGATGAGGAAGGGAATATTGCCAATTCTAGTGGAACTGCTGGGACCAGGCTAAAAGGTTCTCCCTCCACCACCGGATCTGCTTGCCTACTGGTGGGTACCCTTGAGGGGGAGGCAGGTGATGGTTTCCTCATGGCCCGGACAGGTTCCAAGGGGTAATATTGTGTCCAGGGTCCCCAATATGGCCAATAAGCTGGATCCGATGGAGGTTGTGGGAGTCCCCACAGAATGGGGTACCAATGGCTCCATGGTGACTGAGGGGTAGATGTTGCAAGGGATGTGATGGTCTCCGTGATGGCGCTTACGAATAGTATGATAAAGGTGGCTCTTCTAGTTCAGATTCATTGGAAGAGGAGAAGGTGAATTCCAGTTCCAATCGCAGTACCATCAGAGCTGGTGGAAGAATGTAGCTTATCCATGTAGGGGGAGAGGGATCCCAAATCAGAGGCATGTCCCTTCATGGAGATATGATCTCTCTAGAAGTGGAGGGACTCTAGGGAGGGGGTGACTCTGGATCTGGAAGGCAAATATATCCTGAGGCTCAGCCACTGTTCTGGATCACCCCAGTGTGAGAGGCACTCTCTCTCTCCCAAGTATTGGTACCGGCGCTGGGGTCTTTCCCGGTAAGGGAGGGTCCCATGTTTTGTGGTGTGCCGGAGATGGTGGTACCAATGTATCAGTGCCTGGAATCACTAGATCTCATCGCTTATGGGTCTTTTTCTCATGTCTACCAGACTTAGCGCATACTCCGTCTCCTTTGGCCAAGCAGGTGGAAGGAGCATCCATCTTCTTCGATTTGGAGGAAGGCTTAGTCCCGGTTCTTAATTTGTGCCAGGGTGTGCCAGTGCTGAGCCCGGCACCTCTAGGCTTGGCAGTTCATAGCCCTGGCACCTCTGGGGTCTGTGGGGAAGGTTCTGCTGGCACCGGAGTCAGATGTGGTAGTGGGAGGCATGCTCTTCACTGAATCAGGCTGATGAACAGGGAAGTTCCCTGGCCTGGGTCCGAGTGCGGTCTCATGGCGAGCTCCATGAGATGCTTCCAGAGGTAAAGTGCCTGGTCTTCTCGGGTGCGGCTGGGGAAGGACTGGCAAATACTAGACATGGCTGCAATGTGGGCTTCCCCCAGGCAGAAGAGGCAGCATTGGTGGTTGTTCCTAATCGAGAAGAATTGCAGGGAGGAGGCTCAGACTTTGAAGACTGGAGTCTTCCGCATAGTCCAGTACCCGCATGTAGGTATGGGGGAGGAGGGGTGAAAACCCCAAAGTTTATCTAAAAACAAGCACTAAAACTATTAACTATCAGAACTAAGATAAAAATAAAACTGGTAAATCTACTATAAAATTCATAAAACTGTACAACTATCTTTTTTAGAAGTGCATCAGAGATGAGGACACTAAAAGGTCTGACCCGGACCAGGTGGTGGTGAGAAGGAACTGGAGATGTGGTCAGTCCACCCTGTCCTTTCTCACCTCAGATGGGAGCATGAGAGGAGGCAGGGCACATGCGTGGGCCAATAAACCACTAGTTTCAAATTCTCCAACTCTGGGAGCATAGTGCAAATGCATAATCCTCAATGGAATACAATAGTGATCATAATTTGAAGAAAAACCTGGTATAACCTAATTGTTGAGTGCTTGACTTTGCAACCTTAATAATCTTAACATTCTGCAATTTTGCAGGTTTTAAAAAAAGCAAACTGAACAGATTCCATCATGTGACATCATATTAACACCCAGGTGGGACATCAGCAGAGCTGCAACCATTAGATGCCCCCCACAGAACTAATGGAGTAACTGATAGCAACAGTAGGTTGTTACCTTCTATGTGGACCAGCACTAGAGAGGCCAAGGACACTTTGTCAGTGAGCTTCACATATATTTGTAACAGCAGAGGAAAGATGAGACTTAGGGATCTTGGGTTCCATTTCATGCTCTGGAGGAGAGCGTTCTCTAGTGGGCAGAGACTCTTCTACCCTATCACCTACAACCTCTCCCAGTCCCAGTCCTGTCTCTTCCCCACTCCTAGCTCCTCATCCCAGTCCTATTCTCCTCACCAAGACAGTCCCACTCTCGACTCCTTCGGTTTCTCATCCCAGTCTCCTCACCCAGCCATTCCCAGTCTACCCTTCACACCCAGTCTCTATCTCCTGCCCCATCCTCCAGTCAACCCCTGGCTTGACATTCCCCATTTCCACTGGCTCCCAGTTTCAATCTCGCTCTCCAGGCTTCTTATCCAATCTCAGTGCACCCCACATCTGCCACTGGCACTCTCTCTCAGTCTCTTTACCCAGACAATCCCAGTTCTCCTCCCCGACTCCAGCTCCTTGTCTGATATCTCCTTTCCCCCTCCCCACCTCCTTACCCTCACTTCACTGGTTCTGTCACCTTGCCTAGCTAGTCCTGTCTCCCTCACAGGTCCTCATCCAATTTCAGTATTCCCCGCATCCACACCTGATTTCCCTCCCTGGCTCCCTGTTCCAGGATCCCCATGAATTTCCAGTCCCAGTGTCCTGTCCCCCCCGCCTCCAATCTCAGTCACTCCCACGCAGGCTCCTTTTCCCAATCTATTTCATGAACCCTCCAACTCAGCCCCCCCCCCCCCCAGGTCTGGTTCCTGTCCCCTCTCCATTCAATTCAGGCAGCTGCTCCTCCACACTACCTGGGGCCAGCAGGGATGTCATTGAGAGCACAGGAGAAACAGCCTCCCTGTTCTAAGACCCAGTTCTGGTGTCTTGAACCATCCTGGCCTGGAGCAGCAATTACAGGGAGAGTCCTACTTTGCCCCTGTAGCCTGGGGTTGGAGCATATTCAGTTGTTCTGTGGTGATGGCACATGCACACTCTGGTCACATGTAGAAGCTGTGCTCAGTGAGGATGGAATTTTCAGAGATTTAACTACTAAAATCAAACAAGTCTCTACTGAGCATGTGCAAACTGAGATTTTTCGAAGTGGTATAACAGCCACATTTTGGTGAATTTTCACTGGGATAGCAAAAGGCCATCCCTTGCCAACTTTCAGGGGCCTTCTCTGGAGCATAGGGGCACAAGAGCTTTGCAAAGAAAATGCCAGAATTTTTTTGACATTGCAAAATATGCATTTGTCCCCATCCTCATTCTCGGAAACAGTTGAATCATTTTAACTGAAATTTTCCAAAAACATTCAGCCTAAGGCAGACATCCTGCACAGAACATTTCAGCCAAAAGAGTTAACATTTGGCAAAGTTATAAGTCAAACTGAAAACAGGGTTTTATAATGGGAAGTGTTGGGCAAACTTAATAAGACTGAGTGGTACACCAGCCCTGCCTATAATAAGAATAATGTGCGTTTGTTACATACACAGTGTAAGACTGATGAAGCCCTTAACTGTTCACTCCCTTGTTTTTAAATACTGTAACCTTAACTGTTTTCTTAAACAAATGGCCAGCTCTTCAGCTGGCATAAACCAGCATAGAATTCAATGCAGCTACACTAGTTCACACCAGTTGAGGGTCTGGTACAAAGTGACTGGAGTTTTTGGAATTTCTCAGCACTTGAGGGTTTTTGTTAATTGTTTACATCTTTCAGTTTTGAATTTGTGTAGGTAAGTGAAGGCAGTTTTTAAAGTCTTACATAAGTGGGGTGGATTGGTTTCTAGATTATTCAGTAAAAGAAGGGAGTAGTGCTAAGCAAATTAATAAGGGTTCCCAAGCAGTCCAAGCTTTATTCAATGGATATCTGAAAAGATACATATGTTCCGGAGATACTGTTGCTTCCTGTTGGTATGCATACTTCCACCTTTTCATGTTCTCTGTATGTATAAATTTCTCCTGTCTGTGTGTTCCATTCTATGCATCCGAAGAAGTGAGCTGCAGCTCACGAAAGCTCATGCTAAAATAAATTTGTTAGTCTTTAAGGTGCCACAAATACTCCTGTTCTTTTTGCGGATACAGACTAACATGGCTGCTACTCTGAAACCTGTTGCTAAACTGGCCACCTGCATGTGGGCACACACTGTTTTAACTCAGATTATGGATAAAAAGCGCGTGACTCAATAGCCAAAACCTAATAAAGTGCTTGGCTCCATAGCCACAGTGCCTCCCAGCCAATTCACTAAACCTTGCTATGCCAGTCACCCCATCTGAAAGATGTGGTTCTTAGCTTTGCAGTTACCTAGTGCTTTTTCATCTGAAGATCTCAAAGCACTTTAGAGAAGTGAGTAAACATGGTTATCCCCATTTTACAGTTACCTCACTTAGTACAACAAGGGCTTTCCTGAAACAGTTTCCTTTGTCTTCAGATGAAACCGGGCAATTGTCAGCTAAACAACATTTTCCAAACCAAAGTAATGTGGGGGAAGGGGAGGAGCTAAAATAAAGCTTTATTATGGAAACTGGTTGCAACATTTACTGCTTCCCCATAGTTAGTCTCTTAATGATGTACAAAGACAGCATCCATGTTTTAGCATTGTGCTTTCTGTTTCGGTAATACCAAGTCCTGACATCCCCTTTTTTCCTGGGGGACTTCAGAAATCTTTGGAAAATAGAAAGGTGACATCACTGAAGGATGAAACTAATTCTTCAGCTCTCCCACGCTCAAATGAGGAGGTTGCATGTTCACCCTGACTGGGAGCTGAGAGAGCAGTGGCTCAGGTTTTAGACTCTGGCAACAGAAATGTTCCAGCTTTCCAAAGACTGCCACAGTCCCCCATGAAAAGAGGGATGTCCAGGACACACATTCCTCAAGCTGGAAAAAACAAAACAAACAACAACAAAAAACGCCAGAAAATTTTCCTTCAAATGAAAAAAAAAAGTTGTTGCTATCTTTATACATCAGTAAGGAGCAATAAAGATCAAACATGGTTTTGTCTGAAATTCATAATTGAAGAGCAACTAGACTCTGTCCACTGGCCTTGTTTTGTAAATAAATAAGGGTCAGATGAGGGTAAGACCAACATTTATTTCTGAGAGTTTGGGTCCTGACTGATTCTTCTCTCTCTTGCAGGAAGGAGTCTTTCTCCCTTGCTAGTGATATCAGACAAGGTTCTGTTTGTAGCCTGCTATTAGAAGAGCTGCCTGAAGAAATACTGAAAAACAGAGGGTCTGAGGTCTAAAAAAGATTTCAGCACTCACAGCCAGAGCCAGAAGAGCTCCCCTCCCCTGTCAGCACCTCAGCAGGTAGCTTACATGCTCAATAAATAAATAAATAAATAAATAAAAAGCGCAGAGCCTTGGGGGTCAATTTGGGTGCAGAGATCTTCTTTAAAAAAAAAACAACCAGCTGTCCATAAGCTCCCACTGGCACTACTGGGCACTGAGCACTGTTGGAAACCTGGCCCTTACTTAGATGCTTAAACAGGAGCCGGGCTCTGGAAAGTCTGGTCCTGCCTGTGTATCCTGTGCACTTGGAAATCTGGCCCTGAGCGGTTTTGAAAATTCAACCCCTAATGTAAATGCAAGGCCACAAAGCTTGTTCAGGCAACCTGAGGCCCCTTCTTCCTCCCCAACAGGTTCCGAGCCATCACTATCTCCTGGGCAGATCCACACTTGGCTTCACAGCATACCTGCAGTGAAACGGGCTGCCAGTGTGTTGGGTTCCCTGCTCCCAAACCCCCACTGCAAAAATGCCAGACTCCACGCTGGCTCCTTGTGCTTGGAAGAGAGAGTAAAAGAAACTGCCTCTCGCCAGCTTCTGCCCCCTTTTCCAGGGGTGGTGGTGGTGCTGGCTCTCCTGCTCCAGGGGAATGGAGAAAAGCAGGGTAAGGCCAGCCTGTGGGCTCTGCATTGAGGCAGGGAGCACATCGGCACTCAGGACTGGTAAGGGAGGCTACTCTGGCTCATCCAGGCCCAGGGCAAGGTTTTGTATGTGCTCATTTCTTGTTTCCATGAGTAATTTGTTTAGCCACTAAGTTTCCTTTCCCCTCCGGGTATAAATGGCCCACTTACAGGACACTGCAAGCAGAACCAACCCCAGAACTACCACCAAGGAGAAAGGCTCTTCCTGCAACGAAGAAGAGATGGTCTCAGATTAAAACTGCAATACGGTTTTCTTTTTTAAAAGCCACTGTTCAATCCATGTCCACATTGTATTCAGTAAATCAAATGTGTCTTTCACATTAGTGCACACATTCATTCAACACTCATATGTTGTTCATAGTTTCCAGTGTCCCTTTCACTCATTATCTAACCATAGGCTTTGATGTCTTACCTTGATCACCTCTGGGGCTTGCTGAATCAATGTGGGGACAGTGTCTTTGGTAATACCACCCATACAACTTCTCTGTACAGCTGGGAAGGACTGTGAGGGAGTGGTCAAGGTTTCCTGAAGAATTTGCATCATTTCCTTCTCTTTGGATAAACTTCCTTTGCCCATGTGGCATTCCACCAGTTCCTGGGCAAAATCCTCGATACTTTCCAGGATACGCAGTAGAAGGGCTTTGTCGTCTTCCTCCATTTTGTGGCCATTGGTTTCCACGGTCTTTGACAAAGGGGAAGTAGAGTTTTTGTCAGGGAATAAACAGACTTTATTTTTGGTTTCAAGAGCAAATGGTAGGACCTTTCCACCCTCTTGGCCAAAGCCCTTCAGAAATCCAGGATCGTTCTCCTTCATGGTGGGCTCCTTCAGCGCGCTCTCCATTTTCTGTGAAAAGTGCTCCAAGTCCAACAGCAGCTTATCTATCTCATCCTGGTTGTTTTTCCTTGACTCTCTTTGTTCTCCTGAAGAGGTGCTAGCCCTGGAATCATTCATAAGAGAATCTGAGACTGGTTCTATAAAGGTGATTTTCTCAGAGGTCTCGGCAACAGCTTCAGCATGAACTCTGGCAGGTGCCTCTTTAAGGACTACAGTAAGATCTGGGCTTCCAGTTTTCTGTTGGCTGCTCTCTAAACTCTCCCAGCTACCTTTATGTTCTGCCCTCTTTCCCTTGCCTAGTGCTATCTCCCCATCTGACTCCTCTTCAATGTATAGCGTTTCTGTGGAAGACACGCAATTGGAAGGGCTTACAGTTAGTAACTGAGGTACAGTACAAGCATTTTTCACAGTTCTTGGGTTGTTCTGCTGGGTGCTGCTGTGCAAGGCATCTGAGGTAAAGCCCCCAGTGTTAGTTTGGATAGGTTTTGGGGTGCTAGTTGTGCCAATCTCATGCTGGCCATCTTGCAGTTCTACAGTAAGAGAGGGTCTTGTTATGGTGGATGGCAAATGCACAATATCCTCATACCTAGGAGGTTGCTCATTGCCAAATATTGGGGAAAAGGGAGCCTGCTGCAACCCATGCAAACTAGTAACCAATTCTGCCAATTCCACGTGACTGGGCTGCTTTAGTTCAATGGGGAGCTTTTTCAGGTAGGAAGAAAACCTAGTCATCAAATTCCTATAGATCATCTCAGAGCTGGCCAGGGGGTCATTATCATTTCCCCCACTGATATCACCTGAAGATTTCTTTTTGATGCAGTGCTTGATGATATCTGTACATTTTTTCAGGTCCTCAGAGCATTTGAGCAGAATGTCCAAACACACTTTAATATCTCCACCAGAAGAGCTGTCCAGCTTGTGCTTTTCCAAAATCTGGGTGATAAAGCTCTCTTCAGAGAAGGCCTGGGTGGAGAGGGAAGCGGCAGTATTCACATTTCCCTCTGAGGAATTGCAGCTCTCCTGCCATTTCTCCCCAGCTGAGGGAGTCTGCAGCAAGCCAAAGGGAGGGCAGTTCTCATCATTGTTGAAGTGTCCATAAATCAGATCAAAATCAAATGACCGTCTGCTGAACGATTCTGACCTCACTTTCCTTCCTTTTCTGTAGGTCACATGGCTGGAAGAGTTTTTGAGCCTTTCAAAGGAGAATTCCTTTATTTTACCACTGGCAAGATTTATAGCTTCCCCGGTGATATCTTTTAGACTGCAGGTGGTTTGCACTGAAGATCCCTTTTTGAGCCTTGGATTACTTGGGAAGATCTGCTGATAGTCTTCATTCCCAGCCAAAGTTAGCCCATTTTCAGGAGTCGGAAGTCTCTGGTCTAGATCTGCACCTCTGACATTAGATGCAGGGACTCGAAGTAGCTCTGCACAAATACTGTGGTGGGCCACTATGCATGCAACTCCTTGCTTGAACACCTGACAGGTCCCAGTGCAGTAATGCACAGTGTGCTGAAAGTGACAGTCTATCACAACACTGCTGTAACAGTTCACAGTAGTGACTACAAGCTGATAGGTTGCTGCCATAGCATGAATTCCCCTTGGTAGCGAGGCTCTGAAATTCACCACAAACTCAGAATGTCCAACCGCTTCTTCAAACCCAGGCTGGGTTTAATGAAAACATTCCTATTTCAGTCTCATCTCACTGATTAAGAAAATAATTTTTAACTACAGGGAAAACTCTGAACTGTAAAGTCTATAATCCTGGCGAGGTCTGGCGCAGTATCTGCAATAAAGTTGCAACTGCCACTGCAGCACATATAAGGTTTGACTTAGGGTGATTTGATTACATAATATTGCTTAAAATTGTACTCCAAGCAGAGATTACTTTGCTGACCACAAAAACAGCATTCATTGCTTCCCTTCTCATAGTCCAGGGCGGTTCAGTAAGAGACATTATAGAACACACACCAGCTCCCAGACTAAAGAAACGACAAAGCAACTATTTTTTCCCTTATATTTTTTCTCCTTCTTCAGGCCTGGAGTGTTAGAGAGGGATGCTTTGTGCTGAAAAAGGCAGATACTAATCGGCTGCAACATAACAATGAGGAATTCACAGCAAACTGGAATAATCTGTTTCTGCCAAGAGGTAAGAGAGACATCTGCAATAAAAACAAATACAAGAATCAATATCATTACTGGAGAGAATATGTAACCTTAACTAATACTGTATCAAACACAAAACACTAGTTCTAATTCTCAATTCATGACTTTGTATTGGGCAATGGCACCATGAGAATCAGTGGGCCAAACATGATAATGCAGTTGAAGTGCCTGCCTATATTTAAAATAAGGCTGCCCATGCATTTCCATTCTAAGGACTCTTTCTCAGCTCCTTGTAACATTCCCAAATTTATTTCTTTAGGGCTGCTTAAGGGGATTTTTTTTCTTAAATTGAGCAAAAATGTTTTGACCATTTCTGGGAATGAGGACGGGGGTTGAGGGGTGTGTGTGTGAGGAAGACCAACATTGCATGCTGCCCAGATTGCACACTGTGATCACATAATTAAAGTCAAATGTAATGAAGGCCAGCAGGGGACTGCAATAACATGGCTGCCTGAGCTCTGAGGCAAAGTAATCTGCCTCCATTGACCCCTAAACATACTAAATTCCCCTCTACCCCCAAAATCAGAGCTGCAGAGAATGGATTTAAAAAACAAAAACAAAAAAACGGATGCTTACTAAGAAGAGTGTTTGTGGTTCACAATCTGGAGAGCCCTCTCAGGCTCTAAGTAAACACACAACAGCCAAATTAGGCAGAAATACCACAGCTAGAAAAAACCAAATGGCCACCAAAGCAGATATTTTAGAGTTGATCTCTGAGTTTAAGCTCATGACAACTGATCTGATGACCCAGCTTCTAGAAGTAAAAAAGGAAGTTACTGACTTGGAAGAGTGTGTCTCTGTGCTAGAGACTGGCATCAGAGACACATGTGAGAGAGTGACAGAGTTGCAGAGCCACCTGGCACTGATGGACTAGAGCAGGGGTGGGCAAACTACAGCACGCGGGCTGGATCTGGACTGTGAGCCATTTTAAGCCAGCTTGCGAGCTCCCGCTGGGGTGCAGGGTCAGGGGCTGCACCACGCAGCTCAGCCCCACTCCAGCTGGGATGCAGGGTCAGGGGCCGCACCACACGGCTTGGCCCCGCTCCGGCCGGGGCACAGGATTGGGGGCCACACCACACGGCTCCCGGAAGCCGCAGCATGAGCCACGGCATGGCCCAGCTCCCGCTCCTAAGCGCTCCAATGGGAGCTGCAGGGGTGGTGCCTGTGGATGGGGCAGCGTGCAGAGCTGCCTGGCCACACCTCCACACAGGAGCCGGAGAAGGGACATGCCACTGCTTCCAGGAGCCACTTGAGGTAAGCACAGCTCGGAACCAGCACCCCCAAGCCTCTCCCCACACCCTAACCCTCTGCCCCAGCCTTGATTCCCCCTTCCCACTCTCCAAACCCCTTGATCCCAACCCAGAGCACCCTCTGCACCCCAAACATCTCATCCCCAGGCCCACCCCAGAGCCTGCACCCCCAGCCGGAACCTTAACCCCTTCCCCCACCCCTGCCCCAGACTTGATCCCCCTCCCGCCCTCTGAATCCCTCGGTCCCAGCCCAGAGCCCCCTCCTACACCCCAAACTCCTCATCCCCACCCCAGAACCTGAACCCCAACCAGAGCCCTCACTCCCTCCCGCACCCCAACCCCAATTGTATGAACATTCATGGCCCACCATACAATTTCTATTCCCAGATGTGGCCCTCGGGCCAAAAAGTTTGCCCACCCCTGGACTAGAGAGTGAGAGATGAAGTTTAAATTGGATGATATAGAAAATAGAGCAAGACAGAACAATCTCAGAATTAAGGGGCTGCCTAAAAGTACTGAAGGAGGAAAAACTTTAGTTGTGGAGTTGTTAAATCTGAGCTCTCTGAGAAAGGTAAATGTGGAGAGAGCACACAGGGCACTGTTCCTCTGCCTGAGCATTGTGATGGACCCAGAGATCTCATTCTGAAATTCCATGATTATCAGCAGAAAAATATCACTATGAAAAAAGCCAGAGAACATTCAGAGCTCATACTCAAAGGCCACAAGCTGCAATTTTTCCATGAACTCTCTGCCTTAACCTTAAAAAAAGAGGAGAGAGTTGGGGGAAATTACAGCAGCCCTCAGAGGAGGATTGCCATTTAAACTCTAATTCAGCTTCCAAAATCAGTATTATGTAGTAAGAGACTTAAACTGAGGAAAAAATATGCTCCTGTCAGAAATCCAAACCTCAGCCATACCAGAGGATATTACTCGAGAGGTAGTAACCAAAAATAAGCTTCTGAAAAAGGCTTGGCAGACAGTGAAGGAAAAGAAAAAACAAATGACACTAGAGACTGCACTAGCAATGGCAGAATTGAAGCGGAAAAAGAGAACCCTGATACCTGAGGAGTAACCTAAAGATTAACCAGAAGGGACTTCTTGCGGGTCACCAAGAATTAACGGCTGAACAGTAACTATGTTAATGTTATAAAGGATGGGAGAACCCATTAGGGATTGTGTGTAAATCCTCCCCATGTAACTCAAGTGATCAGATGGTAATCTGTTGCCAAGGATGAGGGTTAAGATCCCATAGGTAGGCAATGTACCATCTCTGGATTGCAAGAGAAGCAGTCAAAGTATTCACAGGAAGAGTATGGGGGGCTGGGATTCAGCATATCGTATTAGTCATTTGGGGACCAAAGGCTCTTAAGGAAACTAAGCAGTCATGTGCTAATACAGAAGGTCCTCTCATGGATCAGTAACTGGTTAAAAGATAGGAAACAAAGGGTAGGAATAAATGGTCAATTTGCCCAATGGAGAGAAGTAAACGGAATCCCCAAAGACTCCGTTCTGGGACATGTGCTGTTCAACATGTTCATTAATGATCAGGAAAAGGAAGTCAACAGCGAAGTGGCAAAGTATGCAGATAATGCAAAATTACTCAAGATAGTCAAGTTCAAAGGTGACTGTGAAGAGATACAGGGGGAACACAAGAAACTACATGACTGGGTAACAAAATGGCAGATGAAATTCAACACTGAGGAGTGCAAAGTGAGGCACATTGGAAAAAATAGTCCCAACTACACATATCTAATGATGGGTTCTAAATTAACTGGGATGGGATGATTTAGTTGGGTTTGGTCCTGCTTTGAGCAGGGGGTTGGACTAGATGACCTCCTGAGGTCCCTTCCAACCCTGAGATTCTATGATTCTATGAACTGTTACCACACAAGAACAAGCTTGGAGTCACTGAGGATAATTCTCTGAAAACTTCAACTCAATGCACAGCAGAGGTCAAAAAGGCTAACAGAATGTTACATAAGAATGGCCTTGCTGAGACAGACCAATGGCCCATCATCCTGTCTTCCAACATTGGCCAGTGCCAGCTTTTTCAGAAGAAATTAACAGAACAGGGCAATTAATGAGTGATCCATCCCCCTGTTGTCCAGGCCCAGCTTCATGCAGCCTGACTGCGTTATGTGAAATAGTACTTCCTCATGTTCATTTAAAACCTGCTGCCTATTAATTTCATTGGGTGACCCCTGGTTCTTATAAAATGTGAAAGGGTAAAAACACTTTCCTATTCACTTTCTCCACACCATTTATGATTTTATAATCTCTATCATATCCCTCCTTAATCATCTCTTTTCTAAGTTGAAAAGTCCCACTCTTTTTACTCTCTCCTCATATGAAGCTGTCTCATACTCAAAATCATTTCTGTTGCCTTTCTCTTTACCTTTTCCAATTCTAATGTATCTTTTCAGAGCTGGTGTGACCAGAACTGTATGCAGTATTCAAGGTCTGGGTGTACCATGGATTTATATAGTAGCATTATGATATTTTCTATCTCATTAGCTATCCCTTTCCTATTAGTTCCCTAACATTGTTTGTTTTTTGACTGGTGCTGCACATTGAGTAGATGTTTTCAGAGAACTATCCACAATGACTCTGAGATCTCTTTCTTGGGTGGAAACAGCTAAATTGTTTTTATGTATAGTTGGGATTATTTTTTCCAAACTGCATTACTTTACACTTATCAACACTGAATTTCATCTGCCATTTTGTTCCTCAGGCATCCAGTTTTGTGAGATTCTTTCGTAACTCTTCACAGTCAGGTTTGGATTTAACTATCTTCAGTAAATGTGTATCATCAGCAAACTTTGCCACCTCAACTGTTTACCGCCTTTTTCAAATCATTTATGAATATGTTAAACAGCATGTGATGTCCTAGGTCTTGAACCCAGGCCTGGCAGTTTCCAAAATTGCTGGCCTCTACCCAATGGCTCCTGAAACTGGGTGGGCTAAGAAGCTACTAGGGCTATAAGCCCCAGCCCAGGCACCACTCATGGGTGCTCTCACTGGAGGATCACTCAACTCCACCCATTTGTCTAACTACACTATTTAAGCTAGGAGGAGGAATAGGAAGTTTGTCGAGCAACAAGGTGGTTTCCTGTTATGGCTGCACCCTGCTTGTGCCTGCCTTCTACACCTGATCCTGTTCCTGCTTCCTGCTCTGCTCCTGCCTTCCCCTCGCCTTCATTCCTGTTCCCACAATGTTTGACCCTTGTCTCTGCTTCTGCCCTTACGCCTCACCTCCAATCTTCAGTCACTAATCCTGGCTCCAACCCCAGGTTCTGACCCTGACTCCAGCTTAACCCTTGGCTCCAGTGTTTGGCATCTGACCTCAGCTCTGATCCTCAGCTTCAGTCCTGGTTCTGACTCTGGTTTGACCCCTGGCTCTGGTAATTGGCAGTTGACTCTGATGTTGGTCCTTAGCTTCATTCCCCAACCTGTAGGCCTGCTCTGCCCACTAGAACTGACCACCTACATCCCAGTCCCTACCACAGCATGGGACCCATTACAGATCCTTGGGGGACTCCGCTATTTACCATTCTCCACTGTGAGAACTGACCATTTATTCCAAACCTTTGCTTCCTATTTTTATGTACTTACTGATCCATGAGAGGATCCTCTTTCTTATCCCATGATTGCTTACTTTGCTAAGAGCCTTTGATGAGAGACCTTATGAAAGGCTTTCTGAAAGTCAAAGGATATTATATCAACTGGTTCACCCTTATCCATGTTTGTTGACCCCCTCAAAGAATTGTAATAGACTGGTGAGGCAAGATTTCCCTTTATTGTAGTTTCAATCAGTTTGCCTGGTACTGAAGTTAGGCCTACTGGCCTGTAATTGCCAGGATCACCTTTGGAGCCTTTTTAAAAAATTGGGGTTACATTAGCTAATCACCAGTCATCTGGTATAGAGGCTGATTTACGCGATAGGTTACATACCACAGTTGGTAATTCTGCAATTTTATATTTGAGTTCCTTCAGAAATCTTGGGTTAATACCATCTTGTCCTGGTGACTTATTACTGTTTAATTTATCAGTTTGTTCCAAAACTTCCGCTACTGGCACTTCAGTCTGGGACAGTTCCTCAGATCTGTCACCGAAAAAGAATGGTTTGCATGTGGGGAAACTCTCTCACATCCTCTGCAGTAAAGACTAATGCAAAGAATTCATTTAGTTTCTGTAAAATACCCTTGTCTTCTCTGCGTGGTCCTTTAGCACCTTGATCATCCAGCATCCCCACTGACTGTTTGGAAGGCTTCCTCCTTTTCATGCACTTTTTAAAAAAATTGCTGTTAGCAAAATATACAAAAGCTAATTGCTCTTCAATTTCTTTTTTGACCTGCCTAATTATACTGTTACACTTGACTTGTCAGAGTTTATGCTCCTTTCTATTTTCTCCTGCAGGATTTGACTTCCAATTTTTAAAGGATGCATTTTTGCCTCTAACCTCCTCTTTTATTCTGATGTTTAGCCATGGTGGCACTTTTCTGGTGCTCTTAATGTTTGTTTTTTAATTTGTGGTATACATTTAGTTTGAGCCTCTATTATCATGTTTTTTAAATAGTTTCCATGCAGCTTGCAGACTTTTCACTCTTGTGACTGTTCTTTTTAAATTTCCATTTAACTAGCTTCCTCATTTTTGTCTAGTTCCCCTTTTTGAAGTTAAATGCTACTGGGGTGGGTTTCTTTGAACATCCTTGAGGAGGGAAAGGGCCAATTTAATTACATTATGGTTGCTATTACCAAGTGGTTCAGCTGTATTCACCATTTGTAACACATCCAGTGCTCCACTTAGGACTAAATCAAGAATTGCCTCTCCCCTTGTGGGTTCCAGGACTGGCTGCTCCAAGAAGCTGTCATTAATGGTGTCTAGAAATTTCACCTCTGCATCCTGTCCTGAGATGACCCAGCTGTGATGTTATGAGTCTGATCTAATATCTCATTGAAGGATGACAGAGCCAGAAAGAGTTAATTACCTCGCAGACTGACCTGACCCATGGCCGAACTTTAGAAACTGGTTAGGAAGCTATGTAAATGAATAGAGCTTTGAAATGCAAGTCTGCATTGTTAGAGGTAGAAGGGTAGGTGTTTGCTCAGATCTTGGGATGCAAACAAATAAGTCTTGTCTATTGCTATAGCTTTGATTCAAAGATCAAAAAAGGAATATTAACATTTAGGAAGATACTTGAGTGAAATAGTATTATTGTCTATGTGTCTCTTTGAAGGTTGTGGTAACTTGTATCTGAACTGTTTAATGGATAAATTACCCTGTGCTAATTGCCAGGATGTTTGGGAAAAGGAGAGTTAAGCTATTGTTTTCTCAAGCCAAAAGGCTGCTGGAAACGTATAAGAACCCTGGGCCAACATGATCCTACTTCATCTCAGATCTGCTTTGGGTTTCAAGAAGGGGAAACCTTAAGCCATGATAATTGAGATCCCCAGTCACTGACTGAAGTCACCCTGTATATGGACATTGGACTATAACTTATGAACTATTTCTAAAAGGACTTTTGGCAACTACAAGCTCATCTCTACTATGTATCTAAACCTCAAGAATTAAATTCAAGTCTGTATGTATATCGATCTTTTAACCAACTCTCTCTCTCTTCTTTTTTAAATAAATTTTAGCTTAGTTAAAAAGAATTGGCTAATAGATCTTATCCAAAATACACACTAAATTATAATTGGACCTGGGTATGTGGCTGATCCTTTAGGATTGGAAGAACCTTTTCTTTTATATGATGAGATAAGATTTTCAGTAATCATCATCATCTCTGACGTGTGTGTCTGGACGGAGGCCTGAGGCTGGGCACTTTAAAGGAACTGCGGTGTTTGAACTTCTAAGTAACCAGTGAGGTACTGTAGAAGCTGTTCTGTGCTGGCTTGGTAAATCTAAGTATTGGAATAACCTCCAGCTTCTGGGGTTTGTCTGACCCATTTTGTTTGCAGTTCACCCTAATTGAGTGACCTCAGCTGGCTCCCACGGGCAGCACCGTCACACCAGTCAATAAGGGGATAGTTGAAACCCCCATTATTACTGGGTTTTCTGTTTTTTGTAACCTCTCTACTCTCCCTGAGCATTTCACAGTTACTGTCACCATCCTAGTCAGGTAGAAGCAGTATATGCCTGCTGCTGTACTCTTATTACTGAAACATGGAATTTCTATCCATAGAGATTCTATGGTAGTCTGATTCATTTAAGATTTTTACTACATTTTACTACTATGCTTTCTTTCACATACAGTGCCACTCCACCACCAGTGCAATCTACTCTGTCATTCCTATATATTTTGTATCTTGGTATTACCATGTCCCATTGATTATCATTCCACCAAGTTTCTCTGATGCCTATTATATCAATACCCTCATTTAATATCAAGCACTCAAGTTCATCCATCATAACATTTAGACTTCTAGCATTTGTATACACTTATAATAATTTGTCAGTATTTGGTTGTCTGCCTCCATGTGATGTAATTGAATGGGATGCTTTTTCATTTGACAGTTTCTCTTCAGTTTGTACTTGATCAACTTCTGCCCTCTCCTCTTTACTGGGATATAGGGAATCCCCTTTAATAAATCCTTCCATAAGGGATGTCTCTGTCTTAACTGGGGTGCTTCTCTGCACCTGTTAGCTTTCCCCCAGCCCTTAGTTTAAAAATTCCTCTATGACCTTTTTAATTTTACATGCCAGCAATCTGGATCCGTTTTGGTTTAGGTGGAGCCCATCTTTCCTGTACAGGCTCCTCCATTTCCAAAAGATTCTGATAAACCTAAATCCCTCCTCCCAATATCATCATCTCATCCATGTGTCGAGATCTGATGTCCCATCTGTCTAACAGGGCCCTGTGCGTGTAACTGGAAGCATTTCAGAGAATGCTACCATGAAGGTCCTGGACTTTATTGTCTTACCTAGCAGCCTAAATTTGGCCTTCAGGACCTCTCTCCTATATTTCCCTATGTCACTGATATGTAGGTGTACCATGGCCACTGGCTCCTCCCCAGAACTGCACATAAGTCTGTCTAGATGTCTTGAGAGATCTGCAACCTTTAAACTTAGCAGGCAAGTCACCATGCAGTTCTCCCGGTCATCGCAAACCCAGCTATCTATATTTCTAATAACCAAATCCCCCACCTGTCTCTTCCTAAAAACTGGGGTCCCCTTCCCTGGAAGGGTATCTCAGTGCAAGAGGATACCATGCCAATCCTCAGAACAGAGGGTCCCAACTATGCAATCATTTCCCTCCACTCCAGACTCATGTTCTCCGTAACCCAAGACTTTCATCCTCTTCAAAAGCACAGAGGCTGTCAGACTGGGGGTGGGTCCCTCAAAGTCTCCTCTATGTATCTTTGTATGTATTCCTTAGCTCCTCCAGTTCAGCCACTCTGGTATCAAGAGCCTATACTCGGTCTCTGATGGCCATGTGTTGCTTACACCGAATTCTCACGTATGCCAACTGCCCATAAGGCAAGTAAACATATATGCTGCATTCAGCACAATAAAATTAAAATGTTAGGAGCTGTTAGGAAAGGGACAGACAATAAGAAAGAAAATATAATGCCACTATATAAATCCATGGTGCGCACACAAACATTTAACACTGTGTTCAGTTCTGGTCACCGCACCTCAAAAAGGATATAGTGAAACTGGAAGAGGATTAGAGAAGGTCAACAAAGATGATGAAGGGTATGGAATGGCTTCCATATGATGAGAGACTAAAAAGATTAGAGCTGTTCATCTTAGAAAAGGGATGACTAAGGAGGAATAATAATAAAAGTCTTTACAACTATGAACGGTGTGAAAAAAGTGACTAAAAAGTGTTATTTACCTTTTCCCACAATACAAAAACCAAGGGTCACCCAATGAAATAAGTACACAACATATTTAATATAAACAAGCAGGGCTTTGGAGCTGTGCTCCAGCTCCCAGGCAGGGGCGGCTCTAGCAATTTCGCTGCCCCAAGCACGGCAACACGCCGCAGGGGGCGCTCTGGCGGTCGCCGGTCCCGCGGCTCCGGTGGACCTCCCGCAGACATGCCTGCGGAGGGTCCGCTGGTCCCGCGGCTCCGGTGGAGCATCTGCAGGCATGCCTGCGGGAGGTCCACCGGAGCCGCGGGACCAGCGGACCCTCCACAGTCACGCCTGCGGGAGGTCCACCGGAGCCGCCTGCCGCCCTACCGGCGACAGGCAGAGTGCCCCCCCGCGGCATGCGCGCTGGGGTCTGGAGCCGGCCCTGACTCCAGGCAAAAACCTGCAGCTCCACTGCTCCGAAACTGCTCCATGCTCCAGCTCTGGGCTCCGCTCCAAAGCCCTGCAAACAAGACAAACTACTTTTTCACAAAATGTGCAGTCAACCTGTGGAACTCGTTGCCATGGGATGTTGTTGTGGCCAAAAGTATAACTGGGTTCAAAAAAGAACTAGATAAATTCACAAAGGATAGGTCCATCAGCAGCTATCAGCCAAGATGGTCAGGGATGCGATTAAACCTCTGACTGCCAGAAGCCAGGAGGGGAAGACAGGGATGAATCACTCCAATTGCCCTGTTCTGTATACTCCCTGGAAGCGCTGGTTCTGCCCACTGTTGGAGACAGGTTATTGGGTTAGATGGACCATTGCTCTGACCCAGTATGGCAATTCTTATACTGTTATAACTGGTTTATATGCTATGTTGGTGTTTTTGTTTTTTTATTTAAACTAAGGGGAATGCAGGAGAGGGGAGGGAACTGGTTAGGCAGAGGAGGAATTATTACAAGAAATACGTAGGGAAGTTCCCAAACAGAAACCAAGCCAGATTCAGGCACACAATTGTGAATCTAACACAATTAGAAAGAAGAGACACATTGGCCACACAGGAGTTCATCAAACAGCTAAAGAATCACAATAATTTCAAGTTTTTCAATAAGCTAAATAGTTATTCTGAATGGCTTTTCCTTTTAAAGTAATATATTTGAACATCAAAGGACTAAATAATGTCATCACAAGGAACAAAGCTGTGACAGAACTTTAAAACCCTCACTCAGATTATTTATTTCAAGAAACTTATTTTCAGGAGGGGCAAATTATGGACATGAAAGGTAACTGGTTTCAGCAGACATTTTTTGCTTCAGCCAAAGAAAAGTAAAGAGGCGTGGTCATAATATTTGCTTAACACATCTTTTCAGATTAAAGATCAATTTAAGGATAAGGAGGAATGGTTTATTTTACTGAAGCGCACAATTGCTGGATGATAATAACAATGGGCTCAATGCATCTTCCAACCAAAAGCAAAAAACTTTTTAAAGTACTTCTTTAAAATACAGCAAAGCTTTGAGGAAAGGTCAGTTATACTTGGAGAAGACTTTAGTAATACACCAAGTCCTTACTGGGACAGATCAGAATAAAAAAACAAAAGTGGACAGGGAAGCAGGTACAGTATCGACTTCTCTGTGCCAACAATTCACTTTCTCAGATTGCTGGACAGAAATGCACCCAGGGGAATCGGATTACACATTTTATTCACACCCTCATCAGTTAATATACCACAATAGATCCAATGGTAATCTCTAAATCCTTAATGAAGCAGACAAGATCAGCAGAAATTGGCACCATCATATGGTCAGATCATGCACCTTTGATAGTAATATTTGATAGCTGAGATGGGTTCCAAAGATCACTTGTTTGGAAAATGAACTGGTTGCTTGTTCAAGATAAAGCAATTAAAGAGGACATTGTTCAGTACTTTCAAATAAATGATACAGTCAATAAATAAAGAGGCAGGTAAAGTGGTATTGAGGGGACAGCTGATAAGTAGAGGCTCTCAGTTGAAAAAAAGAGAGCTAAAGAAGACAAAATAGAACTACAACAGGAGATAAAAAGGTTATAAGACATTCATAAAAACACAGGCTCAAAAAAAGTATATCAACAATTAACTAATATTAGGGGAAAACTGAATATATTGATGACATATCACAGTGGTTCTCAACCTTTACAGACTACTGTTCACCATTCAGGAGTCTGATTTGTCTTGTATATCCCAAGTTTCACCTCACTTAAAAACTACTTGCTTACAAAAATCAGATGTAAAACCATAAAAGTGTCACAGCACACTTTTACTGAAAAACTGCTTACTTTCTCATTTTGTCTGTATGAAATTTTAGTTTCAAAATTTGACTTCACTAGTGTTTTTTATGTAGCCTGTTGTAAAACTACACAAATATCTAAATGACTTGATGTACCCCCGGAAGACCTCTGTGTACCCCTGGTTGAGAACCACTGACATACGCCACTGAAAAGGCCCTTAGATATTCAGAGAAGGTATTTTATGAAAAAGGAAATCAGTGTGATAAGATGCTGTCTGAAAAGTCAAGAGCAATGTATTATTCCACCAATTAAAAACAATCAGCAAAGGATAGTTATAGTTTTGCTCCTTAGTCCTTATTATCAAAACCACTATACCTCAGCTACTCCAAGCTATGAAATTATTCAAAAATATCTGGCAGTAGCAGGCTTGTCAAGTATAAGCAAAACTGAAAAAGAAACTTTAGATACAGAAATAACAGAAGAAGAAATCCTAGGGGCAATAGCAAATATGAAAAGTAGTAAAACTCCAGGACTCTCTGGCTTTCCAGCTACTGTGGCTGTTCTCCCTAAAACTGGAAAAGATCTTACCATATGCAGGTCTTATAGACCCATATCACTACAAGATTTTAACAAAAATACTAGTATGGATTGAAGTCCATATACACAGTTTATATAAACTCAGATCAAACTGCATTCATTAAGACTAGACAAATGTCAGCCAATATTTGGAGAGTACTTGAAATCATTCATAATTCCATATTTAAAAAAAGGATCAATTTCTTTTATCATCACTTGATGCAGAGAAAGCTTTTGATAGAATAGAGTGGAACTTTCTCTTTCAAGTCCTGTCCCTCAGTTCCTTAAATGGACAACAGCCCTCTATACCAATCCAAAAGCAGCTGTGCCATTTAATAGGGTTACATCTCCCCTGTCTGAATTACACAGAGGGACTAGGCAGGGATGTCTACTGGCTCCTTTACTTTTTGCACGGGCCCTGGAGCTTTTTGCACAGAGGATGAGGAACAATTAATCCAAAACAGGAATAAGACTTGCAGGAACTCATCAGAAAATAGCTTTATATGCAGGTGATGTAATACTCTTTTTATCTAAACCAAATATTTCCCTAAAATTAGTATCTGAAAATATCCATGGCTTTGGGAAAGCATCTAGATTTAAAGTAAATTAAGCAAAATCCAAAATGCTAGCTATACATTTGCCAGCCTTTGAGAAGTCATTCCTTCAGAAAACATTTTGGTACAAATGGGCAACAAATCCTACAGCATACCTAGGAATTCCAATCTCAAACAAACTAGAAAAGCAGTATTATTTAAATGCCAATCCATTATTTCAGCAAACGTCAAAAGATCTAGAGTGCCGGGGGAGTATGCAATTTCTTGGTTGGGATGAACAGCCACAGTCATAATGAACATTTTGCCAAGGATATCTTTCTTGTTTCAAAATCTTCCTGTAATTATCTCAGATAAAACCCTAGCAGGAATACAGATGATGTTGTTAGACTTTATAGGGAATAAGAGAAGACCAACAGTGAGTGCTCATACTTTCTTAAGAGCCTCTAAACAGGGTGGACTAGCTGTTCCAAATATTGTATAGTTCTATCAAGCCAGCCAGCTCAAAGCAGTAGCAGATTGGGAGTGCTCTAACCCAGCCCAACACTGGGTCTTTAGTGAACTGAAAATAGTAGCACTGTAAACACTGCTAGGTTACTATGGATTAATAAAAAAAAAAAAAGTACACCCTCCAGAAATGTATATATATTGTTTAGCAAAGGCTATGGCTTTGGGATAGTACTAAAAGTAAAATAGTTACTTTCCCCACCAATGACAACTTTTGCAAACAATCCAGACCTCAATCTAAATCACGAACCAGAGAGTTTAAAGAGTGGGAAGCCATGGAATACACATGGCTGGCCAGCTATTCGGCAAAGAACCTTTTCTAACTTATTTAGAGATCAAAACTGACTAACTGGCCTACTCTCCCTGGTACCAATACTTTCAAGTCAGAGATTATGTTTTTCAGCTGTCTAGAAAAGCTAACTTTAATGGAAGTAACCGGTGTCTGGTTAATTAAGAAACCAAAAAATAACTAAATTTATATCAATCTTTACAGAAAACTTTCCAAAAAAAAAAAGGTCCCTATTTGACACTTGAAAAAGAACAAGTTACCCCAGCACAGGGTTTGATCTGGACCAAGACCAGCAATTTCAGGCTGTAGTACAATAAAATAAAGTTTCTTTACGATATGGCTTCAGTGGTACCTCACACCAGTCAGGTTAAAATATATATCTAGATTGAATGGTGATAAATGTTGGAGAAATTGTGGTGAAAGGGGAAATTTTATGCATATATAAACATCTCCAGTCATTAAAGAATACTGGGGTGTAATTAGTAGCCAAATATCACAAAATATTGGAGTAATTATTACCAAATGATCCTTTGGTAATAGTCCTAGGGCTTCCTAGTGGAAAAGGTCACTCGATAGGAAATGCATCATTAATCTTTTGCAGCTACTAGCAGACAAAACTCCCAATAGCCTCTCACTGGAAAAAGAAAAATAGTCCAACTCTAGAAGGATGGTTCAAAAGTATGGAAAGTGGCTGTTATGGAAAAATGAAAGCCCCAAACAGACTGAGAACAAAGAAATATTTAGATATTGTTGCCATTTATTCAATACTTAGACAAAGTACATTCACCCTGCCCCCTCTCCCCCACACAAAAAACAACAACAAAAAACAGCATATCTGTCCAATTATTTTGAATATTAACATCTGATAGGCATGCCCGGTTTGTTAAATATGTGCAATCAGAAAATTCACACCATTTAATAAAATTACTAGAAACAACATTGTTGTTTGCCATGGAAGCTTTTATGGACAGTTTGGACAAACAGTTGTCAGGGATGGTCTATGTATATTCTGTCCTGTTCAGTGTAGAGGGATGAACCAGATGACCTCTTGAGGTCCCAGCCCTACACTTCTATTAATGTGTAGTTGGGACACTGTTCATATTCATTCTCAGGACTGTGTAAAACATCACAATGATTACGCACTTGAAATCCACATCTGCAAACCACCCACCTTGTAATATCAGTGTCTGTAACATGTAGGCACCTGTCTGCTGAACATTCCATCCTGCACCTACAAACTGCCAGGCACAGCTAGGCAGGGCTGCAAAAGACTCAGCTGCAGCTCCCCAGTTCTGTTGCCAATTCTATACCTGTCCTGGGCTGCTATAATCTATGCCAGCTGGCAGTGGCCCCTAAGCACCCCAGGGCTTGGGAGGGGCACTTAGGGGGATGATCATAGGTATGGGGTGTGTCATCAGTCACAGCAATGATTCAGGATGCCCTGGGATAAAGAGCAGTCATTTTTTAAACCTCGGGGTGCTTTCTTTCCACACCAACAGAAACACTCCAAATTACATAGAATGCAATTCCCCAATTCAGCAAAGCTCTGAATGTTAAGCATGGGACTCAGTGCCATTGATGCGTGTGTTTCAGTGCTTTGCTGAAGCCGGCCACAGTGAGCAAAGTCTCCAAAGTCATCTTTTTAAAAGAGTTATGACGTTGTTGTTTTTTTCAAAGGAAAGCACATACTTGTATGTCTTCACCAGGTCTAAGTATCCCTGATCCTTGGGATTGCGCATCCTCTCCAGCACTGACAGAGGTGGGACTGTCTGTGCTATATATAGGGCCCAAAACTCTTTCCATTCCCAGCACGTGATGCAAAAAGGAAGTTAGTAGCCAGTTCTCCAATCTCTCTGTCTCTCCGTGGGACAGACCTGCTCCATGCCTGGGTTTCTCCCTTGAATAGGGCATTGCAACACCTAACCTTTAGGCATCTAGAAAATCCCAGGAACAACACTGTGATCCACAAAGCCGGAGTTAGGTCCCTAGGGTCCCTATGCAATGAATGGGGAGAGACAGGAGCCTTAGAATGCAATCCACAAAAGCCAGCACAATAGGCAGAGAGCCACCTAAACTAATGAATGGGAGATGTGGACTAGACGAGAATGTCCTAACCCCTGGCCCTCTCACAGAGGTAGGCTCCTAAGTCTGGCCCCGTAGAGAGGTGCCTCTCTCTGCTTGCAACTTACAACTGGGAACCCTCTCATGGAGTCGGCTGGCTTGGACGCCCAACACGTTTCTTGCAGGAATGAGTTAAGTGCCTGCCTCACACCACACAAAACTGCTAGAGGAGGAGGAAGTGGCAGCACTCACCTTACACTTTTTAGCCCTGTGGTTAGTGCACTGGCCTGGGGTGTGGGAGATTCAGGTTCAATTCCTCAGGCAGAAGTGGGGGGAGAATTTTAACCAGGGTCTCCTACACCTCTCAGAAGAGTGCTCTAACCACACAGCTATGGGATAGCTTGATGGGGGGGGCTCCCTTGGTCTCTCCTGCTGCTGTTGTTCCACTGTGGATAAATACTTAGCTATTGGTCCAGAACAGAGCGAGAGAGAATGGCTCGGCAGTCCAGTGTTTAGGGGACACACCGGGGATGTGAGAGACCCTGGGTCCAGTCCCCTCCCCAAGCAATTATTTAATTCCTTATCTGCAGCAGAACAGCTTCAACAGGAGAGACCAAGGGAGCCCCACCTAAGAATATCCCATAGCTCAGTAGTTAGAGCCTTGCCTGAGAAGTGGGAAACTCCTGTTCAAATCTTTCCTACCCCTCAGACAAGGAGGGGGAATTGAACCAGGGTCTCCCAATCCCAGGTAAGTACTCTAATCACTGGCTAAACGTTATAAGGTGGGCACTGGCACCACCACCAGCTCCTCTAGCAGACAGATTCTGAAGGGGCTCTGATTCAGTAGATGGCTTCTGAGCGCCTGACCAACTTGGGCCCCACCCACAAGTTAGGCAGACGAATGCCTATCTCCCCCAGCTTTGTGAATTGCCCTGGGCCTTAGGCAGAGATAGACACCTACACAAACGCATGCATGCCCCAAAGAAAAAACAAAGGCACCAAGGGAACTGCTACCCTGACAATCCAGGTGCTGAGTCAGTTCAGGTGCCTATAGGGTTTGAGGGAATTCTGTGGATCGCAGTGGAGCCAAAACTAGCACGTAGGAGCCCATCCTATGATAGTGACTAGGGTTCTCTTCTGATCTGGCTTCTGAGAGTTAACTCTTCTAGTGTGTGTTCCCTCACTAGCAACTCATTCGGTCCCGTGCCCCTCCAATCTAATTTTAAATGTCCCAAGCAATGGAGCCTCCACCACTGCCCTAGAAATATTATTCCACGCTCTAAGACAACTTAGTGTCAACACATTTTTCCTGACATTTAGCCTAAATTTTATCTTTTCAATTTTTATCCTGTTTTCTCTAATTTTAAAGCTAATGTTAAAATTATATAATACACAGGTTGAGGAAATAATGTCTGTACATCTGGGTATAGTGCTTGGATTATCAACAAATACAAAGTTTGTTTTTAAAAGTCATATGGTACATAATCAGCAATATCCCAAATTTAGGTGAATATATTTAGGAATACAGTTTAGATATTAGCATCCAAGTATTTGAGTACATCACTCATGAAAAGTTGTACAGAGAGTTGGTTGTGGAAAGCAAAATATATCAATGACTGAAGACTGTCCCTCAGTAATTGAGAATTAGGGTAAATTGTCCATTTAGAAAATACAATCCATCAGGGAAGTATTTCAGTTACTTTCCTTACTGCACTTCTCATCAGTACTAAAAGATGATTATGTCCATCCTGAGAGCTTGTCTACACTTACAACTCTGCAGCAAAGACACTACCTATGCCCACGGGAGAGCTTCACCCATCAGAGTAGAAACTCCACCACCCCAAGAGGGATTTTCCACACCCCTGAGTGATGTACTTATACCAACGCTCTTTTTGTTTCAGTATAAGCCAATCCCCCTAGCCCTGTTTGTTGCTTTTCTCTGAACTCTTTCCAAATTGTCAATATCTTTCTGGTACTAACATGTTCAGGAACCAACACAGTCCAGATACAGACTCATCAGAACTGATAGAGGAGGATTATTACCTCCTGCTTCCATGATAGGACGTCTCTGCTCAGGAAGCCCAAAAGCACATTAATCTCCTTTGCTGCTATATCAAAGAATTCCTGACATCTTTTAATTATACTAACATGCTGCGCCTTGCCAGTTACTAATTCTTACTATTTACTTATTTTACTGAATCTGAAAATGTACTAGACTCTTCAAGAATTATCAGGTAAAGGAGTACTTGGGGCTTGCCACCAATGACAAAAATAAATAACTTTTAAAGTTACTGCAGGAAGTCCTTTTCTCACTGCTGCCACCGCACACCTCCCCATGCCCATTGGCTTTAACTTGGCTAGCTTAGTATGTGCTACACCAGTGGCTCTCAAACTTTCCAGACTACTGTACCTCTTTCAGGAGTCTGATTTGTCTTGTGTACCCCCAAGTTTCACCTCACTTAAAAACTACTTGCTTACAAAATCAGACATAAAAATACAAAAGTGTCACAACCATACTGTTACTGAAAAATGGCTGACTTTCTCATTTTTACTATATAATTATAAAATAAATCAATTGGAATATAAATATTGTACTTACATTTCAGCGTATAGTATATACAGCAGTATAAACATGTCATTGTTTGTATGAAATTTTAGTTTGTACTGACTTTGCTAGTGCTTTTTATGTAGCCTGTTGAAAACTAGACAAATATCTAGCTGAGTTGATGTACCCCCCCTGGAAGATCTCTGTGTACCCCCAGGGGTATGTGTCCCCCTGGTTGAGAACCACTGTGCTACACTACTGCTTGCTTTGTTGTGACTATGGTTTTAGAACATGTTAGACTGAGCTAGCAAACATGATCTAAGATCACATTTTAAATCCTAATCAAGAGGAAGCCTAAAAGGGGAGTCTATTATCAGATTTGGGAATCTGGTCTCAAACTTAGTTTAAACAGGCTTTTCTCATGATTAGAGGCTGGTGACTAACACCCACTATATATGAATAGTAACACTGGAAAGATTGAGCACTCCCAGAAGAAATATACTTATTTCACTCTTTCAAGCCCGAAGTTTTGTTCTAATTGTGCCCCCAGCACAACCCACAGATCAGACGTACTAGGACAGACTTTGGATAACGGCTGCCATGAAATCAACTCTGACCCAGAAGATAAAGAGTTAGTTTCGCAGCATCAAATGTGAATGAATAGGGCTTCTTGTGTGATTACAGAATAATGCTTTCTATCTTTTCTATCTGCAACAAGGCATGAATCACTTTTGAAGGGAAAAATAGTTGTGGATATTAACGATATAAAAGGTTATTCTATAAAACACACTGGCAGCTCTATTCACATAAAGATTATGCTGGAGGGAAATAACTGAACAATGGCAATCTGTTAGCGTAATGGCTGTCAGTTGAATTTTCAATTTACTTGCATCCTGTGCTCCTAAGAAGTGTAGGACAGAAGAAATCTCTAAGGACTTGTCTACACTAAAAAAAATTCTATGCATACTTCCAGCAAGGAGGCAACTGCACCAATGCTAGCAGCCAGAGCCGTAACTAGCTATTTTTGCGCCTGAGGGAAGAATATAAAATTGCCCACCCACCGCCCCCCGAAACCAGGGCCGCCCAGAGGATGCTCCACCGGAGCCGCGGGACCAGCGCACCCGCCGCAGACACTTCTGCCCTGGCCGCGGGACCAGGGAAGGGCGGCGCAGCACGCCGCCCTGCTTGGGGCGGCGTAATTTCTAGAGCCGCCCCTGCCCCCACTGGCGAATTACCGCCGAAGCGGGACCCGCCACCGAAGTGCAGCCCGGTCTTCGGCGGTAATTTGGCGGCGGGGGGGTCCCCGCCACGGGTCTTCGGGGCACTTCGGTGGCGGGTCCCGGAACGGAAGGGCCCCCCGCCGCCGAAGACCGGGCTGCATGTCGGCGGCGGGTCCTGCTTCGGCGGTAATTCGCCAGTGGGGGCAGGGGCGGCTCTAGAAATTACGCCGCCCCAAGCAGGGCGGCGTGCTGCGCCGCCCTTCCCTGGTCCCGCGGCCAGGGCAGAAGTGTCTGCGGCGGGTGCGCTGGTCCCGCGGCTCCGGTGGAGCATCCACAGGCATGCCTGCGGGAGCTCCGTCCGAGCCGTGGGACCAGCACAGCCGCCACAGTCATGCCTGCGGGAGCTCAAGCAGAGCTGCGGGAAGAGGGGACCCTCCGCAGTCATGCCTGCGGCAGGTCCGCTCGTCCCGGGGCTCCGGTGGACCTCCCGCAGGCATGACTGCGGGAGGTCCGCCGGAGCCAAATGCTGCCCTGCCCCGACAATGCCGTCCCACGCGCCTGCTTGGCACGCTGGGGTCTGGAGCCGGCCCTGAGTGGGGGGGGGGTCCTTCTGCCCCGGAGCGGAAGGAGCTTCTGCTGGCGAAGACCGGGAGCGAAGAAGCTCCTGCGCCCTCTTGCCCCGCCCCCTCTGGGGGGCCCTGACCCTATCCACCCCCCCAGAACACCCACAATCCAACCCCCCCATTCCCTGCCCCCTGACCGCTCCCCCAACCTCTGCCCCTCCCTGTGCCCTGACTGTCCCCAGGACTCCTTGCCCCTTAGCCAACCCCCCTCCCCCCCCCGGGCCCCAGCCTCTTACCCCTGGCTCCCTCCTCACCCAGAGTGTCAGCGCCTCGCCCGAGAGCCGCAGCTTGTCTCCGGCGGGGCCTCAGCCCCGCCCTGCTCAGAGCCGCGTGGGGAGGGGCGGGGGCGGGGCTGGGAGCTCCACGCCGAGCGGAGGCAGCTGAGCTCAGCCCGGAGCTCCCAGCCCCACCCCCCTCACCACGCGGCTCTGAACGGGGCGGGGCTCAGGGGCCCCGGCGGAGACACGCTGCGGCGCTGTCTGAGGACGCCACTTGATGCGCTAGGGCTCCAGGACAGGGGCGGAGGCGGGAGCCTCAGCTGTTCTCTTGGGGGCCCCTGCGGAGCCCGGGGCAAATTGCCCCCTTTGCCCCCCCCCCTGGGCGGCCCTGCCCGAAACACACTCACATCCCCAGCGCGACCCGGCCCCGCGGAAACAAACCCTCCTTCCCCAGCGGCGCCCCGCGGAAACAAACCCTCCTTCCCCAGCGGCGCCCCGCCCCGCGGAAACAAACCCTCCTTCCCCAGCGGCGCCCCGTCCCGCGGAAACAAACCCTCCTTCCCCAGCGGCGCCCCGCCAAAACAGCTGTGGGCCGAAAAGGAAGGTGGGGGAGGGAGAAACGGCATCCATTGGGTGACCAGGTCACAGCAGTAAAATAGGACCCGCCCCCTCCCCGCTCAGCCCCACCATCACACCCCTCTTCACCCCCTAGCCCCCCGCTGGCTTGTTGTGTCCCTCCTAGTCAGTTCCCCACACACCACTTGCCTCCTTTCATCTTCTCCTTTCCCTGCCAGAAACCCCCATGTCCACCCCTAGAACCCCTGCTGGCTCACTGCTCGCCTCTTTGCACACCCGCCACTTGCCCACCTGCTTGCCCCCACACCCCCGCCAAGTATAAAGCCTCATTCAAAGACCCAGGGGTCACTATAGTACTGCACACAACAGTCAATCAATGCAGTTGTAGATAAATCTCTGTATTATGCATTTTTGTATAAGGCAGTATAATTAAGGTAAAAGAAAAATGTCTTTTTGCTAGAAGTAGAATAAGATCTTCCCCCCACTTTGTAATCAATTGCCCTGTTGGAAGAATGAGGTATGAATGAGGAAGTCCTGGAAGGCAGCACCTCTAGCCAGCTGCAACCCTTGGAGAGGGGCTGGGAGCCAGACCAAGGACAATCAAACTTGTCAAGTGGTCTGACCAGAAAAGAGCAGACATACTTGACGGCCTAGGGGGTTAGAAGCAAGCACCTTCCTTTGGGAACAACCTCTTTGCAGCATTGGGACAACCCCCAGCCCAGAGAAAAGCAGCAAAAAGGACCAACAGACACAGTCCCAGATTTTGAACCTGGGAGATTTGCCCCCCTCCAACCACTGACTCGCCACTCACCTCCTCACCCCCCACCCACAAGTATAAAGCCTCATTCAAAGACCCAGGGGGTCACTATATTAATGCACACAGCAGTCAATCAATGCAGTACCAACAATTAAAATACTGAAAATGGATGCCTCTCTCCATCCACTGACTCACCGCTCGCCTCCTCATCCCCCCTCCAAGTATCAGAGGCGGCAGGTTTGTAGAAATTTTGGTGGTGCCCAGAACGCTTAGAGCCACACCCCCGCCCCCCGAACTCTGCCCCACACCTGCCTAAGGCTCTGCGAGGGAGTTTGGGTGGGGGGAGGAGAACTGGGATGCAGGCCCTGGGTTGGGGCAGGGGATTAGGGTGTAGGACGGTTGAGAGGTTGGGCTGTGGGATGGAGTCTGGGGTGCAGGCTCTGGGATGGAGTTTGGGTGCTGGGTGCAGGCTCTGGGCTGGGGAACAAGGTGGGGGTGCAGGATAGGTGGAGGGGTGCAGGCTCTGGGAGGGAGTGCGGAGGGCTGGGTGCAGGCTCTGGGAGAGAGTCTAGGGTGCAGGCTCTGGGAAGGGGTTTGGGTGCTGGGTGCAGGCTCCGGGCTGGGGCACGGGGTGAGGGTGCAGGATGGGTGGAGGGGTGCAGGCTCTGGGATGGAGTGCAGAGGGATGGGTGCTGGCTCTGGGACAAAGTTTGGGGGCTGGAGAGGGGGTGTGGGCTCTGGGAGGGGGTGGTGGGTGCTGGGGGGAGGGGACTGCCATTACATGTGGCTTCCTTCCTCCCCTGCTGCCCCTCACCGTAGCCTCACTGGGGGTGGGGGATGGGGCTGCCCCTTGCCCAGTTTGCAGGAGTGGTGGCTGGGCGGGGGGGGGGGGGAAGCACAGGGTCAAACACTCAACAAAGCCCCAGAAGCTGCTCAGGTGAGTGAGATCCACTGGCTGCAGATGATCCTGTCTGCAGGGCCGGCTCTAGACCTCAGCGCGCCAAGTGCGCGCTTGGGGCGGCGTCCCGTGGGAGGGCGGCAGGCGGCTCCGGCGGACCTCCCACAGACGTGCCTGCGGAGGGGCCACTGGTCCCGCGGCTCTGGTGGATCATCCGCAGGCATGCCTGCGGGAGGTCCACTGGAGCCGCAGAAACAGTGGACCCTCCGCAGGCACGTCTGCGAGAGGTCCACCGGCGCCGTGGGACCGGCGACCACCAGAGCGCCCCCCACGGCGTGCCGCCCTGCTTGGGGCGGCGGAAATCCTAGAGCCGCCCCTGCCTGTCTTTCTCCCACCGGAAGCCCCCTTGGCATCTCCTCCAGGTGGGTGCTGGGGGAGGGGAGGAGATGGCTGAGAAGCACATGTGTGCCCCTCCTCTCCCCTCCCCTCCCCCTCCTGACCTGCAGCAGCTGCCTCAGCTGGCTGCTCAGCTGCCTGCTGGCGTCCTGTTGCCAAGGCAGCAGCAGCTTTCATTCTGGCAGGGAAGCTCCCGGACCTTTCCACGCCCCTCAGATTTAGGCGCCCGAGGCAAGTGCCTCACTCGCCTCGCCCTTGTTACAGCACTGCTAGCAGCAGTGTATTTGCTACAAGGCAAAGGGAACTTTAAATCGCTTGTGTCACATAGTGGTAAAAACACCTGAGCCCTGACTATGCTACAGTATTGTACACATTTCTAGTGTAGCTGTGACTCACAAAACAGCACTAAGTGTTAGGCAAGTATCAGATTTTTAAATACTAATAGCTGTATAAAACCATCGGTTTTACAGCAGCCTTGAGCTATCTACAAGGCAGCTGTCTGCAAGGCAATTCCTTCTAAACGAACTGCAGTCCAGAGAGGAGAGAATAATACATTTTTACGTGAGCATTCTTGCCTGAAAGTGTCTGTCTTCAAGACTGAGGAAACGGAGTTTAATGGATGTCAGGGACGTTCAGAGCTTCTGTAATGTACATACAGAGGGTCGTCCATATTGATCCTGGGAATAGCTCTAGGGAAGAGCAAAGAATATGAGAGAGTCTGATGGGTGAGTGGTGACATCTTCAGCAATTTTGTGATTCTCTCAGGATATGTCACAAGTTACAGTCATTCTTCCAGACATGGTACACAGATTCATTCTAGTGGGGCTTCAGCTGGCACACTAGAAATAGTAATATGGATGCTCCAGCTCATGTTTTCAAGCCCACCTGACCCCCTGGGCTACAGAATGACCACGCTGATATTTTTCGAACTGTAGGTCAAGCTCCGCTAACATGAACATGTCTTCCCATCTACAGTGTAGACATACTCTTTGAATTAGCCATATACACCTCTACCCTGCTGTAACGCGGTCCTGGGGAGCCAAAAATCCCTACTGCGTTATAGCTGAAACCTCGTTATGTGTGCCTTATTGTTTGAATTTGTCTAGCTTCAATTTCCAGGTAATGGAACACATTATACCTTTCTCAGCTAAAATGAAGAGTTCATTGTTAAATGAATGTAGATACTTACAGACTGTAATCAAGTTACCTCTTAACCTTCTCTTTGTTAAGCTAAATAGACTGAGCTCTTTGAGTCTATCCTATAAGGCAGGTTTGCTAATTCTTTAATCGTTCTTGTGGATGAACCCTCTCCAATTTATCAACATCCTTCTTGAATCGGAAGCACCACAACTAGACACGCTATTCCAACAGGGTCACACCAGTGCCAAATACAGAGGTAAAATAACCTCTTCATTCCTCCTCAAGAGTCTCCTGTTTATGCATCCCAGCATTGCATTAGCTATTTTGGCCTCTGATGGGGTGGCCTTACCACACTTGCCCTGAAGGGGTTAAGGTAAGCCAGAGGGGCCAATTAACCTATTAGGCAGCAAGCTGGGGGAATTAAGGCTGAGAAAAAAGCCTTAATTAGAAGAAGCTCACCTGTGAAGGATCAGACAGGGCTTCCATAAAGCCAGGGAGCAGACAGCAGAAGTAGGTTGCAGGGAAGTAGGTTGCAGTCCCTTCCTCGGGGAGGGGTGGTGTGTTCAGGCTACAGAGGCAAGTGGTATACAGTTACTCCCTGGGAGGAGGGAGTTTTGAGGCTGGCAAACCCAGAGATGGAGGGGAGAGCCAGAAGTTTAGGAAAGGGTTCAGGGAACACAGCAAGGCCTGGAATGGAACAGACCTTGATTGCTGACTAGGGTCCCTGAGCCAGAACCCAGAACAGAGGGAGGGCCTGGGTTTCCCAACCATCCACTGGGAAAGTGGCACTGGCAGGACTGTGATAGGGACTGCCTGAGCCTGTTGGAGGGAAGCAACTTTCCAATCCAAGAAAGGGAAACCACCCACTCGGTGACCCAGCCAGAGGGCCAACTCATGAAGAGGACGCTGAGATTCCTGGAGTGAGAGAGGGGCTGCAGGCTGAGAGTGGTAGAGGGTAACCCCTGGAAGGGGCATTGGCCTGGCAGAGCTAATCCCCAGAATGGGCAGGAGGAAGTGCCCTCCTGCAGGGAGTAGAGGCCCCTGTCACCTAGCACAGCATCACACTGGGAGCTCACATTCAGCCAATTCGCCACCATTACCCCCACATCTTTTTCAGTGTCACTGTTTTCCAGGATTGAGTCCCCCATCTTGTAATTATGGCCTGCATTGTTTGTTCTTGGGTATATGTTTACATTTAGCCATATTAAAAACACATATTGTTTGCCTCTGCCCAGTTTTCCAAGTGATCTTGCATCCGAAGAAGTGGGTATTCACCCACGAAAGCTCATGCTGCAAAACGTCTGTTAGTCTATAAGGTGCCACAGGATTCTTTGCTGCTTCTACAGAACCAGACTAACACGGCTACCCCTCTGATACAAGTGATCCAGAACACTCTGAGTCAGTGACCTGACTGCTTCATAATTTACCACTCCCTCAATTATAGTGTCATCTGCAAACTTCATCAGTGATGATTTCATCTTTTCTTCTAGGTTATTGATAAAAATGTCATAGTGTAGGGAGAAGAACCAATCACTGCAGGACCGCACTGTAAACAGACCCACTTGATGATTACTCCCTGTTTATAATTACATTTTGATACCTCTGTTCGCCAGTTTTAAATCCATTAACATGTGCCACGTTAATGTTGTATCATTCTCATTTTTTAATCAAAATGTCATGCAGTACCAAGTCAAATGCCTTACAGAAGTCTAAGTATATTATGTTAACACTATTATCTTTATCAATCAAACTTGTAATCACATTAAAGACTGAGATCAAGTTAGTTTGACAGGATCAACTTTCAATAAACCCATGTTGATTTGCATTACTTATATTACGTTCCTTTAATTCTTTATTAATCAAGTCCTGTATCAATTGCTCCATTATCTCGCCACAGGACTGATGTCAGGCTGACAGGCCTTAATTTACCCTTTTTTTAAAAATTGACACAACAGTACCTTTCTTCCAGTCTTCTATAACGTCCTCTGTGCGCTAAGACTTATTCAGAATCAAAGGTCATGGTCCAGCTAGCTACGCAACCAGGACTTTTAAAACAAACTCTTCAATGCAAGTTATCTGGACCTGCTGATTTTAAAATGTATAACTTTAATAGCTTCTGTTAAACATCCTACAGAGACTATATCATCTGTTTTTCCCCAAATACAGAACAGAACGCTGCATTGATGTTGATAATTTTATCATTTCCATCTATTAATGGACCATAGCCCTCCTCCTTATTGTCCTGAACTCTGTTGGCCATAGATGTGTTCTTGTGTCCCTTTGCTTCCCTTATCACTTTTCTACAATTCCTAATTTCTGATTTATATTCATTATTAACAACAACTCCTTTCTTCCATTTGTTTTATATATATTATTTTTATAGCTGCTTTCACTTCCCTGCTAAACCATGTCAGTTTTTTAACCAGTATGGCCTTCTTCCTCAATTGTGACTTTTTGGACTGCTAGTAAAGTGTTCCTGAATGATTCCCAATTATCATTCACATTTTTTGATTAAATTCTTTCTACCAGCTGATTCTAGCTTTGTGAAACTGGCCCTATCAAAGATAGGTAGGGGGTGGGGGTGGGTGGGTGTCCAAGTCCTGATCACTTGTACCTAAACTACCATTAATTTTTAGTTCTAAGATTAGTTCCTCTTTATCTGTTAGGACAAGGTCTAATGAAGAATTCTCCTGGGTTGGCTGCATCACCTTTTAGTTAGGAAAATATCATCTATAATATTTAAAAATTCCAAGGATGTTTTTAGTACTGGCAGCAGGAGACCTCCAAGCACATGTCACCCAGATTGAAATCCCCGATCATCATGAAGCCTTTTCCTATACATTATGGATAGGTGTATAAGGAGGCAGTCATTCTGTTCTCTAGTGATTTGGTAGTTTGTAGCGGACACTAACTAACACTTGTTCTTGTGTTATATCTGATAGAATACTGATCCATAAACATTCAAGATCATTTTCTTTGTGTTATCAATGACCTGAAAACAAATAATGCCATTTTTGACAGAGACTCGCCCCCCTCCATGTTTGCCTACTCAGTCCTTTCTAAATACTTCAGAACCATTGATTTTAACATTCCAATTGAGTGAATCAACCCAGAAAGTTTCAGTAATACTAAACAGATCAAATTTATGCTGATAAATGAGTAATTCCAATTCCACTTGTTTGTGACCCAGGCTCCTAGCATGGGTGTACAGGCAATTAAATAATTTCTCTTCACGTCCTTTGGGTCTTTTGTTCTCAATGTCTCAATTTTGTGCTGAGTGCTCATAACTTCCAAGCTATACAGCCCCAGTCTCTATAGAAGGTGGACCAATGTTCCACAAAACCAACACCCTCTACTCTGCACCACTTACCTAGTTCACTTCCAGAATCTTCTGCCTTCTGTCTTCCTTTGCTCACGGGACAGGAAGGATCTCAGAGTTCAACTTGCCAAAACATTTGGCTTGCATCCAAGATGGGAAATATTCTTTCTACAGCTGGCCAAAACCTACAAATGGGTTTTTCGCTCCATGGAAAAATTCAACTTTTTGACAAAAAAATCTAAAAAAATTTTTTTGGGCTAAAACCCTAAACTTTCTATTGGAAATGCCGCTACATTGCCTTATGAAAGTTGTAGTTCAGGCACCTCACACTCCATTCTCTAAGGACTGGGATCCCTAGCTGAACTACATATCCCAGGTGGCACCAGAGTTTCCTCAGTTGCTGAGCTCTTGCAGTGCATAATTGGAGACGTTCTCGGGCCACGGAGTCCAGCCAATAAAGGAGATTGTGGGGCACAAGGCACCTGAACTGCAACTCCCACGAGGTAGTGTGATGGCACTTCCAAATCAAAATGTTCAAATTACAGCCAAAAGACTTTCAGTAGTTAGACAAAAATGTTCAGTTTGTGTGTGTGTTTGGGCGAGGTGGGGACTGTCTTTGTTCTCTTTTGTTTTACAAAATGTTGACATTTTCCCTAGAAAGCAGTCTTTTTTCATGAAAAAATAATATTTGTCTTAAACAGTCTTCCATAAAAAATAGTTAATAGAAAATCTCCATAGTGTCCTTATTCTTTCATTTGAAAGTCTAGATATGACCTCCTCAACTGTTTTCAGTGCATAGTGCTTGCATTTGGTGATCTTCTTCAAATCTTTTGGACCTATGCAAATCCTTAACTTACTAGTTTTATTACAGTGACCTAAGTGGTTGGTGTTTGTATTTGCTTACTGCAACTATTTTACTCTGACATCTTTTCTCAGGGTAGACAAGTCCTTGTGGGGAATGTACATTTAGTGGCAAACTGAGATCAATATAATGTGATTTTATCATGCATCCCACTCCATTAAACTCTCCACATTTTTAAATCTTGTGTATCTTGTTGTGTAGACAAATTACGTACCCATTTGTTCATCTGCACTTGCAGAATGCTCTACAGGGCTCATTTCTCCTGGCAGCCCACCCCAGCCCTTCTGGCTGTTGTACTCATTGTGGGATGCTGTGGCTCCAACCAACGAGTTCCACAGATTGACTATACATGGTATGAAGAAATACTTCCTTTTATTCATTTTAAACCTGCTGCCTATTAATTGCATTGGGTGACCCTGGTTTGTGTGTTATGTGAAGGAGTAAACAAAACTTCTCCCTTCACATTCCCCCTTAGTCAACTCTTTTCCAAACAGAAAAATCCCGGTCTTCTTAATCTCTCCTCCTACAGAAGCTTTTCCATACCCCTAATCATTTTTGTTGCCCTTCTCTAAACCTTTTCCAATTCTCATATAGCTTTTTATAGATGGGGTGACCAGAACTGCATGCAGTATTCAAGGTGTGGGCATACCATGGATTTATATAATGGCATGATATTTTCTGCCTCATTATCTATCCTTTTCCTAATGGTTCCTTACATTGTTAGCTTTTTTGACTGCCAGTGCACGCTAAGCAGATGTTTCCAGAGAACTATCCATAATGACTCCACGATCTCTTTCTTGAGTGTTAAGAGCTAATTTAGATCTCATTATTTTGTATGTATAGTTGGGATTATGTTTTCCAATGTGCATTACTTTGCATTTATCAACATTGAATTTCATCTGCCATTTTGTTGCCATGCCACCCAGTTTTGTGAGATCCTTTTGTAACTCTTCAGAGCCTCCTTTAGACTTAACTATCTTAAGTAATTTTGTATTGTCTGCAAATGATTTTCCAGTTAATTTATGAATAAGGCTAAGATTTTGTCATGCATCTTTTTAGTAAAAATCACAAACAAGACACGGGCAATAAAGAAAAATTCATGAAAGCCTGTGACCTATCCATGACTTTTACTAAAAAGATGTATGACAAAATGGGGAGCTGCAGGGTCCCCACACCACCCTGGGGAGCCTGCCTGGGAGCTGTGGGGCACCCCCGCAGGGGCCGGGAGCTCCAGGACACCCCAGCCACCCGCAGTGGCTCCAAGCTCCCAGGGGCCCCACCGCTCATGGCAGCCAGGGATTGCGGGGTCCCACAGAGGCTCCAAGCTCCCGGGGGGCCCTGGCCAGGAGCTCCTGGGGCACTCCCTCCCCCACCCACAGCAGGTAGGAGTTTGGAGCCCCGTAGCTCCCAGCCACCACGGGCGATGGGGGGACCCTGCAGCTCCCATGCACGGCGAGCTCAAGTCACAGAGGTCTCTGAAAGTCACGGATTCCACAACTTCTGTGACCTCCATGAAAATCGTAGCCCTATTTATGAATATGTTGAATAGCACTGGTCACAGTACAGGACACCACTACTTCTCCCCACTGTGAAAACTGACCATTTATTCTTACCCTTTGTTTCCTGTCTTTTAACCAGTTACTCAGCCAAGGACCCTCCCTCTTCTCCCAGGACTGCTTACTTTACTTAAGAGCCTTTGGTAAGGGACCTTGTCAAAGGCTTTTTGAAAGCCCAAGTACACTATAATCACTGGACCACCCGTCTCCATGTTTGTTGACCCCCCCTCAAAGAATTCTAATAGATTGGTGAGGAATGATTATCCTTTACAAAAACCATGTTGACTCTTCTTCAACAAATCATGGCCATCTCTGTGTCTGATAATTCTGTTCTTTACTATAGTTTCAACCAATTTGCCTGGTACTGAAGTTAGGCTTAGCTGCCTGTGATTGCCGGGATCACCTCTGGAGTCTTTTTAAAAAACTGGTGTCACATTAGCTATCCTGCCTGCCCCTGCTCTCCAACTCCCAAATGCTCTGAATCTTAATTCCTGCTCCCAACCCCTTTTTTGCCCCCCTCCTGACTTTAAGTCTGCAGAATATGCTAAATAACTCAGCCCCTGCAGTAGGCTCCTGGTTAATGAAGACCACATGGACTTCGGAACATCTACAAGGAGGTAAAGGAGAAGTGGGGAGCCTGGGCAAATAGAAAAGAGCTGGCATGCAGAGGTTAGGTAGGTAGGAACCATGCTGAGTTTGTAAGCTCTGGAGAGTTCCCTGCTCCCTACCACCCAGTGTGATCTAGAACTCCCTGTTCCCTGGCTTCCCCAGCCCTCTAGAGTTTAAGAGTGTCATAGCGTATCTTTCCCTCTGCCTCCCAACACATACCAAAGATTTCAATTCCATTAAAAAAAAAACCTAATGAAATTAACAAGCAAAAATAAACTTTTTTATCCTGAGTTAATGCTGCAAGTACAGAACAGTAGGAGGTAAAAAAATTTACAAGAACTTTGTAGACAGATAAACCATTATTAGAAACCCAGGAATTTCAGTAATAAGAAGATAATTGTTTGAAAATTTTAATAGTTTAATACTTTTTGTTTGTTTGGGAATATGTTTATTATAAGATATTTTAAATAGTTTCTTTAAGTCTTGTTAAGTTGATTTGTGCAACTGGGAACTTTACCTTCATCTTTTCCTGGGAATATGTAAAATCATTAAGATTAGTCATTGATAATGGCACAAAAGCAACAAACTTAGAGAACCCTAGGTGCCTTATAAAAACATGTAACAAGCAAAGCTACAAACAGCTGAAAAGAGGGCTGCTCCAAGTAAAATACACCTTCACTGGATACTCCCTTTCCTGCATTTAGTGTTAACTTAAACAACAACAAAACATAAAGCTCCATCTTAAGCAAAGAAAAGCTTTTTTCTTCTTTTGCTTGTTCCTAGTTCCCTCTACCTCAAAGAGAGGCTCCAATCCCCTTATTTCTTCAGGTAAATCCAACAGAATAATAGCTCTTATGGCACCTAGCAATAGAGTGACTCACAAGAAAATAACCCACCACCATATTGCAACAGGTTATAATGATACGACTTGGGTGGTCTCAGCTACAGCTGTCTCAACAAGTATAATAAAACTAAACTCTCATTCTTAGAGATGATGGTTTGAGGCACATTGGAAAGCTTGTATTGCCACTAGGCCTGCTCTATCTGTTGTATGGCTAAATAGAAGAGGACAAATTCAATGTTGCACTATGCCCACATGTGCTAATGAGGCTGACACAAAGGAGTCATAGGCCCAGAGTAAACTCTCCCTCATGGAATATCCCCAAGCACAAAGGGCTGTTGCATAGCCTCTGCAAGACCCCACGTGCTCACAGTGACCGATAGGAGGCCATTGTAATAGAAGCACAAGTTAGGGCAGCTCTCAGGTTAGGCATGACCTGGAGGAGTCATGTTAAATAACACTGTGTTAAAACATGGCTTTGCAGCCAGTGTAGATTGGGACAAGTAATGTTTAACAGCATGCCAGCTGATCATGGGTAAACCCTAGTACTAGTAGGTTTACCCACAATTATCTGACACAATGTTAAACACAACTAGTCTATGTCTACACTTACTGCAAAGACACATTTAGCACCATGTTAGTTAATGCAGCTCCTCAAGGTCATGTCCTAACACTTCCTAATTTCCTATTGAAGGCAAGCACTATGTGAACTCCAATACATAAAGTCTGTTAATACCAGAATACCTAAAATGTGCTCTGTAGGGCCAGCCTTTGGGTCTCACGGATGTGGGACACTTATCATGATAAAGGAGAATCTTAACCTGAGGGGTTTTTTTAAAAGTAGGTTTCTAGCTGATTGCCTTGTGGCACTAGCCTTGAAAATATAAACCAATTAAAAGCGACTGTAGGAATGTATGGAAGAAGCAGCTGGACTCCATTTCTCCAGTAGGAGGCTGAAGGGAACCCAAAAATCACACAAACTTTATATGGAAAATGATGACGTTAAGTTTAGAGAGTATCTCAAAGAACTTTCTCACTAACCCTCCCCCAATAGTTTTGCTTTTTCATATGCATAATGACAGAACAGTGGTGCAAATGTTAAGTGAAGATAGGTAGGAAAATGATCTGTAGGTCCACCCAAAGCTGCAAAGCAAGATGTGATGCTCCATACTTGACGAGTCATCTTTTCTGGGTATGTCTACACTATGGGATTATTCTGATTTTACAGAAACCGGTTTTTGGAAACAGATTGTATAAAGTCGAGTGCACGCGGCCACACTAAGCACATTAATTCAGCGATGTGCATCCATGTACCAAGGCTAGCGTCGATTTCCGGAGCGTTGCTCGGTGGGTAGCTATCCCATAGCTATCCCATAGTTCCCACAGTCTCCCCTGCCCATTGGAATTCTGGGTTGAGATCCCAATGTATGATGGGGCAAAAATAGTGTCACGGGTGATTCTGGGTAAATGTTGTCACTCAATCCTCCCTCCGTGAAAGCAACGGCAGACAATCATTTTGCACCCTTTTCCCTGGATTGCCCGGCCAGACACCATAGCACGGCAACCATAGAGCCCGTTCAGCTTTTTTTCACCGCCACCATATGTCTACTGGATGTTGCTAACAGACGCGGTACTGCAGCGCTACACAGCAGCATCCCCTTGACTTTTGCAAGTTAGCAAAGACAGTTACCAGCTCTACTGTACCGTTTGCTGCCGTCATGGGTGCTCCTGGCCAGCCTCGGTGAGGTCGGCCAGGGTCGCATGGACAAAAATGGGAATGACTCCCCAGGTCATTCTCTTCTTTAAGTTTTGTCTAAAGGGAGAGTCAGTCCTGCCTAGAATATCAGGCAAGCCTACTAAAGAACCAGAGAGGCAAATGGCCGCTCTGGGTCAGAGCCCCAGACATCCTGCAGAAATGATGCCATTCTAGGGGGCGCCCCTACAACAATGCCATCCGTTGCTTCCCTCCTCGCCCACCCCTCCTGGGTTACTGTGGCAGTTATTCCCCCATTTGTGTGATGAAGTAATAAAGAATGCATGAATAAGAAACAACACTGACTTTATTGCCTCTGCAAGCAGAGATCAAAGGGGGAGGGAGGGCAGCCTCCAGCTGCTATGATATTCCAGGAAGGACTGAATCTCCATTAGACAAAGCTTGAAGAGAATGACCTGGGAGTCATTCCCATTTTTGTCCATGCGCCCCCAGCCGACCTCACCGAGGCCAGCCAAGAGCACTCACAGGATGACGATGACGGATATCAGTCATACTGCACCGTCTGCCGTCCGCAAGGCAAGGGAAAGGAAGGGGATGCTGCTGTGTAGCGCTGCAGCACCGCGTCTGCCAGCAGCATCCAGTAGACATACGGTGACATTGAAAAAAGGCAAGAAACGATTTTTTTCCCTTTGGTTTCACAGAGGGGGGGAGGGCGACGACATATACCCTGAACCACCCACGACAATGTTTTTGACCCTTCAGGCTTTGGGAACTCAGCCAAGAATTCAAATGGTTTTCGGAGAATGCGGGAACTGTGGGATAGCTACAATCGTCAGTCACCCCTCCCTCCATAAGCATCCATTTCATTCTTTGGCTTTCTGGTATGCTTGTCTCAGCTCCTTAAGTTTCAGCACTGTGTTGAGTCTCTGTTGTGGCCTCTGTCCATCATAGCCTTGGAGATTTTTTTCAAATGTTTTGGCATTTCGTCTATTGGAACAGAGTTCTGATAGAACAGATTCATCTCCCCATACAGAAATCAGATTCAGTATCTCCCGTACGGTCCATGCTAGAGCTCTTTTTTGATTCTGGGACTGCATGGTCACCTGTGCTGATCAGCGCTCCACGCTGGGCAAACAGGAAATAAAATTCAAAAGTTCGCGGGGCTTTTCCTGTCTACCTAGCCAGTGCATCCAAGTTCAGATTGCTGTCCAGAGCAGTCACAATGGTGCACTGTGGGATAGGTCCCGGAGGCCAATACCATTGAATTGCGGCCACACTAACCCTAATTTGAAATGGCAAAACCGATTTCAGCGCTACTCCCCTCATCGGGGAGGAGTACAGATATTGATATTATGAGCCCTTTATATCGAAATAAAGGGCTTTGTTGTGTGGACGGGTGCAGCGTTAATTCGGTTTAACGCTGCTAAATTCGAAATAAACTTGTACTGTAGACCAGGCCTCTGATACATAAATAACAAGTGATATGAGGATGAGAATTCATTCTCACTAGTCATGCCTTCCATGAGTTCATTCATCTTTTTGCTAGTTCTATCTTGTCCTCTGCAAAGTTGCAGCTGTTGAAATGTAATAAATCATTCCAAAAGGTGCAGCATGTTCTAGCGCTCAGAAAAGTCTGGCATTTTTATAACTTGTGATTTTGGCTGAACCACACTGGAATCACACAGGGCAAATATGATCCATGCAAAAGATTTTTCTAGTCCTCCTTTAAAAAGCTCCATGTATTTATCTTATGTTTTTTTTCTACTGAACATACTTGATCATAAACTACTGAGAACTAGAAATGAGGAGGACCTGGGAGAGAAAACATGGACCTGAAAACCGAGGTGATCCTAATGTTTCATTGAACAGTGATCACTGAATTAGCAGCTATTCAATACTTTGTTTTAGCCTCATTGTTAAAATTGGCTCCAGGCCTCCATTATTCAAAGCCTGCCCTGAAGACAGAATTAATAATTTCCTCATGGGCCTTTCTATTGCACTCAAGAGTACCTGACACTGTGTAGTACTTTATATGTTGAGAGCACAGTGCCCATTGATTCAGTTGCAGTTGTGAGTGCTCAGCACTTCTGCAAATCAGACCTCAAGGTCTGTGAATCTGTGTAGCTCAAAAGCTTGTCTCTCCCCCACACAGATGTTGGTCTAATACAGGGGTTCTTAAACTGGGGGTTGGGACCCCTCAGGGGGTTACGAGGTTATTACATGGGGGGTGGTCGTGAGCGGTCAGCCTCCACCTCAAACTCTGCTTTGCATCCAGCATTTATAATGGTGTTAAATATATAAACAAGTGTTTTTAATTTATAAGGGGGGGTTGCACTCAGAGGCTTGCTATGTGAAAGGGGTCACCAGTAAAATGTTTGAGAACTACTGGTCTAATCAAAGATATTACCTCACCCACCTTCTCTATTTAAGCACCCAAGGAACACACAGTTAGTGACTGCCTATGAAAAGTCTGGCTGAAGTGGCTTGACTAGCATCACATAGGAATTCTGTGGTAGAGGCAGGGATAGAATCTAGTTCTACAGAGCAGCATTCAACTGTTTTAACCCTAAGACAGCCTCTTCTCTTCCGGCAATTCTCTGCCTCCTTCACTTCACACTTTCCAACTTCTGCAACAAATGAGATGTGGAGCCTACGGACAAGAGCCTCATTCATTACACAACCACAATTCATCCCCAGAGCAAGACTATCCTGTGCACTAAATTATATATGTAGAAATTGAATATGATCATGTAAATAAATACTGTATTATAATCCATACACACAAGAGGGCTGAATTAAAAGTTCCATTCTGGCATTTCCTAATGTTGAGTGCTTGATTTGTAACCTTAATGTTCTTTTAATGCAGTTTTGTGTGTGTAATTTCCTAGGTATTTTTAAAAGCAAATTAAATAAACCAAAATTTCACCATGTGGAACCATACTGACACCCACATTATTCATCAGCAGGGTTGGAACATTTAGATCCACCACATAGACATCTGCCACTTGAGCTAATACAGTAACTGATAGCAGTAGTAAGTTGTCCTCTAGGTCAGGGGTTCTCAACCTTTTTCTTTCTGAGCGCTCCCCCCCACCCCCGCGCTGGCCCCAACATGCTATAAAAACTCCACAGCCCAGCTATGCCACAACAACTGTTTTTCTGCATATAAAAGCCAAGGCCAGCGTTAGGGGGTAGCAAGGAGGGCAATTGCCTGGAGCCCCACACCACAGAGGGCACCGCGAAGCTAAATTGCTGAGGCTTCAACTTCAACCCCAGGTAGTGGGATTCAGGGGCCCGGGCTGCAGTCCCATGCAGCAGGGCTTCAGCTTTCTGCCTGGGCCCTAGTGAGTCTAATGCCAGCCATGCTTGGTGGACCCCCCCTCCCCGGAACCTGCTTGTGGCCCCCAAGAAAGCACCAGACTCCTGGTTGAGAACCACTGCTCTAGGTGGACAAGAAGAAAAAGGGCATGAGACGCCCACTTTGCAAATGGGTTTCATAGGTATTTGCTGACAGTAGAGAAATGTTGAAACTCAGGAATCTTGGATTCCATTTAGGCTCTGGAGGGGAGTGTTCTCCAGTGGGCAGGTTCTTCTGCCTCAGTTTTCTTCAGCTTCTCCCTATCCTGTCTCTTACTACCACTTCCTGGGTTCCCTATCACAGTCATCCCTGCAACCTAATGTCTCTTTGTCTCTGTCTCAGGGTATTTCTACTCTGCACATTTACTTATAGCAGCATAATACATACATAAGAACATCAGAATGGCCATACTGGGTCAGACCAATTACCCATCTAGCTCAGTACCTTGTCTTGCAACAGTGGCCAGTGCCAGGTGCTTCAAAAGGAATGAACAGAACAGGGCAATTACTGAGTGATCCATCCCATCATCTAGTTCCAGCTTCAGGAAGTCAAAAGTTTAGGGACACCCAGAGCACAGGCTAGCATCCTTGACCACCTTGGTTAATAGCCATTGATGGACCTATCCTCCATTAACTTAACTAGTTCTTTTTTTTACCAAGTTATTTCACGAGGACGGTGGTGAAGCACTGGAATGGGTTACCTAGGGAGGTGGTGGAATCTCCATCCTTAGAGGTTTTTAAGGCATGGCTTGACAAAGCCTTGGCTGGGATGATTTAGTTGGTGTTGGTCTTGCTTTGAGCCAGGGATTGGACTAGATGACCTTTTAAGGTCTCTTCCAACCCTAATATTCTATGAGTTATACTTTTGACCTTCACATCCCCTGGCAAAAAGTTCCACAGGTTGACTATGCATCACATGAAGAAATACTTCCTTATGTTTGTTTAAAACCTGTTGCCTATTAATTTCATCAGGTCACCCCTAGTCCTTGTGTTATGTGAAGATGTAAATAAAACTTCCCTATTCACTTTCTCCACGTCATTCATGATTTTATAGACCTCCATCTTGTCATCTCTTCTCTAAGTTGAACAGAGTCTTTTTACTCTCTCCTCATATGGAAGCTGTTCGATACTCCTAATAATTTTTGTTGTCCTTCTCTGTTCCTTTTTCCAATTCTAATATATCTTTTTTGAGATGGGGGCAGCCAGAACTGCATGCATTATTCAAGGTGTGAGTGTACCATGGATTTATATAGTGGCATTATGATCTTTTCTATCCCTTCTCAATTAGGGTGACCAGATAGCAAGTGTGAAAAATTGGAACAGAGAGTGGGGGGTAATAGGCACCTATGTAAGACAAAGCCCCAAATATCTGGACTGTCCCTATAAAATCAGGACATCTGGTCACCCTATTCCTAATGGTTCCTAACACTGTTAGCTATTTTTCAAAGCTGTTGTACATTGAACAGATGTTTTCAAAGAACTATCCACAATGATTCCAAGGTCTCTTTCTTGAATGGTAACAGCTAATTTAGACTCCATCCGTTTTTATGTATAGTTGGGATGTTTTCCCATGTGCATTACTCTGCACTTATCAACATTGAGTTTCATCTGCAATTTTGTTGCCATTCACCCAATTTAGTGAGATCCTTTTGTAACTCTTCCCAGACAGCTTTGGACTTACCTACCCTGAGTAATTTTGTATCATCTGCAAATTTTGCTACCTCACTGTTTACCCATTTTTCCAGATCATTTATGAATACAGTAACTCCTCGCTTAACGTTGTAGTTATGTTCCTGAAAAATGCGACTTTAAGAGAAATGATGTTAAGCTAATCCAATTTCCCCATAAGAATTAATGTAAATGGGGGGGTGGGGGTAGTTTAGGTTTCAGGGAATTTTTTTCACCAGATAAAAGACTCTCTCTCTCTCTCTCTATATATATATATATATACACACACACACAGAGTATAAGTTTTAAAGAAACAATTTAATACTATACACAGCAATGATGATTGTGAAGCTTGGTTGAGGTGGTGAAGTCAGAGGGTGGAAGAGGGTGGGATATTTCCCAGGGAATGCCTTACTGCTAAATAATGAATTAGAACTCCACTGAGCCCTCAAGGTTAACACAGTGATGTTAATGTAGCCTCATACTTTACAAGGCAGCACGAATGGAGGGAGGGGAGACAGCATGGCAGACAGAGACAGAGACACACACTGTGTGTATGTAAGAGAGATGCGCATTCCCCTTTAAGTACGCTGACCGCACTCTAAGTGCATTGCCTTTTTAAGTAGATCAGCAAGTTGAGACGGCAGCTGCTGCCAGCAAGCTCCCTCCGTCCTGAGCCCTGTCATGTTCTCCCCCTGCTCTATAGAAATGAGGAAAGCGGGGGGCAGGAGCAGGGGGATGGGGACACCCTGACATTAGCCCCCCTCTTCTCCCCCTTCCCCCCCCAGCACAGCAAGCAGGAGGCTCCCAGGAGCAACTCCAAAGCAGAGGGCAGGAGCAGCACCTGGCAGTGGGGGGAGGGACAGCTGAACTGCCGGCAACTGATAGCCTGCTGGGTAGCTGCCGCACTGGGACTTTAGGGGAGCTGATAGGGGGGCTGCCAGGGGGCAGCTGGTCCACCCTGGTTCTAAGCCCCCACCTGCTAGCTGCAATGGGCTGCTCTTTCTGCAAGCAGTGGATAAAGCAGGCGGCTGCCAAACAACATTATAAGGGAGCATTGCGCAATTTTAAACGAGCATGTTCTCTAATTGATCAGCAATGTAACAACGAAAGAACATTAACTGGGACAACGTTAAGTGAGGAGTTACTGTATGTTGAACAACACAGGTCTCAGTACAGGTCCCTGTGGGGGACCCCGCTATTTACCTCCCTCCATTGTTCCTATTTTTAAATCAGTCACTGATCCATGAGAGGACCTTCCCCCTTATCCCAAGACTGCTTATTTTGCTTAAGAGCCTTTGGCGGGGTCCACTTGAAAGGCTTTCTGAAAGCCCAAGTATACTATATCCACTGGATCACCCTTGTCCACATGTTTGTTGACCCCTTCAAAGAATTCTAATAGACTGGTGAGGCATGATTTCCCTTTACAAAAAACATATTGACTCTTCCTCAAGATATCATGTTTATCTGTGTCTGATAATTCTGTTCTTTACTATCATTTCAACCAATTTACCTGGAACTAAAGTTAGACTTACCAACCTGTAATTGCCAGGATCACCTCTAGAGCCTTTTTTTTTAAAATCAGTATTACATTAGCTACCCTCCAGTCATCTGGTACAGAGGCTGATATATCTGATAGGTTACATTACTAATTACCACAGTTAGTAATTCCACAATTTCATATTTGAGTTCTTTCAGAACTCGAGTGAATATTATCTGGTCCTGGTTACTTACTTCTGTTATGTTAACAATTTGTTCCAAAACCTCTTCTACTGATGCTTCAGTTCCTCAGATCTGTCACCTAAAAGGAATGTCTTGGGTGTGGGGATCTCTCTCATATCCTCTGCAGTAAAGACCAATGCAAAGAATTAATGTTTCTCTGCAATTGCCTTGTCTTCCTCGAGTGCTCCTTTAGCACCTCAATGGTCCATTGGTCCCACTGACTGTTTAACAAAGGGGTGGGCAAACTTTTTGGCCCGAGGGCCACACCTGGGAATAGAAATTGTATGGTGTGCCACGAATGCTCAGAAAATTGGGGTTGGGGTGTGGGAGGGGGTGAGGGCTTTGGTTGGGGGGGTGGGCTCTGGGTTGGGTTGGGGATGAGGACTTTGGGGTGCTCCAGGTTGGGATTGAGGGGTTTGGAGGGCGGGAGGGGGGGATTAGGGCTGGGGCAGGGGTTTGGGGTTTGGAGAGAGGCTCAGGGGTACAGGCTGTGGATGGTGCTTACTTCAAGCGGCTCCCAGAAGCAGCAGCATGTCTCTTCTCTGGTTCCTACATGGAGGCATGGCCAGGCGGCTCTGCATGCTGACCCACCCACAGGCACCACCTCTGCAGCTCCCATTGGAGCACCGGAGGGGGGCCATGCTGCGGCTTCCGGGAGCCACGTGGAGTGGCCCCCTACCCCTGCTCCCCAGCTGGAGTGCTGGAGGGGGGGCATGCCACAGCTTCCAGGAGCCATATGGAGCAGCCCCCAACCCTGTGCCCCAGTTGGAGCGCCAAAGCGGGGCCATACAGCTGCTTCCGGGAGCCATGTGGAGCGGCCCCCAACCCTGTTCCCCGGCTGGACCAATAGATCACAGGAGCGGGGCAAGCTCTAGACCCCGCTCCCCAGCGGGACCTTGAGGGCCAGCTTAAAATGGCTGGCAGGCCAGATCTGGCCCATAGTTTGCCCACCCCTGGCTTAACAGGTTTCCTACTTCTGATGTACTTAAAGGCTTTTTTGCTGTTAAGATTAGTGTCTTTAGCTAGCTGCTCACCAAAGTCTTTCATGGCTTGTTTTATTATACTTTTAAACTTGACTTTATGCTCCTTTCTATTTTCCTCACTAGGATTTGACTTCCCATTTTTAAAAGATGTCTTTTTGCCTCTAACTGCCTCATTTACTCTGCTGGTTAGCCATGATGGCATTATTTTTGTTCCTCTTATTGTCTATAATTCTTTTTTTCTTCTTCTTTGGGATATTCATTTAGTTTGAGCTTCTATTATGGTGTTTTCAAATAATCACCATTCAGCTTGCAGCCATTTCACTCTTGTCACTATTCCTTTTAATTTTTAGGTAACTAGCAGCAAAGAGTCTTGTGGCACCTTATAGACTAACAGACGTTTTAGAGCATGAGCTTTCATGGGTGAAACTAGATTCCTCATTTTTGTGTAGTTCCCCTTTTTGAAGTTAAATGCTACTGTGGTGGGTTTCCTTGGTATTTTCCCTCCTACAATTATATTAAATTTAATTACATTGTTGTATCTATTATTGAGCAGTTCAGCTATATTCACTTCTTGGACCAGATCCTGTGCTCCACTTATGACTAAATCAAGAATTGCCCCTCTCTCTGTGGGTTCCAGAACTAGCTGCTCCAAGGAGCTGTCATTCATGGTGTCTAGAAATTTCATCTCTGCATCCCCTCCTGATGTGACAGATACACAGTCAATATGGGGATAGTTGAAATCCCCCATTATTATTGCATTTTTCACCTTTGTAGCCTCTATAATTTCTCTGTACATTTCACAATCACCATACTGTTTAGGTGGTCGGTAGTATATTCCTACTACTATACTCTTATTTTTCAAGGTTGAAATTTCTCTCCATAGAGATTCTAGGGTGCACGTTGATTCATTTAAGATTTTTCTTTTACATATAGTGCCACTCCCCCACCCACGCAACCTACTCTGTAATTCTACACATTTTGTATCCTGGTAATACTGTGTCTCATTGATTATCCTCATTCCACCATATTTCTGCGATGCCTATTATATGAATATCCTCATTTAATGCCAGGCACTCTAGTTCACCCATCTTACTAATTAGACTTCTAGCATTTAAAAAAAAATACACAAGACAAAACCAAACTAAAATGACCTGGAAAATTTAGAGTAAGCAACAGGGGAGATTCTGTAACACACGTAGAATCCCACAGGCACAGAAAGCAAATAAACAGCATGGATTTAAAAACAAAACAAGAGTACAGAAACAAACAGCTGCACCTCTTGCATTAAGCCATTTTTTTCTTCATATGTCCTATGGTTGCAATAGAGAAGCTGTGGAACGTGGAGCAGGAGGCTGGAAGAGGAGATGCCCATAAGCAGGGTTTGATCTAAAGGATTAGCCTATAACATGGCCTCAGCTAGGCTACCAAAACTTAGAAAAATATTCGCACCAGTTCATCTGGATCAGTGGCAGCTGGGGGAGACCATAGATACAGAAGACTCTCGTGGTTGACCTGTTTTAACCAACATTTTGAGTAGACTTGCTTCCAGATAGTGCCTGTCTACACTAGAGCTCCAACTCATGCCACCATTGATTCAGCTGAAAGACACACTTCCTCAGGACAGAGATTATCATTGGCAGGAGACTGGACAGTCATTCTTAGAGACATGAGGCAATACATGTATAAGTGTCCACATAAATTATATCTGGATATTCAAGTGTGGGGGACAAAACACAATTTAGAAATACTGCATATTGATCAAACATGTTTCAAGATACAAACCAACTTGGAGAAGAATACTGACAGTGTCCGGAAAGAGTAAAAGCAATTAGAAAGAACCAAGCTCACCAAAATGCTGATGATCTATCTTGGCACAAGATAGCTGTAGATATTTATATTTGCTCCTAGTAGATTATTTATCAGTGTATCCACAAGTCTTTTGTATGCCAGAGGCATATGGTTACTGCACTGATTTCCAAACTAAGAGCTGTGTTTGCAAGATATGGGATCCCTAAAGAACTAGCAAGTGACAAGATTCTGTTTGTAAGACGACAAATGTGCAGCTGCAGCATTGTAGGAACTGCAATTCACTCCAGTCTGACATCTACAGTCTAACAAAATAGATGAGAGAACCAATCACACAACTAAGTCACTTTCACAAAATTTCTGCCTCAGTCAAAATCCCACCTCTAACTTTGCCTGACCAGCCCAGTGTAGCCTGCAGCCCAGGAACGGGCATGGTGGCAAGAACAGTTCTAATCCATGGCGATGCCACAACCCAGCAAACAGTAATACCCACAACTGAGAGGGACACAAGCAACAGAAGACACCTCTTACCTCTTCATCTAGTGACCTAACGCAGACACATCAGCCAGCTGTACGGTCAAGAACAGGTGACACCATCAGAAGACATGTTGTTATCAGAATCAGAACCTGTCACTTTTGAAACACGGGTGAAATCCTAGTTTTACTGAAATAGGAATTTTGCTTCCCAAGGGCATGTCAGGCACATCATATCCCACACTAGGCACATTTTTAACAGGGCACGTTTTAACATCAGACATGCATGCCATCCAAAGAGAGAATCATTTGAAAACTAAACACTGAATCAGCAGTACAAGCTGATCTCTAAATAAGTCAGTGTTAGGAACCTGTGACTCATAAGACCATAATGCAGAAACCAGTTACCACCACTCATAAAAGATTTTCATGTTTCAAGTCTAGTGACAAAGACATTGCTTGCTATTATGTTAATTGGATGTGGGATCTTAAAGTGCAGAAAGAGGTGAAATGTATTGTAAACTGACACTTTAACATGCAAGTGTGATCAGCACAGCTGCACTTCCCCCTCCCTCCATACTCCAGTTGCAGAGCCTGCACAAAGAGCTACGTTCCAGTTGAGCTGCAGAGTAGATGTATTGATCCAGCTCTAGCCAATGAAATGTTTACAGTTTAATTTTCTCATCTGAGTGCTCAGGACAGGAGTGTGCGGGGCAGGAGAGGCCCATGGCCAGGTTGTCCTTGCAACTGCTCGCCAGAGCAAAGCTGACCACTTGCAAAATGTCATTAACTCAATACCCCCACACTCTGGGTATTCATGTGGGCAGGCAGATTCAGTTACAGAGGCGCAGTAGGTGGGCATTTACTCGTCTATTTTTAAAAGACATAAATGTGCACCCTGGGTTTAGCCCTCAGGCTCCTGGGAACGGTGCCTTCAGTCAGCAAGGCTAGAAACCAATGACTTACTTAAACCCCAGCGCCTGGGCGGGCTCCAGGGAGCCTGTAGCGAGGCTGTCTCCAGCCAAAGTGAGCAGCGCCCGGTCGGGCCGTGTCACATCGCGCGGGTGCCGTGCGGTTAGGGGTCAGGTAGCCACTGGGCGCTCCGCTGAGCCCGCTCGCCCGCCGGCCCGCAGCTGCGGGGCTGCACACACCGGCCAGAGGCGGGGCCCCATGCCCGGCCGGCCAGCGGCTCCCTCCTCCCCCGCCACGTTCCGCCCCGGCTGAGAGGAAGCGTCGCTGGGCCCGGGGCGGGGCAGCGCGACACCTACCCGCCGGGCAGCGCCCTGCCCAGTGCAGCGCCTCGGCTCCCGCTCGGCCCCTTCCCCGTCTCTTCCGCACGGCGGGGGGGCGCCGCCCGCAGCCTGCGCGCCGAGCCCGGCAGAGGCGCGGCTCTGGGGAGCGGGCAGCGCCTGCGGGCCGTGGCGCCAGACGAAGCAGAGCAGTGGGAGGCCAGGGGGCCGCACGCCAAGGGGAAGCCCCCGGGGGGTCAACGCGGCTGCCGCGAGCGGCCGGGACAGGCACAGCCCTGCGCGGGCCGCCCCTCCCCGCGTGTCACTTACCCCCGTGCGCCGCAGGGGTCCGCCTCTGTCCGAGCCCTGCCCCCGGCCGGGCCCGGCCGCGGCCCCCCAGCAAGGGGGAGGAGGAGTCCGACGCTGCAGCTGGGCCTGACGTCGGCCCACACCGCTCAGCTAGACCGCGCTGCCGGCCCCATCGGGTACCCTCGCCTCCCTCCGCCGCTCCCCCTTTCCTTCGCCCCGTCTTGCTCGCGCTTCCCAGAACCGCTTGGGCACCCCGCCTCCTCCGCCGGGCACTCCCGCTGGCGCACACGCCTTGTCAGCTGCAGGGATTTTTCCACCAGCCGCAGCGTCTCCTCCGAACGTGTAAGCAGCGCCTAGCGGCCCCAAGGCTGCGGCTCTCCCAGAGCCCTCGGGGGACACCGCTAGCGGGTGGGCGAGAGCCTTGCCACAAGCCCTGCGCTTGCCTCCAGCCGCCCGCACCCCCGGGGTCAGCAGGGAGTGAGGACGGAGGCAGGCAGGCTCAGCCAGTCTGCCCTTGAAGAGACCAAACGCTTTGGAGCAACACCCGACTGGCCGCCAGGCAGGAAAGGATTTAGGAGAAAGGGAGCCCGTGGGAAGAAAGGGTGGAGTGAAAGAAGCGCAGGCCATGGAAAGGGGGGGCAGGGAGTGGGAGACATGGAGGGAGGGGTGCAAGGGAGGCCTTGGAGCCCTGGAAAGGCCTGTGGAGGCAGGGGAGCAGGGCGAGGCTGAGGGCTACGCAGTGCTGCCCAGAGGATTCAGGGGGCCTGGGGCAAAGCAATTTCGGGGGCCCCTTTCATTAAAAAAAAGTTGCAATACTATAGAATACTATATTCTCATGGGGGCCCCTGCAGGGCCTGGGGCAAATTGCCCCACTCACTCCCCTCCCCCTCTGGGCAGCCCTGGGGGTTCCCCGGCATTTCATTGATATTTTACACTATACAAATACTTTAAAACTCCCAAAGGCAGGACAAAGTGTTACAACAAGGAAGGGGTGAGCGTGAAAAGGAACAGCTACAAAAGGGGCAGTGAGTACATGCTACACAAAACGTGAGTTCTTCTTTGATTGCTGTTCCTGTGGGTGCTTCACTGCAGGTAACGGTGCATCCCGGCACCATTGATCGGAGATTTTCAGTAGCAGTGTCTGGTCGGGACACACACACTCAGCTGCTGTCTCGCGGCATCATTAGGGTCTGCCTGAGCATGTGTGTCCCACACCCCTCTCACTTCCTTCTTAACCGTCCTTGGCTGAAGACGGGACTTGGGACAGTGCTGAACCTCTTCCCTGGTCACTGAAGGAAATAAGTAAAAAGAAAGAGAATTAGTTACATAGAAATATCCCAGTGCTCTCCCTTCCTTTAGAATAGTTGGTTAGTTTAAAAAAAACACAACACTTTTTCTCTCACATTCATCTCCTGTTGAGACTCTCTCTCCCCAGGCTATCATAGTTCAATGATGCCGGGTGCCCCGGGCTTTAAGAAATGTGACTCCTATAAGGAGCCTATGCCGCAGTCTGGCAGACACTCATGGTGTGTGAAGTGCCTCGGAGAGACACATGTCCCTGCCAAGTGTCTCCATTGTATCAGCCTGAAAACCAGGGCTTGTCATGACAGGGGCTTGTGGCTAAAAATGCTCCTGATGGAGAAGTCTCTGCAGCCGCATATGGAGACGGGCACAAGTAAACCCTCTCCCTCACGCTCCCCTGCTAGGTCGGAACCGATCAGGAGCGCGGCTTCACCCTCTCAAGTGAAGAGGCAGGAAACCCCAATGTCTCAGCACAGAGACTTTAAAAAGGGTAAAGGGTCTCCTGCGAGAACTTTACCCTCGGTGCTAACAGTGCCAAAAGCAAAAAGAACAGGAGTACCTGTGGCACCTTAGAGACTAACAAATTTATTTGAGCATAAGCTTTCATGGGCTACAGTCCACTTCATCAGATGCATAGAATCCAAAAGCAGGCACCTCCGACCCCCCAGCATCTCAGCCGCAGCTCACGTAGAGTGCAAAAGCAGGGACCTGACTTCCTACAGCAGGAAGCTTTCCTCGGCACCGGTCCCATTGGCACTGAAGATAGACCTGGTACCGGCAGCGTGTTCCACCAAGCCTGCCCATCACCCCTGCAGCAGACGCGGACCCGAGGCAGGGTGCCTATAAAAGATCTGCGGCGCCTGCAAAAGCAAAACAAAAGTCACTGGGGGCTTCCGCTCACACTTTGTGCCCAGCAGGACCATAGCCCATGGAGTAGCAGCAAATTTTGCATCAAGATGACATCTCCGTGGCCCCTGAGCCTGACTCTCCGCTCCTTGACCCAGCACTCACCGTTTGAACAGCCGCTCTTGCCACCCGACCTGGCTGCCCTCACTGACAGCAAAAACGACGCACCAGCAGGCAGCATTCTCCCCGCCTGATTCTCCTCCTCCACCGGTGCCATATATATCTCAAGGCATGGTGCCTCACAAGAACCAGCCTCAGTTTCCCTACTTTGTTCCCCCGTTGGCAGGGCCTCACTTCTCTTACCCCATGCTTTGGCCTCAGTGGTACCCTTGGTCGGCTCCTGCTGCCACACCTCCTCGCAGCCCTTCCACCAGACCGCAAGCCTGTTCTGCACCTCTATCTCCAGCTCCATCTACATCTAGAGCTCCTGAAATCCATCCCGAAGAGGTGGGCTATGAACTCTTCCCTGACTTAGTATCAGAGGGGTAGCCGTGTTAGTCTGGATCTGTAACAGCAGCAAAGAATCCTGTGGCACCTTATAGACTTAACAGACGTTTTGCAGCATGAGCTTTCGTGGGTGAATACCTACTTCGTCGGATGCAAGTAGTGGAAATTTCCAGGGGCAGGTATATATATATGCAAGCAAGAAGCAAGCTAGAGATAACGAGGTTAGTTCAATCAGGGAGGATGAGGCCCTGTTCTAGCAGTTGAGGTGTGAAAACGAAGGGAGGAGAAACTGGTTCTGTAGTTTTTTTGCTGCAGGATGGCCACCTTAAGATCAGCAATAGCAAAAAAAACTTCAGGACCAGACTTCAAAGAGAAACTGCTGAGCTTCAGTTCATCTGCAAATTTGACACCATCAGCTCAGGATTAAACAAAGACTGAATGGCTTGCCAACTACAGAACCAGTTTCTCCTCCCTTCGTTTTCACACCTCAACTGCTAGAACAGGGCCTCATCCTCCCTGATTGATCTAACCTCGTTATCTCTAGCTTGCTTCTTGCTTGCATATATATACCTGCCCCTGGAAATTTCCACTACTTGCATCTGACAAAGTGGGTATTCACCCACGAAAGCTCATGCTGCAAAACGTCTGTTAGTCTATAAGGTGCCACAGGATTCTTTGCTGCTTTCCCTGACTTACCAGCTCCTAAGTCTCCATCAGCTGCAGATGGAGCCCTCATGCCTCCACGTCCACAAAATGTGGACAACTTTAAGCAATTCCAGGAACTTTTCAAGAGGGTGGCACTCAGCTAGGACGTTACTTTGGAGGAAGTCCAGGAGACACAACACAGATTCATTAAAATCCTCCAACCTTCTGTTCCCTCAAAGATCGCCCTACCCATAAACAAAGCCCTTCTAGAACCAGCTGACACTCTCTGTCAGACCCCTGCCTCCATACCACCAACATGCAAAAACGCTGAACGAAAATATTATGTTCCTGCTAAGGATGTAGATTTTTTTGTTTTCCCATTCACAACCAAATTATCTTGTAGTGGATGCAGCAACACACAGGACAAAACAGCCACAACACCGGCCCACCCCACAAGACAAGGACCTCAAATGGCTTGATCTCCTGGGCTGCAAGGTCTATACCTCCTCCACTTTGCAATTCAGAATTGCAAATTACTCCGCCCTCCTCACAAGCTATGACTTGGACAACTACAACAAGCTCTTTGATTTTACCTCCCATATCCCAGAAGACAGGAGAGCAGACTTTTAAGTCAGTCCTGGTCGATGGTCAATTGGTGTCCAGGACAGCGCTACAAGCATCCCTGGACATGGCTGACACAGCAGCCCACTCTACCGCAACTGCGGTGGTTATGCACGGGTCTTCCTGGCTCTCTGCATCCCCAAAGATCTGTAGACCAAAGTGGAGGACCTCCCCTTTGACAAAGAAACTTTTATCTAAAAAAAACCAACAAAGTCCTTCACACTATGAAAGACTCTAGGGCCCCCCTGCGCACACTGGGCATATACCTGTCCCTCCCCAGGAGACAAAGGTGTCAACCTTATCAGAGGCTCCGCGCACAACAATATCACCGGCCCCAGCCCAGACCGTTTGATATTGGGAGGAACCGCAACAGACCTCCTAGGCGCAGACAAAACAATGCACAACCAGCTACCTCCCACCCATCGGGAAACAAACAGCAATTTTGAAGTGTTGGTTGAGGGTCTGCGCAACCACCCCTTGACTCCGTCGCCTATTTGCCCATTTGGCCACCGCCTCCAGGCTTTCCACCATGTCTGGCAACAGGTCACATAGGACCGCTGGGTCCTGGAAATAGTTCAGTCAGGTTACTCAATCCCTTTCATATTCACCCGCCCACCCTTCCTCATCCCTCTTCAGAGACCTTTGGGGTCAAGTATGCCAGACTGCACATGAGATGCCGCCAGGGTTGGCTCAACTATAACTAGAAACCCAGCAGACACAGCTTCTGATGACACTAACTCCTCCAGTGAACATATTCGCCGCCCTACAATGGTGGACAAAACCAGACAACCTATGCACAGGCGTCCCATTTCATCAACACTCCCCAGTGCTCATGCTCACCACGAATGCTTCCCTGATAGGGTGGGGAAGGGCACCTAGGGGAACACACGACACAGGGATGCTGGTCCCTATCAGAGACGTGTCTGCATATAAATCTTCTAGAGCTCAGAGCAGTCAGATACGCTTGTCTTCACTTTCTCCCCATCATAAGGAACAAGTCCATTCAGGTCCTGATGGACAATATAGCATGTATGTTCTACATCAACAGGCAGGGAGGAGCACGATCACACTCCCTATGCACAAAAGTCATCCGGTTATGGAATTGGTGTATACAACATCACATAGAAATCACTGCTTCCTACCTGCCTGGGTGTCACAACACTACCACCGACACACTCAGCAGACACTTCTCTGAGGAACACAAATGGGAATTGCATCCCATGATACTATGACAGCTCTTCTCCCACTGGGGCACCCCGTCAATAGACCTGTTTGCCACAACTCAGAACTGCAAATGCCATAAATTTTGCTCCAGAGCAGGACTCGGGACTTCATCCCTAGGGGATGCGTTCCTCATTCCGTGGAACAAATTCCCTCATGTATGCTTTTCCGCCGATCCCTCTGATACACAGGGTTCTATGCAAGTTCAGAGAGGACAAGGCCAGGGTCATATTTATTGCCTCAGGTTGGCCCAGACAGACATGGTATCCTTACCTGCTGCGCATGTCCATCCATCCATCCTCTAAGGCCTCTCCTCAACAGACCAGATCTGCACTCCCAGGACAATGGTCGGCTTCTCCATCTGCAGCTCCAGAAACTTCATCTGGCGGCACCGTTCCTTCATGATTTCAAAGCCACGAGTTAGCCTGTTCAAAGCAGGTCCAGTACGTCCTCCTGCACAGTAGAAGAGACTCCACTCATAAGACGTACCTGCAAAAGTGGAAACGTTTCTCCATATGGTGCTTCCACAGACACTTGACACCCCAGACCATGACCCTCCCTGACATCTTAGACTTCCTTTTAAAACTAAAACAGGATGGGCTTTCACTCAGTTCTATCAGAGTACACCTCACAGCTCTCACCACCTTCCATGATCCACTGGACGGATATTCACTTTTTGCCCACCCCACAATAAAACGCTTCCTCATGGGCCTGCAAAATCTCTACCCTGAGATTCATCCACCAGCAGCCTCCTGGAATCTCAACCTAGTTCTCCAAGGTCTTATGAAACCTCCCTTTGAGCCCCTGGCTACCTCATCCATGCGCCACATGTCCATGAACGTAGCTTTCTTTGTTGCCATAACGTCAGCGAGAAGGGTTGGTGAAATAAGTGCCCTGATGGCCTACCCTCCCTACACGATTTTCTTCAAAGACAAGGTTACAATGTGACCCCACCCCAAATTTCTCCCCAAGGTGGTGTCTACCTTCCACCTTAACCAGCCAATAAACTTACCTGCATTCTATCCCAAACCTCATAAGACTGCACAGGAAGCGGCATTACATACCCTCGACATCAGACGGGCAATTGCATTTTATCTAGACAGAACTAAGCCATTTCATAAATCCCCTAGGCTATTTGTCTCCTGGCTGAAGGGCAACCAGCCAGTCTGTGGTGAGAAGCATCTAAGTTTGTAAGGGCACTGAAAATGTTAAGATCAGCTTAGAATGTGTTTTGCTTTTATTTCATTTGACCAAATCTGACTTGCTGTGTTTTGACTTACAATCACTTAAAATCTCTTATCTTTTGCAGTTAATAAATTTGTTTGTTTATTCTACCTGAAGCAGTGCATTTGGTTTGAAGCATGTCAGAGACTCCCCTTGGGATAACAAGCCTGGTACATATCAATTTCTTTGTTAAATTGATGAACTTAGATAAGCTTGCAGCATCCAGCGGGCATAATTGGACACTGCAAGACGGAGGTGTCATGAATAGTTAGTAAAGGGTTAAAAATAGTACCTGGTAGGCACCTGACCTGAGGACCAATCAGGGAAGAGAATTTGAAATTCCTGGGAGGAAATTTTTTCCCTCTGTGTGTGTGTGTATTGTTCTTAGCCGTCTGGAGTTACAAGAGTCCAGCTGTTTTAATCAAGTCTACAAGTTTCTACCTTTCTGAACTAATTTCTTCTAGTCAAGATAGTGAGTATTAGAAAGATACTTGGTGTCCTCACCTAATAATCCTATGCTTGCAATTCTGTGTGTTTGTTATTGATTATTCTTAATTCTGCTTGTACTGGTTGTACTGAGAAGGAGAGGGGATTCTCTCCAGAACTTAGCAAGGTTATACCCTATGAGTGTCCAGCTTGGACTCATAGAGATTCTGTATTTTCTTGTTTTCTTTTAATAAATTCTTTCTATAAAGATTTGATTAAATTCCTTCCACTGTGGATAGCGGAAGGGGCTAAGACGCTCTCTCTCGGAGATTCACAGAGTGGCTAGCAGAGAGGGAGGGGGGAAGTGGGCTGCTTCCCTGTGTGTGGGAGATTCAAGGAGTTTGAATCAAGGTATCTCTCTCTCCGGAGCAGGCTGGAGAGAGGGAAGAGAGGGGAGGGGGAAGGTTCCTCCTCTGTGAGTTGATCTGTGTTCCCAGGGAGTGTCTTTGAAGGGAGACGGGGAAAACAGGGGTGTCCCGGCCCACGTATTGACCGCGGTGGTGGCAGCAAAGGGGACCTACCCTAGGATTTTGGGGTGGGGGAAGACATGCGGGTCCTCACTTTGAAACCCCCCAGTTTCAAGTGAGGGTGCAGACTCTGACAGGAGGTTCCTAGGGTTGTGTCTGGGACCGGAGATATTGGCTAGTGTCATTTGGTTGGACAATCCAAGCAGCGGCTGGCCAAAAGTGCCCACTCACGTAGCTGGGAGCAGCTTACATGCTATAGGCTGTGTGTGAACAGCCCAGGAGTTGGGGTTCTCACAGCAGAGCAGGGTAAGGCTGGCTCCCAGAGTCAAGGATTGGAGTGACCTAGCAGATCACCAGTCCAGATAACATCAGGGGAATGTCACAAACTGGAACTGTTGTTAAAATCCAATCCTACGTCCTTGGTAAATAATGATGACGACAGGTTACTACTAGAGAGCAATCTCAATCTCTTGGTAAGCTAGGCGCAAGCAACCAATATGCATTTTAATATGGGTAAATATATATATTTAGGAACAAAGAATGCAGACCACACTTACAAGATTAACTCTATTCTGGGAAGCTATGACTGAAAATTTTTTTTTGGAGGTCATGGTGGATAATCTACTAAACATGAGTTCCCAGTGTGATGCTGTGGCCAAAAAAGTCTATTGCAATCCTTGAATACATAAACAAGTGAATCTGAAGCAGGAGTAGAGAGGTTATTTTACTTGGCACTGGTATGACTACTGCTGGAATACTGTGTCCAGTTGTGATGTCAACAGTTCAAGAAGTAGAGGGTTCAGAGAAGAGCTACAGGAATGACAGAAAGATTAGAAAACGTTCTTTATCTTGATAGACTCAAAAAGCTGAATCTATGTAGGCTAATAAAGAGATGGTTAAGATGTGATGAAGTGGGAATTTGAGGCACATAAAAATATTCATAAAAATATTACAGCAGTTTCCCTCATATGCTGTATTGTTACCTAGTGGATGCAGAGGTACACTTTGCTATCAGAGCAGGCTAAAACACAGGTGTGAATGGTGCCTAGCTGTCTGGGGCCTTAGGTCCTGTATCACTAAACCAAAGTGGAACCAGACTGCTGGCACTAAACATTAAAAAGGTTGTAGAGCAGTTTTTAAACTAGGAGATGGGGGAAAGCTGACTGCTGCAGAGGAGCATGTGGATTGAACACAGACTTCTCTTAGGGGAGAGTCTGATGATAGAGAATCTCCAGGTTATAGTCAGGAGCAGAGGACGGAAGAGGATAATGTAAGGGCCGGATCAGACGATAAACAGTCACATAAAAAAGAATCTGGCACATCAGAAAAAGGCAGACAAATAAACAGGGACAAGTTTTTAAAGTGCTTGTACACAAATGCTAGAAGTCTAAATAATAAGATGGGTGAACTAGAGTGCCTTGTGATAAAGGAGGATATTGATATAATAGGCATCACAGAAACCTGGTGGACTGAGAGCAATCAATGGGACACAATCATTCTGGGGTACAAAATATATCGGAAGGACAGAACAGGTCGTGCAGGGGGAGGAGTGGCACTATATGTGAAAGAAAGTGTAGATTCAAATGAAGTAAAAATATTAAGCGAATCCACATGTTCCATAGAATCTCTATGGATAGAAATTTCATGCTCTAGTAAAAATATAACATTAGGGATCTATTATCGACCACCTGACCAGGACAGTAATAGTGATGATGAAATGCTAAGGGAAATTAGAGAGGCTATCAAAATTAAGAACCCAATAATAGTGGGGGATTTCAATTATCCTCATATTGACTGGGAACATTTCACTTCAGGACGAAATGCAGAGATAAAATTTCTCGATACTTTAAATGACTGCTTCATGGAGCAGCTGGTACGGGAACCCACAAGGGGAGAGGCAACTCTAGATTTAATCCTGAGTGGAGCGCAGGAGCTGGTCCAAGAGGTAACTATAGCAGGACCGCTTGGAAATAGTGACCATAATACAATAGCATTCAACATCCCTATGGTGGGAAGAACACCTCAACAGTCCAACACTGTGGCATTTAATTTCAAAAGGGGGAACTATACAAAAATGAGGGGGTTAGTTAAACAAAAGTTAAAAGGTACAGTGACTAAAGTGAAATCCCTGCAAGTTGCATGGGCCCTTTTTAAAGACACCATAATAGAGGCCCAACTTCAATGTATACCCCAAATTAAGAAACACAGTAAAAGAACTAAAAAAGAGCCACCGTGGCTTAACAACCATGTAAAAGAAGCAGTGAGAGATAAAAAGACTTCCTTTAAAAAGTGGAAGTCAAATCCTAGTGAGGCAAATAGAAAGGAGCACAAACACTGCCAACTTAAGTGCAAGAGTGTAATAAGAAAAGCCAAAGAGGAGTTTGAAGAACGGCTAGCCAAAAACTCCAAAGGTAGTAACAAAATGTTTTTTTAAGTACATCAGAAGCAGGAAGCCTGCTAAACAACCAGTGGGGCCCCTTGACGATCGAAATACAAAAGGAGCGCTTAAAGACGATAAAGTCATTGCGGAGAAACTAAATGGATTCTTTGCTTCAGTCTTCACGGCTGAGGATGTTAGGAAGATTCCCAAACCTGAGCTGGCTTTTGTAGGTGACAAATCTGAGGAACTGTCACAGATTGAAGTGTCACTAGAGGAGGTTTTGGAATTAATTGATAAACCCAACATTAACAAGTCACCGGGACCAGATGTCATTCACCCAAGAGTTCTGAAAGAACTCAAATGTGAAGTTGCGGAACTATTAACTAAGGTTTGTAACCTGTCCTTTAAATCGGCTTCGGTACCCAATGACTGGAAGTTAGCTAATGTAATGCCAATATTTAAAAAGGGCTCTAAGGGTGATCCCGGCAATTAGAGACCAGTAAGTCTAACGTCGGTACCGGGCAAATTAGTCGAAACAATAGTTAAGAATAAAACTGTCAGACACATAGAAAAACAAACTGTTGAGCAATAGTCAACATGGTTTCTGTAAAGGGAAATCGTGTCTTACTAATCTATTAGAGTTCTTTGAAGGGGTCAAACAAACATGTGGACAAGGGGGATCCGGTGGACATAGTGTACTTAGATTTCCAGAAAGCCTTTGACAAGGTCCCTCACCAAAGGCTCTTACATAAATTAAGCTGTCATGGGATAAAAGGGAAGGTCCTTTCATGGATTGAGAACTGGTTAAAAGACAGGGAACAAAGGGTAGGAATTAGTGGTAAATTCTCAGAATGGAGAGGGGTAACTAGTGGTGTTCCCCAAGGGTCAGTCCTAGGACCAATCCTATTCCATTTATTCATAAATGATCTGGAGAAAGGGGTAAACAGTGAGGTGGCAAAGTTTGCAGATGATACTAAACTGCTCAAGATAGTTAAGACCAAAGCAGATTGTGAAGAACTTCAAAAAGATCTCACAAAACTAAATGATTGGGCAACAAAATGGCAAATGAAATTTCATGTGGATAAATGTAAAGTAATGCACATTGGAAAAAATAACCCCATCTATACATACAATATGATGGGGGCTAATTTAGCTACAACGAGTCAGGAAAAAGATCTTGGAGTCATCGTGGATAGTTCTCTGAAGATGTCCACGCAGTGTGCAGAGGCGGTCAAAAAAGCAAACAGGATGTTAGGAATCATTAAAAAGGGGATAGAGAATAAGACTGAGAATATATTATTGCCCTTATATAAATCCATGGTACGCCCACATCTCGAATACTGTGTACAGATGTGGTCTCCTCACCTCAAAAAAGATATTCTAGCACTAGAAAAGGTTCAGAAAAGGGCTACTAAAATGATTAGGGGTTTGGAGAGGGTCCCATAGGAGGAAAGATTAAAGAGGCTAGGACTCTTCAGCTTGGAAAAGAGAAGACTAAGGGGGGATATGATAGAGGTATATAAAATCATGAGTGATGTTGAGAAAGTGGATAAGGAAAAGTTCTTTACTTATTCCCATAATACAAGAATTAGGGGTCACCAAATGAAATTAATAGGCAGCAGGTTTAAAACAAATAAAAAGGAAGTTGTTCTTCACGCAGCGCACAGTCAACTTGTGGAACTCCTTGCCTGAAGAGGTTGTGAAGGCTAGGACTATAACAATGTTTAAAAGGGAACTGGATAAATTCATGGTGGCTAAGTCCATAAATGGCTATTAGCTAGGATGGGTAAGAATGGTGTCCCTAGCCTTTTTGTTCATCAGATGGAGATGGATGGCAGGAGAGAGATCACTTGATCATTGCCTGTTAGGTTCACTCCCTCTGGGGCACCTGGCATTGGCCATTGTCGGTAGACAGATACTGGGCTAGATGGACCTTTGGTCTGACCCGGTACGGCCGTTCTTATGTTCTTATCAATGGAGTTCTTGAGAATATAATGGCAAATCCAATTGTCTGGATATGGACACCTAGCAACCAATGAGATATGAGAGATGAACTTCCCTGCCTCTTGGCATGGTGGGGGAAGGGGGGCATAGTTGCATCTCCCCAGCTCAGGGAACAAAGGACTGGGGGATGTGAGGGGGAAGTTGACTGGGCAGCAGGAAGTACTCAGGGGCACATCTGGGAGTTTGACAAAGGAGATCAGATGATCAGGGAGACAGAGCCTGACCAATGGATTCACTACTGCTTGGTTGGGGTCTGGCCACCTGGAATGGACTATGCTTTAACCTTCATTTCTCAGTGTTAACCAACGATCTCCTAGGCTGTGTTCCAGTCAACTAATAAACCCCACACTGGCGGAGTGTCACTGCAGATGCTTGCGGAGGAGCTTTGCTCCCTAAGATCATACAAGTCTCCCTCAGGGGTCTGTCTCAGTGGGATTCACTGAACAGAGCTCATGGTGTGAAGCAGGGCTGCTGAAAGCCCAGAGGTCCAGTCTAAGGAGGAGGTGAAGCTGTGTGGCTTAGCCCGGAGGAAGAGTGAGACCCTTAGGAGGGTCTGGCACACTGAAAGGATTCCTCTTGGAGACCGGTCCAAAGCTAGGGTCATAGCACAGATCCTGTACATCCGTAACATAAGGGGTGATTTGATGACAGTCTATAAGTATCTACTTGAAGAACAAATATTTAATAATGGGCTCTTCAATCTCGCAGAGAAACGTCTAACAGGATCCAATGGCTGGAAGCTGAAGCTAGACAAAATCAGACAGGAACTAAGGCATTAATTTTTCATGGTGAGAGTGCTTAACCACTGGAACAATTTGCCAAGGTAGGTGTTGGATTCTCCATCACTGACCATTTTTATATCAAGATTGGATGTTTTTCCTAAACTATATGCTCTAGGAATTATTTTGGTGAAGTTCTCTGGCCTGTGCTACACCAGGGATTAGACTAGATGATCGCAATGGTCCCTTCTGGCCTTGGAATCTAGCACTATGAAATACAGAAGAATTGTGCATCCTGTATTTGCAATACTCATGAGAATTGTGCTGAGCTTTGCAACCTTCATGCTTCTATCAGAGAGATGACAGAGACTGGGACTATGGGATCTTTAAACAATGGCACAAAAATTATGGGAAGTGGAACATATGAGACAGAGAAAGTGGCATGTTGGGAACTTAACCCCTATCTCCCAGAAATCCATGGGTGAATTGTTACTATCCCACACAGCACTGCAAAAATGTCCCAAAAGGCAGTGCGCTGTATGGCAGCATAGGGCCCATTGGGAATACCTATCTGTAGTGCACTGCACTTCATGTTAACACAAGCGTTCCTGGTGAGAACACATAGCATCAACACAAGTAGCCAAGTGTGCATGCACCTCAGCAATATACAACCTTTGGTGCCTGTAGACTAACGTAACTTGTGAAGACATGGCCGAAATCTGGGCTTAGTGTCTGGGGAAGGGGCTCTGCATCCCAATCAGCAGTACAGAAGGTTCACAGAGGTGTGAAGTAACTCATTTATCTCAGTAGGATGCTCTCAACTGAAGGAGAATATCCCATGGCAATGAAGCCTGAAACAATAGCTCAGAGATGTGAACTGCTCTACTCATCTCCTGCATATTCCTGCAGCCTCAGCACTGTGTATCTGTGCCATGCACCAAGCAGGCCTGTTCTCAGATCTCCCCACCCCCCGGTCTCGGTACTGTGTATTTACTTCATGCAACAAGCATAGTTTGTTCCTAGTTCCTGGCCTAGAATTGGTCTATCCTACCCAGTAGGAGTTCAGTAAGCCTCTCCTGGCTGGGGGTCTTGCACAGGCCTCTCTAGTGGAATTTTCAACATGGCAACTAGTGCAATAACTTGAAATATTTCTAAACTGGTCCTTTGCACAGTTCCCTAGCTGAATTAGGGGCAGTTTACAGATAAAGATTTTGAGGTTCAGAGATTTATATTTTCCCCTAGCTTTCCATCAAAACAATGTGAAAGTTTTCAAAGGCTTGCCACCACTCATTTTGGGGTGGGGCTGTACTTCAGGACACCTCCATTTGCATCATAAACTCTATGCCTGGTGCACCATGCCAGTTTTTAAGAACTTATGCATGTAGATGTTCAAGCACTTTGAAAATTAAAAGCAGCTCATCTTTGGGGGGCTGAGCACCAGGAACTCCTTGACCAATTGACAAAATCTGCATCTCTAGTTCTCCCCTCACCCCTGTTTTGGCAGTATTTTTTTAAACTCTCCCTGTGCACATGGGTTTTACAGCCCTTTAAACATTAAAATCAGCTACTTATTGGGGGAGCTGTATCTAAGGAAACCAGTGATCAAGGGACCAAAATCTCACATCACTAACTCTACCTTTGGGCCTGATAAGGCACAGCAATTTTCAAAACTATCTAAGGCCTGGTCTACACTATGACTTTAATTCGAATTTATCAGCGTTAATTCGAACTAACCGCTCAACCGTCCACACCAGGAAGCCATTTAATTCGAACTAGAGGGCTCTTTAGTTCGAATTTGGTACTCCCCCGGCAGGTGGAGTAACGCTAAATTCGACATGGCTAGCTCGAATTAGGCTAGGTGTGGATGCTAATCGAACTTAGCAGCTCCGGGAGCTATCCCACAGTGCACCACTCTGTTGACGCTCTGGACAGCAGTCCGAGCTTGGATTCTCTGGCCAGCCACACAGGAAATGACCCGCGAAAATTTGAATTCATTTTCCTGTCTGGGCGGTTTGAATCTGACGTTCTGGTTGCACATCGGGGCGAGCTCCGCAGCACCTGCAACGATGCAGAGCTCTCCAGCAGAGGAGTCCGGGCAATCCCAGAATAGAAAGAGGTCCCCAGCATGGAGTGACCGGGAAGTCCAGGATCTGATCGCTGTGTGGGGCGAGGAGTCTGTGCTCTCGGAGCTGCGCTCCAACAAGCGGAACGCGAAGATCTTCGAGAAGGTCTCTAAAGCCATGAAAGAGAAAGGATACAGCCGGGATGCGATGCAGTGCCGCGTGAAAGTGAAGGACCTAAGACAAGGGTATCAAAAAGTCAGAGCGGCAAACGGACGCTCCGGAGCCCAGCCCCAGACATGCCGCTTCTACGAGGCACTGCATGCCATTCTAGGTGGGTCTGCCACCAGTGCCCCACCAGTGACGGTGGACTCCGAGGACGGAATAGTGTACCGGGACAGTTCCTCCTCCCTGTTCGCCGATGGGGAAGATGAGGAAGGGTCTTTTGAGGACGGCGCAGGCGACATCGAACCCACTCCTGCTTTCCCTGACAGCCAGGATCTCTTCATCACCCTCACAGAGATCCCCTACCAACCGTCCCCGCCCGTTAACCCGGACTCGGAATCAGGGGAAGGATCAGGCGGTAAGTGCTACAAACAGGGAAACATTTATTTTTTTAAGAAACAGGGATATATATAAAAAATAGAAATTCTATATAAAAATTTTTAAATATGAAACTATACAAACAGCAGGTCTACACACATAGGAATGGAGCAATAGTCCTCTGGGGACAGTTCAAAAAAGCTCTCAGAGAGCAGCTGGAAAAGCCTCAGCAGGAGGTTCCTTGGTAGAGGTGCCTTGTTGGGTGCTCCGTTGAAGCACACTCTTCCGCGCCAGGCCATCCTCAGGTAAAGGGGGACCATCGCCTCGACGAGCATGGCAGCGTATGGTCCTGGTCTGTGCAGGGCTTCTGTTAGCATCCGCTCTCTCTCAGTCCGCCTGACACGCCTCAGGGTGATGTCGTTGTGGAAGTGCTGCATCTAATTAGTGGAATTAGTGTACTGTTACTATTGTGAATGGTAGACTTTTACTTTGCATAAGAATGACCCTTGCTTAACAGAGTTTTACTTTGCATAAGAATGACCCTCGCTTAACAGCCACGTGTTGGAGGCCACAGAGGAAAAGCATACAGTGATCTTTCCCGTGCACTGGCGGGAGGGGCCGCAAAACGGTCATCTTTTCTGCTTTGCACATTGCCTCCAGCAGGAGAGCACAGCTAAGCACTAACTGATAAGCACTCTGTACTGTAAGGCTTACCAGGACTTTGTGCAAGAGGGATGCAGCTGTCTCTCCTCGCTTGTGCGCTATCCAGTGCAATGGCGCCGCCAATGAGAGCGTATTCTGAAATCTCGGACTAGTTCTGAGATCTCCTGAGACTTGGTTCCCTCTTTGGTCTTCTTAACTGAAACTGACTAGACTGTGTTTACTGTTGGCAAACATGTATTTGTTCAAGGAAATCACCTACTTTTTCGCATCACACAGCTTCGGCTCCTTCCCGGACTGCCCCAGCATCCCCCTCGCAGAGGCTGGCTCAGATTAGACGCCGAAAGAAAAAGACTAGGGACGAGATGTTCCAGGAACTGATGGCCAGCTCCAGAGCAGAGGCAGCAGAGCAGAGACAGTCGAGGGAGAGCCTGTGTCAGCAGCATCGCACACACCTGGAACGGGAGGATAGGTGGCGGCAGGAAGACCAGCAGGCGACTCAAACGCTGCTTGGTCTAATGAGGGAGCAAACGGACACGCTCCGGCGCCTTGTAGATGTTCTGCAAGACCGCAGGCAGGAGGAGAGAGCCCCCCTGCAGTGCATCTGCAACCGCCCTCCAACGCCAGGAAGTCCTGTCCCCCCCTCACCCAAAGTTACAAGAAGGAGGGGCGGTAGGGGCCGTGAGAACTGTCCCTGCACCGCAGCACACCGATAATGTTCGAGACAACTCTCGCACTGTAAATTTGTACAAGCTCTTTCCTTACAGCATCAACCAGTCCCAACTCCAAGTTCAAACCCCCCACTGTGTACTACATTATTAAAAGCGGTTTGGTGTTACTGACTGTTTCCGTCACGTTTCTGGTGTCAGAAGACTTTCTGTTGTTGTGTGTGTGTGTGGGGGGGGGAATTGTAATTTCAGTGCATAGCCCACAGTGCCATGCTACAGACTTGGCTGCAGGGTCAACTGCAGGGCACACACAGACTGCAGTCACTAGGCACCAGGGACAGTCTGTGTGGTGTATGCTGCCCCGGGTCTTTCCTTGATGTGTATGCTTGTGCAGGGTCCTGGTGCCTGCTGTCTCCGAATGTAAAGGCAGGCTTCCCTTCACATGCACTTGGACCGTAGTCACGATCCTCCCCGGTGCCCTGAGCCCCAAAAAGAGACCTCATCCAGGGGCAGATACTCACCCTTCCCCCACACCCCTCACCCCTTCCAACGCCCAAACCCACAGCCGTCATGTTAACCCCTATCCAAAGACGGCACCCCTCGCCCCTTCCTGCAAACCCACCCATCAGTGCACACCTTACCCAGCACAGAATGCTTCCATGTTTCAACCAAGAAACAGAAATGCAAAGTCAACGAAAGATTTATTATTAATTACTAAAACATGTCCTTAGTTTTAAAACGTCCTTCGGAAGTGGGGGAAACTTGGTTTATGATCAGGCTCTCTTAAAATCAAGTGGACAGTCACAGGTTACCCTGCTCTGCGAGGAAACTCGCTTTCAAAGCCTCCCTGATGCATATCGCTTCCCGCTGGGATATTCTCTCAGCACGGGTGTCTGGCTGATCGTAAACAGCAGCCAGGCGATTTGCCTCAACCTCCCAAGCGGCCAAAAAGGTCTCGCCCTTGCTCTCACAGAGATTGTGGAGCACACAGCAAGCAGCAATAACTACGGGGATATTCTTTTCGCTGATGTCCGAGCGAGTCAGTAAGGTCCGCCATCTCCCCTTGAGACGTCCGAAAGCACACTCCACCACCATTCTGCACTTGCTCAGCCGGTAGTTGAAGAGTTCCTTTTCACTGTCCAAGGCGCCTGTATAGGGCTTCATGAGCCAGGGCATTAGCGGGTAGGCCGGGTCCCCGAGGATCACTGTAGGCATCTGCACATCCCCAACCGTTATTTTGTGGTCCGGGAAGAAAGTACCTGCCTGGAGGCGTCTAAACAGACCAGAGTTCCTGAACACACGCGCGTCATGAACCTTGCCCGCCCACCCGACGTTGATGTTGGTAAAACGTCCCCTATGGTCCACCACAGCTTGCAGCACCATTGAAAAGTAGCCCTTTCGGTTAATGTACTCGCTGGCCTGGTGGGCTGGTGCCAGGATAGGGATGTGAGTCCCATCTATAGCCCCACCGCAGTTTGGGAATCCCATCGCGGCGAAGCCATCTATGATGACCTGGACATTTCCGAGAGTCACTACCTTTGAGAGCAGTTGCTCAACGATTGCGTGGGCTACTTGAATGACAGCAATCCCCACGGTAGATTTGCCCACGCCAAAGTGGTTCGCTACTGACCGGTAGCTGTCTGGCGTGGCAAGTTTCCAGAGGGCTATGGCCACTCGCTTCTGCACACTCAGGGCTGCTCGCATCCTTGTGTCCTGGCACTTCAGGGCAGGGGCCAGCAAGTCAGAGTTCAAGGAAAGTGCCCTTACGCATCCTGAAGTTTCGCAGCCACTCTGTGTCATCCCAGACCTGCAGCACTATGCGGTCCCACCAGTCTGTGCTTGTTTCCCGGGCCCAGAATCGCCGTTCCACACCATGAACGTGACCCATTGCCACCATGATCTCCACTGCGCGGCGTACCCTGGTTTCTGAGAGGTCTGTGCCACTCTCCTCACCGTGCTGCCGGAGCCTCCTCGCCCGGTTTCTCAGCAGCTGACTGTGGAAGAGGTGGACGATAAGGTGCGAGGAGTTGACAACGGCCATAAGTGCAGCGATGATCGCAGCGGGCTCCATGCTCGCAGTGCTGTGGCGTACGCGCTGTCACTGACCAGAGAAGGGCGCGATCAGATTTCCCGCCGGCGCTTTCAGTGAGGGAGGGCTGTTGTGAGTGACGGTTGAATGATGACAGTTACCCAAAACCACCCTCGACACATTTTTTCACCCAGCAGGCATTGCGAGCTCTACCCAGCATTCCAATGGGCAGCGGGGAGTGCGGGAACTGTGGGATAGCTTCCCACAGTGCACCGCTTCCAAAGTCGAAGCTGGCCCCGTGAATGTGGACTCAGAAGTTCGAATTTGTGTATTTAGTATGGATACACAAATTCGACTTATTAAGGTCGAATCCACAAATTCGACTTAAGTAGATTCGAAATAGTCCTGTAGTGTAGACAAGGCCTAAGTCTATGTGTGGATTTTGGAGCAATTTCAAATTACCAACTTTAGCAGGGTCCAGACCCAGATCCACCTTTGTGATGAGGTGTGGCACTACAGTCACACTGTCTCAGTTTTCCCCCCCATCTGCAATGGTTCTCTCAGCCTTTTGGTTGCTGTGGTAACTCATCCCTCCAGCTAAGTCACAAAAGTCTTCATTTTCACAGTAACCAAAGTCTAAAGGAACCAACAATCTTCTGCCCCAGACCTGTGCCAAGCACAGTTCTTCCTCCAAAGAGCTGTCCTGTTTCACACAACAGCTTTCAGCCCTTCACTTCCTGAGCTCAACTTCCTGCCCTCCAGTCAGTCCCTTTCCCCTCCCGTTAATAGCAGAGGTTGCTTCCCTCAGAGGTTGGCTGCACAGGGGCTTCCCATGCCCACTTTTGTACAATAGGTTCCCTCAGACCCATAAGCTACTGGTTCATTTGCTCCATAACTCAAAATCAGTCTTCCCTCACCTTCCAAGGTCTAGCCTCTAGAGGCTCTGAGCCCACAAGTGGGCTAGAAAGATCTGAGACCAAACACTTCTTCCCCCTTGGGACATGATCTCCACATCTTCCTCCCTGGGGCTATTCTGTAATTCTTCCAGTCTTCCACACACCACCAGGATTGAGGTTCAACCCCAAGGAACCTCCCTGCAGGTCTCTCCTGATTCTAGGCTCCCTTGACTGAATCAGAGCAGGCCTTTCTAAGGTTCAGAAGGTAGTCACCTGTCCCTCATTCCCAACCTGCTCTTCTGATCCTTCCTGGAATGCCTATTTTTAAAAACGGCCCTGCCATGGAACAAGGCTGTCTGACCCTGGGCCCACTACCCTTAAAGGGAACAAAGCACCCCATTTCATACCCAAACAGTCAGTAATTCTATCTGCCAGATCTCCAGCTCTTTCCAGCTGGAGAATCTCTGAGAGCAGCTAATCTGTTTCCCAGAGCACTCCCTACATGCTCTGTACCTGTAGGCAAAATCCCTCTGACATCATCCAGTATCTCTCTAGAATTCTAACCCTCTATTTTCCTCAGCTAGCTCATTCCTTTCTCTCAGGGTCTGCTGCCTAGCTTCTTGCAGCTCAGCCAATTTCTCCTTGTACTTCTTAGCCAAGAAGACAAGGGATTTTATGCAAGTTTGGCAATTTCCCAGGAAAAGCTAGTTTAGGACAGGGCACTGGTAAATACAGATTTAAACTGGGAGAAATAAAAATATTATTCTAATTTACTAATTAAAATTGCTGAAAAATATTTAGCAATTGGATAACACTTTTGCCATAATATGTACTGTTTAATTTAAGGAACTAAAACAAAACAAAAAAAAAGCCTCAACCTAAAGCTGTACCTCTTGGATACTTTACCTAGGGGACAATCTGGCAATGTGTTTCATCTCATGAAAACAGGATCAGAGCTATGCTTGGCTGAAAAACGTTGAAAGGACTTTGGTGTGATCTTTGCTCTACAAGACAGGAGAGTATATAGTTAAGTCTAGATTCTAGAATGTGTGTTATAATTTCATATGTAACTATTTGTTTCCAATATTTCTGCTTGCTGTCATTTGAATCTTGTCTCTTTGTTAAGCAAACTTTTGCATGTTTTCACTATAAATATATCTAAGTAAGTGTGTTAAATTGAGCGGCGATCTGAGGTGTAACTGGTAAGCTGCACTGCACTGCTTCTTTGGGAGCAGCGAATCTGTGAATACTGTGAGTGTCCAGTGGAAGAGGGGCTGGACACTCCAGGGAGATGCTCGGGGATTGGAATGTGCCTAACGCTAATCTGCAGAAGGACAGCGCAGAGCCTGCATAGACTGGGAAGGGAGTGCTTGTGTTGTCTGTGGCCAATGGAGTCATGGCGCTGACCATAAGGCTTCATCACACTACAGGAAGGTGCTATTGAGATGTCTCATGGCCATGGTTAATCCCAAGAAGCATCATACTGGGCTATCTCCCATTACTCTAATTAACTTTCTCTTCCTTCTCCCTTTCAGGGCCTCTCCCTGTGCACCAGCCTGGCCTCTTTGGAGAGTCTTGCCCTCAGGTCTTTCTAGACCCAATCCTGGGCTCTAATTTTTCCCCCCTTACACAGAGCTCTTCTTCATATCTGTGTAATATCGACAGCTTCTCTCTCTCACCAACAGAAGTTGGTCCAATAAAATATATTGCCTCACCCACCTTGTGTCTGTAATATCCTGGGACTGACACAGCTACAACACTGCATACGATAGGCAAATATGCCTTTACCACATCTCTACCCCCTTCTCCATCCACTAAGCCCCCCTCACAGTTTTGGGGTAGCACTCAGGCCAGTGTCAGAGCACTTAAACAATCTCTTTACAGACCCTTGGGGGCAGCTGACTCATCACATGCACTGAGGCTCCACCATCCAATCCAGCTATACTGATTTCAGCCTTGTTTAGTCGCTGAATAGTAAAGGCCTTACCAGAGTTCATTCAGCTCTGCTGCTTACTTCTGCAGCTTCAGAGAAGAACACTCTCAGTATTCCACTCTCTGGAGGCACAAAATACTCCGTCACAAAGCAGGAACACTTGTCTCCTCTCTCAGTTCAGTTCCATTACCCAACCAATTCTGAGTTTGTATACCAGGAGTCGGCAACCTACGGCACGCGTGCCAACGGTGGCACGTGAGCCGATTTGTAATGGCACGCCGAGGTCCCAGCCGCTGGCCCCACTCAGCCCGCTGCCAGCCTGGGTGAACGGAACCACAGGCTGGCAGTGGGCTGAGCAGGCCGGCGACTGAGACCCTGGTTGGCAAGGGGCCAGCAGCCGGAACCGAAACCCAGCCCGAACTCAGAGCCGGACGATGCTGGGGCATAGCGTGTGGCGCACTCTCAGCTGGAGGGCTGCTGGCTGCCAGAACTCTTTTGCCGGCTGGCGCAGGCGGCCGAAGCAGCAGGCAGTCAGGCAAGTGAAAGGGGCCGGCGGGAGGCGCAGTGGAGGTGTCCGTGTCCCCGCCTGTCCTGCTGCCCCTCTCTCGCCACTGTGGCTGGACACCAGGGCACTGCAGGCACGTGCCCTCCCTGCGGCCCCTGGGGGAAGGGAGTGGCAGGCCAGAGGGTCTTCTGCAGGGCCGGCTCCAGCGTTTTTGCTGCCCTTAGCAGAAAAAAAAAAGCCGCGATCGTGATCTGCGGCAGCTCTACCACCGCCGCTTCAGTTTTCGGTGGCTGGTCCTTCCCTCAGTGAGGGACCCGCCGCTGAAGAGCCGGACGTGCCCCCCATCCATTGGTCGCTCCCTTGGTCTTCTGCCGCCGCCCCCCCATTTGCCTGCAGATGCAGTGCCCCCACACAGTTGGCCAACAGCTCCCTTGGCAGGAACAGCATGGGACAGGGACTCATCCACCATCCAGTTAACCCAGCCGCAACCAGGACTGTCCCAGGCCATCCCCAAGTCCCCATTCCCCAGGGACTTCCCTCTACACCCCCCAACCTCCTGCCCTGAACCCCTCATGCCACCCAACCCTGACTCCTACACCCCCCATGCTCCCAGCCCTGACTCCTGCACCATCCACATCCCCACCCCCTGCTCTGATCCCCTGCACCCCAACCCCTTGCTCTGAGTGCTCCCCCCACACATCCCATCCCCTGAGCTCCTCCCCCCCCAAGGGAGGTTGTAATAGGACAGTACCTGTAAGAAATTTAAGTTACTTTTACCCCTGCCAGAACCCCAGACCAGCAATGGACTGAGTGGGGCCAGTGGCAGGCTGAGAGGCTCAGCCCGCTGCCAGTCTGGGGTTCTGTCCACCAGCCCCCCTGCCAGCCAGTATCCAGACTTCCAGCCCCACTCAGCCCACTGCTGGCCTGGGGTACTGGCAGCCAGCCCGGGGCTCTGCTCCTGGCCTCAGCCACTCCCTGCTGTGGTGCACATTGGAAAACTCAGCAAGGAAAAAGGATCACACTAAACTGATAAGATCGGCATTTTAATTTTATTTTAAATAAGCTTCTTAAATATTTAAAAAAAACTTATTTACTTTAAATACAACAATTGTTTATTTATATAATATAGACTTATAGAGAGAGACCTTCTAAAAACATTAAAATGTATTGCCGGCACGCAAAACCTTAAATTAGAGTGAATAAATGAAGACTCAGCACAGCACTTCTGAAAGGCTGCCGACCCCTGTTGTATACAGTTAAAGTGTATCACCACAGGAAATCTGGGTAGAAAGCTCAGTATAATTCCCCCTGTTTATCAGCAAATGGAAACAGAGCTCTCCTTATCCTCAAGAGTGCCAGGCCATACGGCTTACAAGTGCAATGGTTTGAGCTCTATGTGTGCATCATAAAAAGTTAGAAGAACTGGAAAAAAATTCTCTGGTGTTTTTTTTTCAAGGCACTTTATGATGGGAAACCCTTGTTCAAATAATTCCAAAATTGCACAATTATACCTAGCTCATATGCCCAGGTGACCCACCAATATTCAATGCAATCTGAATATACTGTGGATTTTAGAGAACATAAGAATGGCAGTAGTGGGTTAGACCAAAGGTCCATCCAGACCAGTAGCCTATCTACCCACAGTGGCCAATGCCAGGTGCCCCAGAGGGCGTGAACCTAACAGGTAATGATCAAGTGATCTCTCTCCTGCCATCCATCACCACACTGACAAACAGAGGCTAGGGACACCATTCCTTACCCATCCTGCCTAATAGCCATTAATGGACTTAACCTCCATGAATGTATCCAGTTCTCTTTTAAACCCTATTATAGTCCTAGCCTTCAGAACCTCCTCAGGCAAGGAGTTCCACAAGTTGACTGTGTGCTGTGTGAAGAAAAACTTGCTTTTATTTGTTTTAAACCTGCTGCCCATTAATTTCATTTGGTGGCCCCTAGTTCTTATATTATGGGAACAAGTAAATAACTTTTCCTTATTCACTTTCTCCACATCAGTCATGTTTTTATATACCTCTATCATATCCCCCCTTAGTCTCCTCTTTTCCAAGCTGAAAAGAGCTAGCCTCTTTAATCTCTCCTCATATAGGACCCGTTCCAAACCCCTAATCATTTTAGTTGCCCTTTTCTGAACTTTTTTCTAATGGCAGTATATCTTTTTTGAGATGGACCACACATCTGTATGCAGTAGTCAAGATGTGGGCGTACCATGGATTTATATAAGGGCAATAAGATATTCTCTGTCTTATTCTTTATCCCCTTTCTAATTATTCCTAACATCATGTTTGCTTTTGACTGCCGCTGCACACTGCCTGGACGTCTTCAGAGAACTATCCACAATGACTCCAAGATCTCTTTCTTGATTAGTTGTAGCTAAATTAGCCCCCCATCATATTGTATATATAGTTGGGGTTATTTTTCCCAATGTGTATTACTTTACATTTATCCACATGAAATTTCATTTGCCATTTTGTTGCCCAATCACTTAGTTTTGTGACATCTTTTTGAAGTTCTTCACAGTCTGCTTTGGTCTTAACTATCTTGAGCAGTTTAGTATCATCTGCAAACTTTGCCACCTCACTTTTTACCTCTTTCTCCAGATAATTTATGAATAAATGGAATAGGATTGGTCCTAGGACTGACCCTTGGGGAACACCACTAGTTACCCCTCTCCATTCTGAGAATTTACCATTTATTCCTACCCTTTGTTCCTTGTCTTTTAACCAGTTCTCAATCCATGAAAGGATCTTCCCTCTTATTCCATGACAACTTAATTTATATAAGGGTGAGGGACCTTGTCAAAGGCTTTTGGAAATCTACGTACAGTATGTCCACTGGATCCCCTTGTCCACATGTTTGTTGACCCCTTCAAAGAAATCTAATAGATTAGTAAGACAGAGCACTTAGAAAGGTTGCCTGTTATACAGCAAGCTCATCCCAACGTTAATTGTAATGGTGCCACCACTACTCCTGGGGGAATTCTGGACCACTGCACAATCCATAATTTTAATAGAATTAATATTCTGTGCAGAATTTCCTTTTGTTCTCTGCAGAATTGGCACTGCCAGGGGAAGTGGGAGAAGGAGCTGGAGGATTCCCTGCAGCTGCAGTTCCTGGCAAGCTCTGAGGGGAGAAGGCAGAGTGCAGGAAACTCCATACAAGTGTAGGACCCAGCAATGAGCATTAGGCTGTTTCTCCCTCTGGATCCCTGGGCTTTGGGGTGGATGAGGTATGGGAGCCTGACCTCGAGGGGATGGGGCAGAGAAAAAGGAACTGGGTGTGTTATAAACAATACAGCTAAGGATAGCATAAAATCCCTCCTTTACCTGTAAAGAGTTAAGAAGCTCAGATAACCTGATTGGCACCTGATCAAAAGGACCAATAGGGTCCTAAACCTGGGGGAACATTTTGAGGAAACAGGAACTCCAAGTGGTCCTTTTCCTAAATCTTTGTCTAACTCACTTGGTGGTGGCAGCAATACCATCCAAGGACAAGGAAGGACTTGTGCCTTGGGGAAGTTTTTAACCTGAGCTGGTAGAAATAAGCTTATGGGGTCTTCCATGCGGGTCCCCACATCTGTATCCCTGAGTTCAGAGTGGGGAGGGAACCCTGACAGGGTTGTTGTAGGGATTTCTTTAACTCTACTCCCATGGAAATCTTTTTTGTTGTCTGTATTGTTACAGACATAGTTGCTGACAGGATTTTTTTTAAATAAAAAACCAACATAATTTAAACTGGCCTGATTATATAGTGTTATGTTGATGAATAAAATATGCAGAATTTTAACATATTGTGTGCAGAATTGTTTAAGTTTTTGGCACAGAATTTTTAATTTTTTGACATAGAATTCCCAGGAGTATACCAACCAGGATAACAAAGCAAGTTACTTTTGAAATACTGAGAAATATTTAAGCTACGTCTATGCTGCACTTTTGTCATTAACACTTTTGTTGGTCGGGGTGTGTAGAGGGTCAGACTCACCCCTGCGGCGCCTCCTGCTGGTGACTCTGGGAATTAGCTCTATTCCAGCGCTGGAGCGCCCTCTGCAGGCCAGTGATCCACCTGTCTTCAGGCCCCCCCCATGTCCCTCCCTGGGCCCGGTGCCCTCTTACATGGGGGTGCTGCCCCTGGCAGTAACCCCTTTCTCTCTGGGTCTCCCCTCCTTGGGGAACCCCCACCCTCTATCCCCACCTTGCCTCAGTATTGGCTACTGCCAGTCATTGTCTAGCCCCACACTCTGGGGCAGACTGCAGTATCAGCCTACTCATCACAGGCAAAGGGGTTTGGACCTGCTGCCTTGGCCTACCTCTGGGCTGTCCTCTGCAACCCCCAGTACCCGTTGGCCCACTGCTAGGCCGCAGCCTGGGGCTTTCTAGGCTGGAGCTCCCCAGCTCATCAGCCTTTCCCCAGCCCTGCTTCACTCAGGTATCCAGTTTCAAGCTCCCTGCAGCCAGGCCTTTCTCTCTCTGAAGGCAGAGAGAGACTGTCTGGGCTTCTGGCCTCCAGCCTTTTATAGGTGCCAGCTGTGGCCTGATTGGGGTGTGGCCCAGCTGCAGCCACTTCCCCAATCAGCCCAGCTTTTAGAGCCACAGCTCTCAAGCCCTGCCAGGCCACTTTTAAACCCGTCAGGGCAGGAGCAGGGTCCACCCTGCTACACCCCCCCACCTCAAGAACCCCTCAACCAGGGGGGGACAGGAGTGTTTGTCCTACCGGCCCAGCTTTCTCCTCAACTGGGCCTGCAGGGAATCTCTCTCTGCTCGCAGGCCCTCCACCATCTGGAGCCACCTGCTTCCATCTTCAATTGTCTGGGTCCCCACCGTAGACCTCTCTGGTCCTACGTGGGTCCCCACTTCCATTTGGGTTCCCACATCGGCCCTCCTGGCCCTTGTGTGGGTTCCCTGATTAAGGTGGGGCCTCTCTGCCCCAGCCACTTTCTCTCTAGGGGCCTCAGTCTGTACTACCCCTTCCTGGTGGCTAGTCCCAGACTGAGCCTTAGCTTCTGACACTCCCCCTCTCTGCCTCAGGGGGCAATGTCTCTTTAGGTGGTCCTTGGTGTGGCAGTGGAAGCACCCTTGGCGCCTTCCCCCTGCCATGGCCCCAGTCCTGGTTGTATGGGTCCTAGCCCTTTCTTCTGGGCTGGCCCAGGCCTTGGGAGCTCCATGAGGGCACTCCCTCTTTAGGTGTCCCCGCTCCCCACAAGCCCAACAAGTTTGGAGCCCCCCTGTTAAGACTCGAGTGCCCCCTGTGAAGTTGTCTGGGTGAGGCCTCTCTGCCCCAGCCCAGTAGGGGCACACCCTTCTCCAGTGTCCCCGTCGCTCACAGGCAAAACAGTCTTTAGGCCCTGGCACTGGCCTCCAGCCCAAGGTGCCTGGCCCCCACTGAGGTCCATGGGCCCGCCCCCACAGCAGCTGGAGCAGCCACGCTTGCTGCTTGGCAAGCCGGGCCACACAGGCTCTCCAGTAATAGTCCATCTTCTCCAGTCTCTCCACCGTCTCAAAGTCCAGGCAATAGTCCTCAGTCCTTGCCCTGGCCCCTTGTGTCAGGGGCGGACCGCTATACCTGCATTCTCCACCACGTGTAGACGGGTCAGACTCACCCCTGCGGCACCTCCTGCTGGTGACTCCGGGAATTAGCTCTATTCCAGCGCTGGAGCGCCCTCTGCAGGCCGGTGATCCACCTGTCTTCAGGCCCCCCATGTCCCTCCCTGGACCTGGTGCCCTCTTACATGGGGGTGCTGCCCCTGGCAGTAACCCCTTTCTCTCTGGGTCTCCCCTCCTTGGGGAACCCCCACCCTCTATCCCCACCTTGCCTCAGTATTGGCTACTGCCAGTCATTGTCTAGCTCCACACTCTGGGGCAGACTGCAGTATCAGCCTACTCATCACAGGCAAAGGGGTTTGGACCTGCTGCCTTGGCCTACCTCTGGGCTGTCCTCTGCAACCCCCAGTACCCGTTGGCCCACTGCTAGGCCGCAGCCTGGGGCTTTCTAGGCTGGAGCTCCCCAGCTCCTCAGCCTTTCCCCAGCCCTGCTTCACTCAGGTATCCAGTTTCAAGCTCCCTGCAGCTAGGCCCTTCTCTCTCTGAAGGCAGAGAGAGACTGTCTGGGCTTCTGGCCTCCAGCCTTTTATAGGGGCCAGCTGTGGCCTGACTGGGGTGTGGCCCAGCTGCAGCCACTTCCCCAATCAGCCCAGCTTTTAGAGCCGGAGCTCTCAAGCCCTGCCAGGCCACTTTTAAACCCCTCAGGGCAGGAGCAGGGTCCACCCTGCTACAGGGAGCGCTCTGCCTGCTTGGGCTGCCCTGCTGGCTGGAGGGCTCCCCCTTCTCTGGCTGCCTTGCTGGCTGGAGCTCCTTCTCCCTTCCTGGGCTGCTGCTGCTGGCTGGAGTGCTTCTTCCCAGGACTGCTGCTGCTGCAACTGCTGCTGAGTGGGTGAGTGAGGGGTGGGGGGGGGCCTTGCTGGCCAGCCCCCACTCCCCCACCTCTGGAAGGAGAAGCCAGGACCCCACCACCACCACTACAGCTACCACCTGTGGGGGGTCCTTCCTGCCTGGCCACCAGGGCTGCTGGAGGAGGAGAGGCTGCTGCTGCTGGAGCTGTGTTTGTCCCGGGGAGCTGCTGGAGCCTGGAGGAGGATTGAGAAGACCACCGGCTGCTGGGAAGTGCACAGGAATCTGAAGACCACTGTGGAGGGGGCCTTAAAAACTGAGTAACTCTTTGACTGTGCTCTAGTGGTGGGGGTTTAGACTGTGTTTGTGGGGCACAGGGGGTGAGGCGTTGAGCCTGCCCCCTGGTCCATCTGTGTCCCCCCCAACCCCCACCACCACCGCTGCCCCCTCCACCACCCCTGCTGACCCCTTACCATCTGCCTCAGTTCCTGCCTCTGGGACTCAGCTGCTTGCCTGGCCTGCCGCGCCCTATTGCCACCGTTTGGGCCTCCAGCAGCAGCCAGCCAGCCATTGACTTTGCACAAGCGCTTGTGGGTGCACGCACCCCCCCCCCTTCCCCGGACTCCCCCCTGCCCCTCTGCAACAGGCCCCCTAGCTTTGCCCCTTGTTGCCTGCCCCGTTTGCCCCTTGTGGCCCCCCCCTCCCCCGCCCCGCCCAGCTTCAGTTTGTTTGCCTGCCCTGCCCGTCTCCCTTTGCAGCTTTGTTTGTCCTGCCCCAGCCCTGAAGCCAGCCCCTTAGTCCCTCTGCCCCACTCCCAGCCTGGTTGCTCCCCTCCCTCCGCGGCCCCTCGCCCTGATTAGCCCCTCCCCTCGTGCGCCCATAGCCCCATCAGTGCGCTTGTGCCTCTCCCTTGTTTAAGTTGCCCCTCTTGCACTGCACCCCCATTGCTCTTGTTTCCCCTCCCCTCCCCTAGTGCAGCTAGAGGAGCCGGTTTTCGATCTTCTGTCGGTGACTACCCCCCCCCCCCGAAGTCCTTGATAGTCCCCGTATCTGCCCCCCCCCTCTATTGTTGGCACCATCCTCCCTGCCCACAGCCTAGCAGGGAGGAGTAGGTGACCTGTCCCTTACCCCCACCCCCCTTTCTCCTGTGTTTGCCCTCCCTCCCCGTTCAGCATGGCAGGGGGCGCGGCGGGTGGGATTCCCGGGACGACGTCTGTCCCCCCTCCCTCGCCTGCTCCCCCCAAACGCCTCCCGGTCTCGACCTCACCCGCCGCTGCCGGACCACCTGCCACCGCTCCCGCTGAGGCGCCGGCAGCGGCGACCGACGGGGTGCCCTCTGCTGCTGCCACGTCCCTCGCCCCTTCCGCCTCTGGGGGAGCCCCCCCAGCCGGCGGAAAGGGCCAGGGCAAAAAGAAGGGAAAGGGCCCCGCTAGGAAGACGAAGCCCTCCATGGCGGAGCCTGCCCCCGCTGCCGCGGCCCCGCCACCGGCCGCGGCGTCCCTCCCCGCTGTTCCCTCCACCAGCTCTGCGGGTGTCCCTTCCTCGGCCCCCAGAGCGTACGCCCAGGTGGCGGCGGCCCCCCCGCCCGCCGCTACGTCATCTCCCCCGACCGCCGCCTCCGCTACCATCTACAGCGGCCGGGGCCCCTTCCCCACCTTGACCCGGAAGCACGGCGTCCGTTGCCTCCTGGTGCCCGCCTCGCCCCACGTGGAGACCTACGTGCGGGCGTTGGCGAGGGTGGTGGGGCCCACGGCCATCGTGGCGGCCTCCAAAATGTACGGCAAGGTGGTCTTCTTCCTTGCCTCGGAGGCCGCCGCACAGGAGGCGGTGGAGAAGGGCCTGGCGGTGGGGGGCGTGTTCGTCCCCCTGGAGCCGCTGGAGGACCTGGGGGTCCGTGTTGTCCTGACCTCCGTCCCTCCCTTCCTGCCCAATGCCGCCCTGTTACCCGCCCTCTCGACCCTGGGGAAGCCCATTTCCATTGTGAGCCCTCTCCCCTTGGGCTGCAAAGACCCCGCCCTCCGTCACGTTCTCTCGTTCCGCCGGCAGGTGCAGATTCAACTGCCGCCGGCGGCGCGTGGCGGAGAGGCGCTTGAGGGGTCTTTCCTGGTCCCCTACCAGGGGGCCCATTACCGGGTGCACTATTCGACGGGGGAGGCCCGGTGCTTCCTCTGCCGGGCGACGGGGCACGTCCGGAGGGACTGCCCCTTGGCCCGGCTCGGAGGAGTTCTCGGGACCCCCGAGCCCCGGCAGGGTGCCGGCCCCGCCATCGCCGGTGCCCCTGACCGCCCGGTACCCAGAGCCGCCCCTCCTCCCCCTCGGTCCGTCACTGCTCCCGCTCGGGCCTCAGGGGTGCATTCTCCGGAGCGCCCAGATGAGCGGGAGAGCCCCGCCTCCGCTGCCTGCACTCTGGCGGGGCCTGTGGAGGAGGGTGCGGCAGGGGTACTGCCGGGCATGGGAGGGGGCTCTCCCCAGGGGGACTCCTCCCTCCCTCCTGTTGTTCCACCAGTGCCTCTCCCAGCCCCCAAACTGTCTTCCCTACCCCCCGACCCGATCCCTGTTGACCAGCCCGCAGGCGATGCCATGGAGGGCTGGACCCGGGTGGAGGGTAAGCGGGGTAAGCGGAAGGCTCGGGCTCCGCCCGTGCCACCTGAGGCGGAAGCCCCCCGTAAGACCAGAAAGGGGGCCGCCGACACCGAGCCTTCTGCCGTGCCCCAGGGGTTGACCCATCTGCCGATGACGGCTAGGGAAGACGTGGCAGCACCGGAGGGTACCACCGTCCCTCCCCCGCAGTCCCCCCCTGCGGAGGCCTCCGCTGCGGCCCCTCCTGGTCCCTTGCCGCCTGTACCCCCTGCATCACCCGAGGTGAGCGTCGCCTCGGGCGCGAGTGGGGAGGACCCCGGGGTGGTGGGAGGCGAGCTCCCCTCCATCTTCGAGGAGATCGAGACCCTGGGTCTGACCCCGGTCACCCCGGGGGAGGACGACCCTCTGCCGACGGGCCTTGATCTAGCCGACCTCACCCCAGCTTCCCCTTCCCCGTGCTCCACCAACCCTCCAGCTGCGTCTGCTCCCGCCTCCGAGGGTCCCCTGGACTCCTCGACCTGCCCGGCTGCGGATGGCACCCCGCTGCTGGCCGCCGAGCCTGTTGAGATGACGGCCGGTGCCTCGTGGCAGGGAGATGGGCTACCGGGGGTGTCCCTCGGTGGTGCGGAGCAATCGGGTTCCTTCCCGGGTGGGGGCCCCCTGAGGCTTCCCCATCTCCCCGTGCCGAGGCTGCTCTGCCTGCCGTTGAGCCTGAGCCCGGTGTCGTTGGGGACCCCCTCCCTTCCCCTCCAATTCCCCTACCTGGCCGCGAGGAGCCTCTTACTGATGGCTCAGCTCCTGAGGCCCAGGGTCCCGTCTCTCTCCCTCCCCCCACCCCTGCTCCTGACCCCAGCCCTGCCCCCTCCACCTCCCATGATATTATTGCCGCCCCTGGGGCTGTCTCCTTCCCTTTCCCAGAGGATGACTCCCAGGGAGCGGCCTTTGAATTTCACAGTCCCGACCCACTAGGGGCTGCAATCTTCCCTCCGCCGCCCCCCACTGAGCCGGGGTCCGCCCCTTGCTTGCCCGTCCCAGTCGGCCACGGGGCTGCGCCAGAGGCCCCACCCCCCCATGTGCTGAGAGAGGAGTTGCAGGAGTTCCTGGAGGACGTCCGGGGCTCCCGCAACAAGGTCGTGCTTGCTCTCCAGCGCTGGGGGGACTTCCACCAGCTCCTCCTGGCCACGCGGGCCCTCATAGGGGAGGGCAAGGGGACCGGGAAGCGGAATGTCGCAGCTTACCACCGGGCGCGCGGCTTCCGTGACTCCCTGCTCGCCTTCGGGGTGGGCCACAGTTTGCTGCGCGGCCCAACGGGAGCCGTGAGCGCCCCTGCTGACGTAGATCCCCCCCAGCCCTCCTCATGGCAGTCATCACCTTTGCCACACTAAACACCCGGAGCTGTAGGGTGGGTTTCCGCAGGAGCCAGGTGCTCTCCTTCCTTCGGGAGGGGGGTACTCCGTGGTTTTCCTGCAGGAGACCCACACGGATCCGGCCGCCGAAGCTAACTGGCGGCTGGAGTGGGGGGACGGGGTCTACTTCAGCCATCTCACCACCCATCAGGCTGGAGTGGCTACCCTGTTCTCCCCCGACCTACGGCCAGAGGTGCTGGGGGTCGCCGAGGCTGTGCCGGGCCGCCTGCTGCACCTCCGGGTCCGCATGGCGGGGCTTGTGGTCAACCTCATCAACATCTATGCCCCGGCATTTGCCCCGGAGCGGCTGCAGTTCTATCGGCAGGCGTCCGCCTTCCTCGGCTCCCTGGATCCTCGCGAGTGCCTGGTCCTGGGCGGGGACTTTAACACCGTCCTCGAGGAGCGGGACCGGTCGGGAACCGAGCAGAGCCCGGCCGCCGCGGACGTCCTCAGGGAGATCGTCGCCCATCACTCCCTGGTGGACGTCTGGCGCGACCACCACCCGGACGACGCCTCCACGTACACCTATGTCCGGGTGGAAGCCCATCGGTCGTGCCACTCCCGGTTGGACCGCATCTATCTGTCCCGGTTCCATCTCTCACGGGCCCAGTCCTCCAGCATCCGGCCGGCCCCTTTTTCGGACCACCACCTCGTCACTGTGACGGCCTCTCTCTGCGCGGAGAGGCCGGGGCCGGCCTATTGGCACTTCAACAACAGCTTGCTGGAGGATGGGGGCTTCGTGGCGTCCTTCCGGGAGTTCTGGCTGGCCTGGCGAGGGCAGCGGCGCGCCTTTCCCTCGGCGCGGCGGTGGTGGGACGTGGGGAAGGTGCGCGCCCGGCTCTTCTGCCGTGACTACACCCGGGGCGCCAGCCGACGGAGGGATGCGGCGATAGGGCAGTTGGAGCGGGAGGTCTTAGAGCTGGAGAGGCGTCTGGCCGCCAGCCCCGAGGATCCATCCCTTTGCGGAGCGTGCCGGGAGAAGCGGGAGGAGCTCCGGGTCCTCGAAGACCATCGGGCCCGGGGCGCCTTTGTTCGATCCCGCATCCGCCTCCTTCGGGAGATGGATCGCGGCTCCCGCTTCTTCTACGCCCTGGAGAAACGGAGGGGGGCCAAGAAGCACGTCACCTGCCTCCTGGCAGAGGACGGCTCCCCCCTCACGGATCCGGCGGAGATGTGCGAGAGGGCCCGGACCTTCTACGCGCGCCTTTTCTCCCCGGATCCGACCGATCCTGCCGCTTGCAAAGTGCTCTGGGACGGACTCCCGACGGTCAGCGCGGGCGACCGGGACCGGCTAGAGCTGCCTCTCACTCTGGCCGAGTTCTCGGAAGCCCTCCGTCGCATGCCCACCAATAAATCCCCGGGCATGGACGGGCTGACCGTGGAGTTCTACCGCGTGTTCTGGGACGTCCTCGGCCCGGACCTAGTCACCGTCTGGGCCGAGTCCTTGCGGAGCGGGGTCCTCCCTCTCTCGTGCAGGCGAGCCGTGCTCGCTTTATTGCCGAAGAGGGGGGACCTCCGCGATTTACGGAATTGGCGTCCCATCTCGCTCCTCAGTACGGACTATAAAATTGTCGCGAAGGCCATTTCGATTCGGCTAGGGTCCGTGCTGGAGGACGTGATCCACCCAGACCAGACCTACACCGTCCCGGGCCGTACCATCTTCGATAACCTGTATCTGGTCCGGGATCTCTTGGAGCTTGGGTGCAGGGATGGTCTGTCGTTCGCCCTCCTGTCCCTGGATCAGGAGAAGGCGTTCGACAGGGTGGACCACGGGTATCTCCTGGGCACTCTGCAGGCGTTAGGCTTCGGGTCCCAGTTTGTGGGTTTTCTCCAGGTGCTGTACGCCTCCGCAGAGTGTCTGGTCAGGCTCAACTGGACCCTGACCGAGCCGGTCAGCTTCGGGCGGGGAGTGCGGCAGGGGTGCCCCCTCTCGGGCCAGCTGTACGCCCTGGCAATCGAGCCCTTCCTCTGTCTCCTCCGCAGGAGGTTGACGGGGTTGGTGCTTCGGGAGCCGGAGCTGCGGCTGGTCCTGTCGGCGTACGCCGACGATGTGCTCCTCGTGGTCCAGGACCCGGGCGACTTGGCGCGGGTGGAGGCCTGCCAGGCCGTGTACTCGGCGGCCTCCTCCGCCCGGGTCAACTGGGTCAAGAGCTCTGGCTTGGTGGTAGGGGACGGGTGGCAGGCGAGCTCCCTCCCACCCGCGCTTCAGGCCATCCGGTGGAGCGCGGGTCCGCTGCTCTATCTCGGCGTTTACCTTTCTGCCACGCATCCCTCTCCGCCGGAGAACTGGCACGGTTTGCAGGGCAGGGTGGCGGAGCGGCTCCGGAAATGGACGGGACTCCTCCGGTGCCTTTCCCTCCGAGGGAGGGCACTGGTGCTCAATCAACTGGTCCTGTCCATGCTCTGGTACCGGCTCAACACCCTGGTCCCGGCCCCGGTGTTCCTGACCGACCTCCGGCGGGTGGTGCTGGAGTTCTTTTGGCCAGGACTGCACTGGGTCCCTGCAGGGGTACTCCACCTGCCCCTGGAGGAGGGAGGGCAGGGCCTGAAGTGCCTCCGCACTCAGGTCCACGTCTTCCGCCTCCAGGCACTGCAGAGGCTCCTTTATGGTGCAGGTAGTCCGGCATGGAGAGCCCTGGCGCACGCCTTCCTGCGCCGCTTCCGAGGGCTCCGATACGACCGGCAGCTCCTTTATCTCGACCCGAGGGGCCTTCCGCGAGACCTCTCCGGGCTGCCGGTCTTCTACCAGGACCTCCTCCGGACCTGGAAGCTGTTCTCTGCGACCAGGTCCGTGGCGGCCACCGAGGGGGCAGACCTCCTCGCGGAGCCCCTGCTACACAACCCACAGCTTCGTGTGCAGGTGGCGGAGTCCCCCGCGGTGCGCCAGAGGTTGGTCCTGGCAGAAGCCACCAGGGTCGGAGACCTCCTGGACTACGACCGGGGAGACTGGCTGGATCCCCTGACGCTCGCTCGGCGGATGGGGCTCTCCAGACCTTGTACTCCCCGGCGCGTACTACAGGAGGTGAAGGCCGCTTTGCCGCCCGCTGCTCGGGTTTACCTCGACCGGGTCCTGCGCGAGGGCACGCCCCGCCCACCCCCCACCCCGAGCCCTCCGGACCTCTTCATCGGGCCCCTGCCCCGTGGACCCGACCGGCCCCCCCGCCCCTTCTCCGCCAGCCGGCTGCACGATCTGCAGCCGGTCCGTTTCCAAACCGCGCCAAGGAAACAACTCTACGCGCTCGTGCTCCATACCGTTCACTTCCTCACCCTCGTGTCCCGCCCCGACACCAAGTGGCGGGACCTCTTGCCACCTGTGGAGGGTGAGGAGCCCCGGTGGGCCAGCCTCTACTCCACCCTGGTCCCGAGGCCCGCCGGGGATATCAGCTGGCGGCTCCTTCACGGGGCCGTGAGCACGGGCGTGTACTTGGCGCGGTTCACCCCTGTCCCGGACACCTGCCCCTTCTGCGGCGTGAGGGAGACCCTGGCGCATGTTTACCTAGAGTGCGCCAGGTTGCAGCCCCTATGCCGGCTCCTCACCGACATTCTGTTACGTTTCTGGCTGCACTTTTCCCCTCACCTCCTTATCCTTGCACTCCCTATCCGTGGCCCCACAAAGTCGCGGGACCTCCTGGTCAACCTCCTCCTCGCCCTGGCTAAAAAGGCCATCCACGCGACCAGGGAGAGGAGGTTGGCCGACGGAGACTCCTGCGACTGTGGGGCTTGTTTCCGGTCCCTCGTCCGCTCACGTCTCCGGGCGGAGTTCCTCTGGGCGGCGTCCGCTGGCTCCCTTGACGCCTTCGAGGAGCAGTGGGCGCTGTCCGGGGTTCTCTGCTCGGTGTCCCCATCAGGCTCCCTCCTTATGACCCTTTGACCTCACTCCTGTCCCTGTTCTTTTATTAGTTGTCCCCCGCATTTAGTGGGTTTCCGTGGCCCTGTGGATCCTCCCCTTAGGCTGGGGGGGGAGATCCGTTAGCATGGGGCGGGCTTCCGCCCGCCCCCTCTCCCGGATAACCCAATAGTACAGGGAGCGCTCTGCCTGCTTGGGCTGCCCTGCTGGCTGGAGTGCCCCCCCTTCTCTGACTGCCTTGCTGGCTGGAGCTCCTTCTTCCTTTCCTGGGCTGCTGCTGCTGGCTGGAGGGCTCCTTCCCTGGACTGCTGCTGCTGAGCAAGTGAGTGAGGGGTGGGGGGGGCCTTGCTGGCCAGCCCCCACTCCCCCACCTCTGGAGGGAGAAGCCAGGACCCCACCACTACAGCTACCACCTGAGGGGGTCCTTCCTGCCTGGCCACCAGGGCTGCTGGAGGAGGAGAGGCTGCTGCTGCTGCTGCTGAAGTTGTGTTTGTCCTGGGGAGCTGCTGGAGCCTGGAGGAGGACTGAGAAGACCACCGGCTGCTGGGAAGTGCACAGGAATCTGAAGACCGCTGTGGAGGGGGCCTTAAAAACTGAGTAACTTTTTGACTGTGCTCTAGTGGTGGGGGTTTAGACTGTGTTTGTGGGGACACGGGGGTGTGGCGTGGAGCCTGCCCCCTGGTCCATCTGTGTCCCCCCCCAACCCCCACCACCACCGCTGCCCCCTCCACCACCCCTGCTGGCCCCTTACCATCTGCCTCAGTTCCTGCCTCTGGGACTCAGCTGCTCGCCTGGCCTGCCACGCCCTATTGCCACCGTTTGGGCCTCCAGCGGCAGCCAGCTAGCCATTGACTTTGCACAAGCGCTTCTGGGTGCACGCACCCCCCCCCTTCCCCGGACTCCCCCCTGCCCCTCTGCAACAGGCCCCCTAGCTTTGCCCCTTGTTGCCTGCCCCGTTTGCCCCTTGTGGCCCCCCCTCCCCCGCCCCGCCCAGCTCCGGTTTGTTTGCCTGCCCTGCCCGTCTCCCTTTGCAGCTTTGTTTGTCCTGCCCCAGCCCTGAAGCCAGCCCCTTAGTCCCTCTGCCCCACTCCCAGCCTGGTTGCTCCCCTCCCTCCGCGGCCCCTCGCCCTGATTAGCCCCTCCCCTCGTGCGCCCATAGCCCCATCAGTGCGCTTGTGCCTCTCCCTTGTTTAAGTTGCCCCTCTTGCACTGCACCCCCATTGCTCTTGTTTCCCCTCCCCTCCCCTAGTGCAGCTAGAGGAGCCGGTTTTCGATCTTCTGTCGGTGACTACCCCCCCCCCCGAAGTCCTTGATAGTCCCCGTATCTGCCCCCCCCCTCTCTATTGTTGGCACCATCCTCCCTGCCCACAGCCTAGCAGGGAGGAGTAGGTGACCTGTCCCTTACCCCCACCCCCCCCTTTCTCCTGTGTTTGCCCTCCCTCCCCGTTCAGCATGGCAGGGGGCGCGGCGGGTGGGATTCCCGGGACGACGTCTGTCCCCCCTCCCTCGCCTGCTCCCCCCAAACGCCTCCCGGTCTCGACCTCTCCCGCCGCTGCCGGACCACCTGCCACCGCTCCCGCTGAGGCGCCGGCAGCGGCGACCGACGGGGTGCCCTCTGCTGCTGCCACGTCCCTCGCCCCTTCCGCCTCTGGGGGAGCCCCCCCAGCCGGCGGAAAGGGCCAGGGCAAAAAGAAGGGAAAGGGCCCCGCTAGGAAGACAAAGCCCTCCATGGCGGAGCCTGCCACCGCGGCCCTGCCACCGGCCGCGGCGTCCCTCCCCGCTGTCCCCTCCCCCAGCTCTGCGGGTGCCCCTCCCTTGGCCCCCAGAGCGTACGCCCAGGTGGCGGCAGCCCCCCCGCCCGCCGCTATGTCATCTCCCCCGACTGCCGCCTCCGCTACCATCTACAGCGGCCGGGGCCCCTTCCCCACCTTGACCCGGAAGCACGGCGTCCGTTGCCTCCTGGTGCCCGCCTCGCCCCACGTGGAGACCTACGTGCGGGCGCTGGCGAGGGTGGTGGGGCCCACGGCCATCGTGGCGGCCTCCAAAATGTACGGCAAGGTGGTTTTCTTCCTTGCCTCGGAGGCCGCTGCCCAGGAGGCGGTGGAGAAGGGCCTGGCGGTGGGGGGCGTGTTTGTCCCCCTCGAGCCGCTGGAGGACCTGGGGGTCCGTGTCGTCCTGACCTCTGTCCCTCCCTTCCTGCCCAATGCCGCCCTGTTACCCGCCCTCTCGACCCTGGGGAAGCCCATTTCCATTGTGAGCCCTCTTCCCTTGGGCTGCAAAGACCCCGCCCTCCGTCACGTTCTCTCGTTCCGCCGGCAGGTGCAGCTTCAACTGCCGCCGGCGGCGCGTGGCGGAGAGGCGCTTGAGGGGTCTTTCCTGGTCCCCTACCAGGGGGCCCATTACCGGGTGCACTATTCGACGGGGGAGGCCCGGTGCTTCCTCTGCCGGGCGACGGGGCACGTCCGGAGGGACTGCCCCTTGGCCCGGCTCGGAGGAGTTCTCGGGACCCCCGAGCCCCGGCAGGGTGCCGGCCCCGCCATCGCCGGTGCCCCTGACCGCCCAGTACCCAGAGCAGCCCCTCCTCCCCCTCGGTCCGTCACTGCTCCCGCTCGGGCCTCAGGGGTGCGTTCTCCGGAGCGCCCAGATGAGCGGGAGAGCCCCGCCTCCGCTGCCTGCACTCTGGCGGGGCCTGTGGAGGAGGGTGCGGCAGGGGTACTGCCGGGCATGGGAGGGGGCTCTCCCCAGGGGGACTCCTCCCTCCCTCCTGTTGTCCCACCTGTGCCTCTCCAAGCCCCAAAACTGTCTTCTCTGCCCCCTGACCCAATCCCTGTTGACCAGCCCGCAGGCGATGCCATGGAGGGCTGGACCCGGGTACAGGGTAAGCGGGGCAAGCGGAAGGCTCGGGCTCCGCCCGTGCCACCTGAGGCGGAAGCCCCCCGTAAGACCAGAAAGGGGGCCGCCGACACCAAGCCTTCTGCCGTGCCCCAGGGGTTGACCCATCTGCCGATGACGGCTAGGGAAGACGTGGCAGCACCGGAGGGTACCACCATCCCTCCCACGCAGTCCCCCCCTGCGGAGGCCTCCGCTGTGGCCCCTCCTGGTCCCTTGCCGCCTGTACCCCCTGCAACACCCGAGGTGAGCGTCGCCTCGGGCGCGAGTGGGGAGGACCCCGGGGTGGTGGGAGGCGAGCTCCCCTCCATCTTCGAGGAGATCGAGGCCCTGGGTCTGACCCCGGTCACCCCGGGGGAGGACGACCCTCTGCCGACGGGCCTTGATCTAGCCGACCTCACCCCAGCTTCCCCTTCCCCGTGCTCCACCAACCCTCCAGCTGCGTCTGCTCCCGCCTCCGAGGGTCCCCTGGACTCCTCGACCTGCCCGGCTGCGGATGGCACCCCGCTGCTGGCCGCCGAGCCTGTTGAGATGACGGCCGGTGCCTCGTGGCAGGGAGATGGGCTACCGGGGGTGTCCCTCGGTGGTGCGGAGCAATCGGGTTCCTTCCCGGGTGGGGGCCCCCCTGAGGCTTCCACATCTCCCCGTGCCGAGGCTGCTCTGCCTGCCGTTGAGCCTGAGCCCGGTGTCGTTGGGGACCCCCTCCCTTCCCCTCCAACTCCCCTACCTGGCCGCGAGGAGCCTCTTACTGATGGCTCAGCTCCTGAGGCCCAGGGTCCTGTCTCTCTCCCTCCCCCCACCCCTGCTCCTGACCCCAGCCCTGCCCCCTCCACCTCCCATGATATTATTGCCGCCCCTGGGGCTGTCTCCTTCCCTTTCCCAGAGGATGACTCCCAGGGAGCGGCCTTTGAATTTCACAGTCCCGACCCACTAGGGGCTGCAATCTTCCCTCCGCCGCCCTCCACTGAGCCGGGGTCCGCCCCTTGCTTGCCCGTCCCAGTCGGCCACGGGGCTGCGCCAGAGGCCCCACCCCCCCATGTGCTGAGAGAGGAGTTGCAGGAGTTCCTGGAGGACGTCCGGGGCTCCCGCAACAAGGTCGTGCTTGCTCTCCAGCGCTGGGGGGACTTCCACCAGCTCCTCCTGGCCACGCGGGCCCTCATAGGGGAGGGCAAGGGGACCGGGAAGCGGAATGTCGCGGCTTACCACCGGGCGCGCGGCTTCCGTGACTCCCTGCTCGCCTTCGGGGTGGGCCACAGTTTGCTGCGCGGCCCAACGGGAGCCGTGAGCGCCCCTGCTGACGTAGATCCCCCCCAGCCCTCCTCATGGCAGTCATCACCTTTGCCACACTAAACACCCGGAGCTGTAGGGTGGGTTTCCGCAGGAGCCAGGTGCTCTCCTTCCTTCGGGAAGGGGGGTACTCCGTGGTTTTCCTGCAGGAGACCCACACGGATCCGGCCGCCGAAGCTAACTGGCGGCTGGAGTGGGGGGACGGGGTCTACTTCAGCCATCTCACCACCCATCAGGCTGGAGTGGCTACCCTGTTCTCCCCCGACCTACGGCCAGAGGTGCTGGGGGTCGCCGAGGCTGTGCCGGGCCGCCTGCTGCACCTCCGGGTCCGCATGGCGGGGCTTGTGGTCAACCTCATCAACATCTATGCCCCGGCATTTGCCCCGGAGCGGCTGCAGTTCTATCGGCAGGCGTCCGCCTTCCTCGGCTCCCTGGATCCTCGCGAGTGCCTGGTCCTGGGCGGGGACTTTAACACCGTCCTCGAGGAGCGGGACCGGTCGGGAACCGAGCAGAGCCCGGCCGCCGCGGACGTCCTCAGGGAGATCGTCGCCCATCACTCCCTGGTGGACGTCTGGCGCGACCACCACCCGGACGACGCCTCCACGTACACCTATGTCCGGGTGGAAGCCCATCGGTCGTGCCACTCCCGGTTGGACCGCATCTATCTGTCCCGGTTCCATCTCTCACGGGCCCTGTCCTCCAGCATCCGGCCGGCCCCTTTTTCGGACCACCACCTCGTCACCGTGACGGCCTCTCTCTGCGCGGAGAGGCCGGGGCCGGCCTATTGGCACTTCAACAACAGCTTGCTGGAGGATGGGGGCTTCGTGGCGTCCTTCCGGGAGTTCTGGCTGGCCTGGCGAGGGCAGCGGCGCGCCTTTCCCTCGGCGCGGCGGTGGTGGGACGTGGGGAAGGTGCGCGCCCGGCTCTTCTGCCGTGACTACACCCGGGGCGCCAGCCGACGGAGGGATGCGGCGATAGGGCAGTTGGAGCGGGAGGTCTTAGAGCTGGAGAGGCGTCTGGCCGCCAGCCCCGAGGATCCATCCCTTTGCGGAGCGTGCCGGGAGAAGCGGGAGGAGCTCCGGGTCCTCGAAGACCATCGGGCCCGGGGCGCCTTTGTTCGATCCCGCATCCGCCTCCTTCGGGAGATGGATCGCGGCTCCCGCTTCTTCTACGCCCTGGAGAAACGGAGGGGGGCCAAGAAGCACGTCACCTGCCTCCTGGCGGAGGACGGCTCCCCCCTCACGGATCCGGCGGAGATGTGCGAGAGGGCCCGGACCTTCTACGCGCGCCTTTTCTCCCCGGATCCGACCGATCCTGCCGCTTGCAAAGTGCTCTGGGACGGACTCCCGACGGTCAGCGCGGGCGACCGGGACCGGCTAGAGCTGCCTCTCACTCTGGCCGAGTTCTCGGAAGCCCTCCGTCGCATGCCCACCAATAAATCCCCGGGCATGGACGGGCTGACCGTGGAGTTCTACCGCGTGTTCTGGGACGTCCTCGGCCCGGACCTAGTCACCGTCTGGGCCGAGTCCTTGCGGAGCGGGGTCCTCCCTCTCTCGTGCAGGCGAGCCGTGCTCGCTTTATTGCCGAAGAGGGGGGACCTCCGTGATTTACGGAATTGGCGTCCCATCTCGCTCCTCAGTACGGACTATAAAATTGTCGCAAAGGCCATTTCGATTCGGCTAGGGTCCGTGCTGGAGGACGTGATCCACCCAGACCAGACCTACACCGTCCCGGGCCGTACCATCTTCGATAACCTGTATCTGGTCCGGGATCTCTTGGAGCTTGGGTGCAGGGATGGTCTGTCGTTCGCCCTCCTGTCCCTGGATCAGGAGAAGGCGTTCGACAGGGTGGACCACGGGTATCTCCTGGGCACTCTGCAGGCGTTAGGCTTCGGGTCCCAGTTTGTGGGTTTTCTCCAGGTGCTGTACGCCTCCGCAGAGTGTCTGGTCAGGCTCAACTGGACCCTGACCGAGCCGGTCAGCTTCGGGCGGGGAGTGCGGCAGGGGTGCCCCCTCTCGGGCCAGCTGTACGCCCTGGCGATCGAGCCCTTCCTCTGTCTCCTCCGCAGGAGGTTGACGGGGTTGGTGCTTCGGGAGCCGGAGCTGCGGCTGGTCCTGTCGGCGTACGCCGACGATGTGCTCCTCGTGGTCCAGGACCCGGGCGACTTGGCGCGGGTGGAGGCCTGCCAGGCCGTGTACTCGGCGGCCTCCTCCGCCCGGGTCAACTGGGTCAAGAGCTCTGGCTTGGTGGTAGGGGACGGGTGGCAGGCGAGCTCCCTCCCACCCGCGCTTCAGGCCATCCGGTGGAGCGCGGGTCCGCTGCTCTATCTCGGCGTTTACCTTTCTGCCGCGCATCCCTCTCCGCCGGAGAACTGGCACGGTTTGCAGGGCAGGGTGGCGGAGCGGCTCCGGAAATGGACAGGACTCCTCCGGTGCCTTTCCCTCCGAGGGAGGGCACTGGTGCTCAATCAACTGGTCCTGCCCATGCTCTGGTACCGGCTCAACACCCTGGTCCCGGCCCCGGTGTTCCTGACCGACCTCCGGCGGGTGGTGCTGGAGTTCTTTTGGCCAGGACTGCACTGGGTCCCTGCAGGGGTACTCCACCTGCCCCTGGAGGAGGGAGGGCAGGGCCTGAAGTGCCTCCGCACTCAGGTCCACGTCTTCCGCCTCCAGGCACTGCAGAGGCTCCTTTATGGTGCGGGTAGTCCGGCATGGAGAGCCCTGGCGCACGCCTTCCTGCGCCGCTTCCGAGGGCTCCGATACGACCGGCAGCTCCTTTATCTCGACCCGAGGGGCCTTCCGCGAGACCTCTCCGGGCTGCCGGTCTTCTACCAGGACCTCCTCCGGACCTGGAAGCTGTTCTCTGCGACCAGGTCCGTGGCGGCCACCGAGGGGGCAGACCTCCTCGCGGAGCCCCTGCTACACAACCCTCAGCTCCGTGTGCAGGTGGCGGAGTCCCCCGCGGTGCGCCAGAGGTTGGTCCTGGCAGAAGCCACCAGGGTCGGAGACCTCCTGGACTACGACCGGGGAGACTGGCTGGATCCCCTGACGCTCGCTCGGCGGATGGGGCTCTCCAGACCTTGTACTCCCCGGCTCGTACTACAGGAGGTGAAGGCCGCTTTGCCGCCCGCTGCTCGGGCTTACCTCGACCGGGTCCTGCGCGAGGGCACGCCCCGTCCACCCTCCACCCCGAGCCCTCCGGACCTCTTCATCGGGCCCCTGCCCCGTGGACCCGACCGGCCCCCCCGCCCCTTCTCCGCCAGCCGGCTGCACGATCTGCAGCCGGTCCATTTCCAAACCGCGCCAAGGAAACAACTCTACGCGCTCGTGCTCCATACCGTCCACTTCCTCGCCCTCGTGTCCCGCCCCGACACCAAGTGGCGGGACCTCCTGCCACCTGTGGAGGGTGAGGAGCCCCGGTGGGCCAGCCTGTACTCCACCCTGGTCCCGAGGCCCGCCGGGGATATCAGCTGGCGGCTCCTTCACGGGGCCGTGAGCACGGGCGTGTACTTGGCGCGATTCACCCCTGTCCCGGACACCTGCCCCTTCTGCGGCGTGAGGGAGACCCTGGCGCATGCTTACCTAGAGTGCGCCAGGTTGCAGCCCCTATACCGGCTCCTCACCGACATTCTGTTACGTTTCTGGCTGCACTTTTCCCCTCACCTCCTTATCCTTGCACTCCCTATCCGTGGCCCCACAAAGTCGCGGGACCTCCTGGTCAACCTCCTCCTCGCCCTGGCTAAAAAGGCCATCCACGCGACCAGGGAGAGGAGGTTGGCCGACGGAGACTCCTGCGACTGTGGGGCTTGTTTCCGGTCCCTCGTCCGCTCACGTCTCCGGGCAGAGTTCCTCTGGGCGGCGTCCGCTGGCTCCCTTGACGCCTTCGAGGAGCAGTGGGCGCTGTCCGGGGTTCTCTGCTCGGTGTCCCCATCAGGCTCCCTCCTTATGACCCTTTGACCTCACTCCTGTCCCTGTTCTTTTATTAGTTGTCCCCCGCACTTAGTGGGTTTCCGTGGCCCTGTGGATCCTCCCCTTAGGCTGGGGGGGGGATCCGTTAGCATGGGGCGGGCTTCCGCCCGCCCCCTCTCCCGGATAACCCAATAGTACAGGGTGTGAAAAAATACACCCCTGGCTGAGAAAAGTTTTAATGACAAAAAGCGCTGATGTGGACAGCGCTTTGTCAGCGGAAGACACTCTCCCACTGACAAAACTACCGCACCTCATTAGGGGTAATTTTATTTTGCTAGCAGAACTCTCTTCTGCCAGCAAAGAGCGGCTACACTGCATACCTTACAGCAGCACGGCTGTAGTGGCACAGCTGTGCCACTGTAAGATACACAGTGTAGACATAGCCCCACATGGCACATCACTGACTTCTCTTCTAACAGGAAGATGATCTGCAATGCCCCAGAATTTTGCTGTTGCTCAGCAAATGGGCAAGTCTGGTGTCAGAAGAAGAGGCAATAGTATCAATATTTTGGGCAGCCTGGAGAATACTGGGTGTCACAGTTCAGGGCAATTGCACCTGTATTTCCCCTTCATGGTCTAGCAAGGACCCAGTCTACACTCCCAGCTCCTCAGCCCTCACCTCTCTTGGCTGGAAATCTGACTGGAGTTTTTCCAGGCTGCACAGTTCCCTGCCTGCACTGTGATATCCCCAGTAGGACAGATCCCAAAACAGTCCAGCATCTGCACTTTGACTTCTCCTCAGAGGCTATGAATAGTTGTACTTGCCCACAGTTATAAGTTACCTATAAATTGCCTTTTCTAACCAAGCACTTTTATTCTTAAGGTAAAAGCATTACAGAGAAAACATATTAAAAACAATAAAGAATTTATAGTCATGCTAATAAGCTTACCAGAGGTCACCACCAACTCCAGCAAGAACTCTGGTAGGAGTCAGTTCTTCAAACCCCACAAAGGGATTTTTCTGTGGTTATAAGTTCATAACTGCCTGGTCTTAGAACAAGCACATCCATGAATCTGTGAGTCTTTCCCTTTGATAGCTTGGTCCTTTAATCTTGGGACTCCAGGAACAGGTAATCAGCAGACAATTGTCCTCTTCTCAGGGTGTAGATTCAAAATGATGCGGTTTTGCATAGCCAGAGGTGGGGTGGGGAAAATAAATGTATTCACCTCCCACTAAATATTTCCCAGGAAATCCACTTCACACATATTGCTCCCAGAAGTCCATTCTGTCTGGCACATTGTTCAATATAGTCCTTTGATCATCCAGGCCCACAATAATACATACATAATTAATTTAATACAATGTACCCCAAAGACATGTAAACTTATTCAGTAAGGTCTCTCTTGCCCCTTCCTGTGTCCAGCTGGTACATGCACTGTTCACAGCCCCACCACCTTCCTACTTTCCCATGACCCCCTAAATTTACCACTCTAGGGACACAGAGTGGCAAGGAGGAGGAAGGAGTGGGCACAGAGGTGAAGGCACAGACCAGCAGCAGGAGATATGTGTGTGGTCAGAGCAATGGGTGTGATGGAGGGAATGTTGGAAGAGCTGGAGTGGTGTCGGAGCAGTGTGTGAGGTCTATGAGGAGCTGGAAGGAATATGTGGGTTGGAGCAGCAAGGAGGGGTGTGGGGCAGGGGCGGCTCCAGGCCCCAGCACGCCAAGCACGTGCTTGGGGTGGCACGCCGCGGGGGGCGCTCTGCCGGTCGGCGGGAGGGTGGCAGGCGGCTCCAGTGGACCTCCCGCAGGCGTGCCTGCGGAGGGTCTGCTGGTGCCGCGGCTCCGGTGGAGCATCCGCAGCCACGCCTGCGGGAAGTCAACCGGAGCCGCGGGACCAGCGGACCCTCCGCAGGCACGTCTGCGGGAGGTCCACCGGAGCCGCGGGACCAGCGAGCGGCAGAGCGTCCCCCGCGGCGTGCCACCGTGCTTGGGGCAGCGAAATGGCTAGAGCCGCCCCTGGTGTGGGGGGTGTTTGAAGAATACATTGGAGAATGGAGTGGAAAGGAGGGGATCAGAGCTGTGCAGTGAGGAATGTGTGGAGGCTTCATCTCTGTGCCAACCCCTCCTACATATTCATGTTCTCTCACTTCCCTTGGGATAGCATGTCCATTAACTTTGTGTTTCTTGGTTTTCAAAGGTTTAAATTGAGCCAGTCCAGGGCGCCATGGCAGCAGCCATCTACATTCTGGAAGGGCACAGGGCGCCAGTCACGGAATAACTTTAACTCTGTGTTAATAAAACATTCTGGGCATTTAATAGAGGTTAAGTTAGCTTTGCTAACAGCTAATGGAGTTTTTCTTTTAGCTCAACTGAGGGAGGTCTCTGCAGAAGAACCTTAATTCTGGCATTTCCTAACTTTAGAGTGTTTGACCTTGCAACCATAACAGTCTTTTAATGTAATATTTTATATGGAATATATTGTTTGCAAACTACGTGGAAAATAGTATCAGAGGGATAGCTGTGTTAGTCTGGATCTGTAAAAGCGGCAAAGAGTTCTGTGGCACCTTATAGACTAACAAACGTATTGGCGCATGAGCATTCATCCGACGAAGTGGGTATTCACCCACGAAAGCTCATGCTCCAGTATGTTTTTTAGTCTGTAAGGTGCCACAGAACTCTTTGCCTCTTTTACATGGAAAATGTAATGGATGAACGATGCTATATAAATGTCGTCCTTCTGGAAAATGGGGATATTGCTAATGGTTATTCAGAACTTGCTGAGTTCTGTGCTAATTGAAGAAAAAGGCTGACTGTCCGGTGAACTGTGTGCATTGAGCTGGACGGTTTCTGGTAGCTTCTGCCAACAGCTCCCACAGACCATAACGCCCTTGTGGGGCGCTATTACACACATGTACACGCAATGGACACATACACACGGCGGCCATTCACGTGACTGCACACTCCCAAACCCAAAGGCACCTGCACGCAGCAAGCCCACGTGCACACAGCATGCACGTGGCCAGGCACGCACGGAGGCCGGATTTTGCACTAAGCCCAGAGCGGCACGCGCACGCCCCGATTGTGTCCCGGGAGCGCGCAGGCCAGGCTCTGGCGCGAGCCGCAGCTCAGCCGCAGGGGAGGGGGCTGACGTGCAGGCGCGCTGGACGGCGTCCGGCGAGAGCTCGGGCGCCGGTGACGCATTAAGCAGGCGCCGCGCGGCGGGATGAAGGTGGCGGTGGCCGGCTGCTGCCATGGCGAGCTGGACAAGCTTTACGAGACGCTGGAGCTGCTGCAGCGGCGCAATAACGTGCGGATCGACCTGCTGCTGTGCTGCGGGGACTTCCAGGCCGTGCGCAACGAGGCGGACCTACGCTGCATGGCCGTGTCGGCCAAGTACCGCCACATGCAGACCTTCTACCGGTGAGCGCCGGGCCGGGCCGGGCCGCTCGCGCTGGAGTCCCGCGGCCTCCGCCGCCGCCGCCGCCAGATGCGCTACCGGGAACTTACAGCGGGGGCAGGATGCGCCCTCTGCCCAGACTCGCTGGGTAACTGGAGCTCGACCCGCCCTCCCCGCCGCCAACGGCCGCTGCCTCCAGGCCTGGGCCTCCCCCGTCTCCTCAGGGTCTCTACGCACTCCGCGGCCCTGCCGGATTCTGCAGAGATCGGGAGACGGCGGGGTCCCCCTGAAGTGAAACGCAGCCCGAAACTGAGCGTTGTCGTTTTTATATACAACTAAATAACAGTAGCTTTGTTTTCAGTAAAAAGACTGAGGCGTATGTGTGGCACCGTAAGACCTGCACAACTCATAAAGCGGCAAGGGCCATCTTACTCCAAAGAAAACAGCTGATGGCTGAACCCCCCCGGCTCCGCCGAACCTCCCCCAGCGCTGCTGAAACACCCACCCCCCAGCGCCACCCAGCCCCCCTGAAACACAACCACCCCAGTGCCCCCCCCAACGGAAACAAACCCTCCTTTCCCAGCCCCACCCATCCGAAATAGCGGTATTGAACCTTGGTAATATGTTATAGTGGGCCCCTAAGGCAGTATAATTAAGGTAAAAGAAAAATGTCTTTTTGCTAGAAGTAGAATAAGATCTTCCCCCCCCACTTTGTAATCAATTGCCCTGTTGAATGAATGAGGTGTGAATGAGGAAGGCCTGGAAGGCAGCACCTCTAGCCAGCTGCAACCCTTGGAGAGGGGATGGGAGCCAGACCAGATCAGTAGAACAGGTCAACCACCGACTCATAGCTCGTCTCCTAATCCCCCTCCCCTGCCCGGCTCACTTGCTCTCTGCCACTGCCTGCCTGTTCGCCTCCTCAGCCCCGCATGGCTCACCTGCCCCTCCCCCCGCCACTGCCCACCTGCTTGCCTCCTCAGCCCTCCTCCCCTGCTGCCAGCTCACCTGCCCCCCTGCCAGTGCCTGCCCACTCGCCTCCTCAGACTCCCACTTCCCCTGGCTCACCTGCCCCCCTGCTCGCCTTCTCAGCTCCTTTCTCCCCTGCTTGCATACTCATCGCCCGCCACTGCCTGCCCGCTCGCCTCCTCAGCCTCCCGCTCTCCTGGCCAGTGTTGAGCTGCCAAAATCTTAACAACCAGTTCTCTCCTCACCCCACAAGGGGGTCGTGGCCCGCCCCCCCTGAGACTCCTGCACCATCCAACCCCCCACGTTCCTTGACACCTCCCCCCGGGATCCTTGCCCTATCCACCCCCCTTCCCTGTCCCCTGACTACCCTCTGCCACCCCATCCAATTCCTCCTCTCATTCCTGATGGCCCCCCTGGAACTCCTGCCCCATCCAAACACCCCTTCTCCCTGTCCCCTGACTACCCCTGCTGCCCCATCCAACCCACCTCCCCCTTCCTGATGCGCCCCCCCCCCCAGAACCCTTGCCCCCATTCAACCATAAGCTTTTGTGGGCAAAAACCCACTTCATCGGATGCATGTAGTGGAAAATACAGTAGGAAGATATATACACGCACACACACACAGAGAACATGATAAAATGGGTGTTGCCATACCAACTCTAACAAGACTAATCAATTAAGGTGGGCTATTAGCAGGAGAAAAAAAACGTTTGTAGTGATAATCAGGATAGCCCATTTCAAACAGTTGACAAGAAGGTGTGAGTAACAGGGGAAAAATTAGCACAGGGAAATGGTTTTTACTTTGTGTAATGATCCATCCACTCCCAGTCTTTATTCAAGCCTAATTTAATGGTGTCCAGTTTGAACGAAACAGGTTGTGTGGCTGATGCTTTCTGAAGGCTACACATTGTCTGCTACTTTGGGACTGTAAAATAATGTCTATCTTTTACAAAAAACTTAAAAATCCAACATTTTTGCATGTAGACTTGTGTAGGCCCAATCTCTTCTGCTGCTTAAGCATGTAAACATCTTGAAATATCACTTGTGTATTGTTAAGATGTTGTTTTTCTGTTTCTGAAATAGGTATTATTCAGGAGAGAAGAAGGCTCCTGTTCTCACGATCTTTATTGGGGGTAATCATGAAGCCTCAAATCACTTGCAAGAACTGCCATATGGAGGATGGGTGGCACCAAACATATATTACCTTGGTATGGAATGTCACTTAATTCTTTGATTTTTACAGATTTATTGAATAAATATGGGCTTGAACTTCTAGGGGTTAAATATTGAGGTATTTTCTATAAACTCTTAGATTTCTGACTTGGTTGAGATGCATATTACTGTTTTGGATTTTGTTTTTGGAGTACTGGATATATATTATTGGGAGAACCTCAGGAGGATTCAGTTTTGCTTCAGATGTCAGTTGAAGATTAGCAGAATATAGTAAGATGTCTTTGGGTTATCTCGTGAGCCCGAGTCTTCGTTTTTAGTGACTTCAGTACTTCTGGGTTCTGTTTTTGGTTTCTTTCTGTATTCTCCAAGTGCCAGTGTTTAAATTATGCTGAGAATTTGCCAGTTTTTCTCTTTACCCTCCACCTCACCTTTTCTATCCAATCCTTTGATTTCAAATTGGCTCTGAAATTTCCTGTTGGATGACCTGCAAATGGATGGATTGCATCAAAGAAGATGGTAAGCAGGTGGACTTCAGTGCTGCCTTGTACAGACGAAGATGGCAATGCTTGCATGATGATCTGACAAGTTGATGGGATAAGGGGTAGATGACCAACTATCATATCAAACTCTCTCTGCAACTGAATTTAATCTTCCTTCTTAATTTCTTTACTCATGCTACATTCTCTCATCTCTGCTTATCTTTCCAATTTCCCAGGACCACAGTCTGAGTATTCTCTGACCTATTTTCTTACTTTGTTTCTTGGTGGTGGTTTCGCTCTAATATTGCCCAAACTAGCTTCTTTATTATCCTTACTACTCCTAACACCCTTCCCTGTGCCTTGGTCACTTTTTACAATTAATGTAACCCACCTTCGTCTGGTTCCCTCACTACTGTCCTGTTTCTGTTCAAGTCTATTTCCGTTCCAGTCAGTTGGACATGCCACTGCTAATGACCTTTCTCTCCTGCTCCTATCACTAAATTGGCCTTACTGCTTTCTGGATTAAGTTTAGGTTCTTTGCTTTTATCTACAAGATCTTATTTTGCATTAGAAAAGAGATGGCAAAGGGGGATGATACGATAAAGGTCTATAAAATCATGAATGATGTGGTGAAAGTAAATAAGGATGTGTTGTTTACACCTTTGCATAATAGAAGAATGGGAGGTCACCCAATGAAATGAACAGGTAGTAGACTTAAAAGAAACATAATTAAGTACTACTTCACACAATGCAGATTCAACCTGTGGAACTTATTGTGACCGGGTGGAGCCTGGGGCAGCCCTCACTGGAAATGTCAATGTCAGGTCAGGCTGCAAAAGGGAGAGCTTGCTGCCACTTCCCCCGCCCCCATTGGCCTGGAGCAGCGAACGGCGGAGATGTGATCTGCCGAACCTGCGGACGCGGCAGGTAAACAAACTGGCCGGCCAGCCAGGGTGCTTACCCTGGCGAACCGTGTGCCAAAGGTTGCCGATCCCTGCTCTAAAGGGTGAGAAGTATCAGGGGGTAGGTGTATTAGTCTGTATCCACAAAAACAAGGAGTCCGGTGGCACCTTAAAGACTAACAGATTTATTTGGGCATAAGATTTCGTGGGTAACAAACCTCACTACTTCACGTGCATGGAGTGAAAGTTACAGATGCAGGCATTATATAATGACACATGAAGAGAAGGGAGTACCTCACAAGTGGAGAACCAGTGTTGACAGGGCCAATTCAATCAGGGTGGATGTAGTCCTCTCCCAATAATAGATGAGGAAGTGTCAATTCCAGGAGAGGCGAAGCTGTTTTTAATGAGCCAGCCACTTCCAGTCCCTATTCAAGCCCAAATTAATGGTGTTAAATTTGCAAATGAATTTTAGTTCTGCTGTTTCTCTTTGAAGTCTGTTACTGAATTTTTTTTGTTCAAGAATAGTTGCTTTTAAATCTGTTATAGAATGTCCAGGAAGATTGAAGTGTTCACTTACTGGCTTTTGTATGTTACCATTCCTGATGTCCGATTTGTGTCCATTTCTTCTTTTATGTAGGGACTGTCTGGTTTGGCAAATGTACATGGCAGGAGGGCATTGCTGGCACATGATGGCATATATAACATTAGTAGACGTGCAGGTGAATGAGCCCTTGATGGTGTGCCTGATATGGTTGGGTCCTCTGATGGTGTCGCTAGAGTAGATATGGGGACAGTAGGCAATGAGGTTTGCTACAGGGATTGGTTACTGGGTTGGTGTTTCTGTGGTGTGGTGTGTAGTTGCTTCAGGTTGGGGGATTGTCTGTAAGCGAGGACTGGCCTGCCTTCCAAGGTCTGTGAGAGTAGGGATTGTTTTCCAGGATAGGTTGTAGATCGTTGGTAATGCGCTGGAGAGGTTTTAGCTGGGGGCTGTACGTGATGGCCAGTGGCGTTCTGTTGTTTTCCTTGTTGGGCCTGTCCTGTAGTAGGTGATTTCTCGGTACCCTTCTCGCTCTGTCAGTCTGTTTCCTGACTTCCCCAGGTAGGAACTGTAGTTTTAAGAAAGCTTGATAAAGATCTTGTAGGTGTTTGTCTCTTTTTCTGAGGGATTGGAGCAAATTCGGTTGTATCTTAGGGCTTGGCTGTAGACAATGGATCGTGTGATGTGTCCTGGATGGAAACTGGAGGCATGTAGGTAAGTATAGCGGTCAGCAGGTTTCCAGTATAGGGTGGTGTTTATGTGACCATCACTTATTTGCACTGTAGTGTCCAGGAAGTGAATCTCTTGCATGGACTGGTCAAGGCTGAGGTTGATGGTGGGGTGGAAATTGTTGAAATCCAGGTGGAATTCTTCAGGGGCCTCCTTTCTGTGCATCCATATGATGAAGATGTCATCAATGTAGTGCAAGTAGAGGAGGGGTACTAGGGGACGAGAGCTGAGGAAGCATTGTTCTAAGTCAGACATAAAAATGTTGGCATACTGTGGGGCCATGCGGGTACCCATAGCAGTGCCACTGACTCAAAGGTATAAGTTGTCCTCAGATCTGAAATGGTTGTGGGTGAGGACAAAGTCACAAAGCTCAGCCACCAGGCATGCTGTGACCTCATCAGGGATACTGTACCTGACAGCTTGTAGCCCAGGGGTGGGCAAACTTTTTGGCCTGAGGGCCACGTCGGTGTTGTGCATCTGTATGGAGGGCCTGGGTTAGAGGCACTCTTTCCCTCTGCAGCTTTCCTCACTGGTAAAATGCAGGTTACCCCTACACAAGCTTAGGAACACTTCCTTCTTGGGTTTCAGTCAAGTCCAGAACCACTCGGGGACAAATGAAATCTCCTCAACCATCATAGGCTGACGGGCACCTTCTGTCTGCTCCACAGACAAAGGACTTGGAAGTACATTCTGCTTCACTAGGCACACTGCTATTTGCAACAGACAAAGAATTGGAAACAGTTTTTTCTTCAACAGATAAACTATTGCTTTCTACAAACGGCTCATCATATTGAGTTACTTTAAGCAAATCACTTTTACTTTGTTCAGTCTCACTTTTATAAACTTCAGTTGCCAGCAATCCATCACCCACTAGAAATCTCTCCTTTCCTTCCTCACTTAGGGCTTCACACTGACCATCAACTCTAATTTTTTCTAAATAAATGTTTTCCTGAGCTTCTTTCTGTGCTTCATTTAACTCCAGATTCACTTCTGAGATATTAGACAGACATTCAGAAATTTCTTCACCATATAAACTGCTTTTCTGACCGGACAAACAGCTATTTTCCACAATCCCAAGGCTTGAGACACTGTCTTCCTTGTTATAGCATACCTGGTTAAACACATGCAACTGCTTTACAAATCTGCCTGTTACAGACAACATACAGAGGATTCACATTCATACTTTATCTGGGACTGGGTTATGACATTACCCTGACTAACATAGTTACCACATCATTATTAAATGACATACCAACATTCTTATAAACTGAACAGTCTCTATCTCCATCATTGCTGTAGAGAGGAGCTGAGATTCCAGGATAACATGGTACCTGCTGTTCTTTTATTATTTTGATTTGGAGTTTAAGTCTGGCAGCATCAGTCTCAGCTTGCAGCAGATCCATTCGCCTCCTGTGAGATATTTTCTCTCTCTCTCTCTCCAGCTTGCTTAGTTCTTTCCTCAGCTCGCCTGGCTCTCTCCGCAGTTTCTTTTTCCAGCTGGGCCAAGGCTTGCTTCTCTTGCATTCGAAGTTCTCCCATTTCTCCCTCATGCTGAAGACGCTGACTCTCGGGGCTTGCCGTTTTGATTGTGGATCACTCATTGTGACTAACCTTAACCTTTGACACTCAGTTTTAAATTTCAAATTTTGAATAGCATGGGGTTCTGATCCAAAACCCAAATGATTCGGTTCTGTGTTAACTACACCAATGTGACCTGTGGTGCCTGGGGCAGGCCTCACTGGAAATGCTAAGGTCAAGGCAGGCTGCAAAAGGGAGAGCAAATACCCACCAGTCTGTGAGTAACACTGAAGTTAAAATCCCCAACCAGTCACAAACTGTGCTTCTGATTCCCCACACTGGTTATCAAGAAGCAAAAAAGAAACACACAGCCACCTTTATTGCATTTCAATTCTCTGGCTCCCAGTCCACACCTAGGTCCAGTACTGTGAGAACTGTTTTTGAAAACAAAACTGCTCACATATACAAAATGTTCTTCTGACCCCAAAGGGTCAGCCACATTACCAGGTCAGTATAAGTTTGGATCTTACCCAAAATACTACGCTGCCAGCCAATCCTTCAGTGTTTAAAACTAAAGGTTTATAATAAAGGGGAGAAAAAAACCCACTTGGCTAAACAACATCCCCTGGCAACAAAACTATAATGGGGTTCAAAAGAGAATTAGATAAGACCATGGAGGATAGGTCCACCAATGGCTGTTAGCCAAGATGGTCACTCACACAACCCCATGCTCTGGGTGTCCCTAAGCCTCTGACTGCCAGAAGCTGGGACTGGACAACAGGGGATAGATCACTTGATGATTGTTCTGTTCTCTTAATTTCCTCTGAAGCAGTGGTCTCGAACCTTTTTACACACAAGATCACTTTTTGAATTTAAGATCAACCCAGGATCTACCCTGCCCCTTCCCCAAGGCCCTGCCCTACTGACTCCATTCCCCCCCACCCCCCATTGCTTGCTCTCCCACACCCTCACTCACTTTCACTGGGATGGGACAGGGAGTTGGGGTGCCGGAGGGGGTGCAGGCTGGGGCCAAGGGGTTCAGAGTGGGGTAGGGCTCCAGGCTGAGCCTGTGGCAGGGGGTTGGCATGCAGGAGGGAGTGAGCGGTTCAAGCTCTAGGAGGGAGTTTGGGTGCAGGAGGGGGCTCCAGGCTGGGGCAGGGGGTTGGGGTACGGGAGGGGGTGAGGGATGCAAGCTCTGGGATGGAGTTTGGGTGCAGGCTCTGGGCTGGGGTAGGGGGTTGGGGTGCAGGAGGGATGTGAAGTGTAGGCTCTGTCTGGGAGGTGCTTACCACAGGTGGCTCCCGGTTGGCGGTGCAGTAGGGCTAAGGCAGGCTCCTGCCTGCCCTGGCCCCACGCCGCTCTCAGAAGTGGCTGTCATGTCTCTGTGGTCTGAGGGGGGTGGGGGAGAAGGCAGCTCCATGCACTGCTGCTGCCCCCACCCCCAGTGCTGACTCTGCAGCTCCCATTGGCCAGGAACTGCGGCCAATGGGAGCTGCAGGGGTGGCATGTGTGGACATCTGCTGCTCTCCCTTCTCTCCCCTCCCCCCCCCCCCCGGGGGCAGCAAGCGCCGCCCCCGCAGCTCCCATTGACCGCAGTTCCCGGCTGACAGGAGCTGCGGTGTTGGCGCTGGGAGAGGGGGCAGCATGCGGAGCCACCTGCCCCCCCAGGTCCGCAGAGACATGCCAGCTGCTTCTGGGAGTGGTTGGGGACCAGGGCAGGCAGGGAGCCTGCCTTAGACGTGCCGCGCCACCGGACTTTTAGTGGCTGGAGATCACGATTGACTGGCAGAGGCTCCAGGCTTGACTAGTCAATCGCAATCGACTGGTTGGTGACCACTGCTCTGAAGCATCTGGCACTGGCCACTGTTGGAAGACAGGATGCTGGGCTTGATGGTCTAAGTATGGCTGTTCTTATAATTCTCCCCCTCCTAAATTTCATCTTACTTCTAAAATATTTCCCTTTACTGCTCCCTTCTTTTCATCTTACTTTTTTTTTGGTCGTCTTTCATGCTCTGTGTGACTGAAAGTCTCCATGTTTGCTTCTGCCAAGTATTTCTTATCCTTCAAATTTCTCTTTAAAAATCTTCAATCAGTCCTTGCTTTTCACCTTCAGTTATCCCCAAATGACTGACTTGCCTTGTGCTTTTATTTTTGTCAGTCTTAAATTGTAAGACTTAGTTTTATTTTATTTGTAAAGAATCATGAAAATGTGTGCTGCTGCTATGTGAAAGACTTCAATTGTTTTGGGAGGTTAGAAATACAAAAATTGCTTTCTACAATAATAGGTTTTGTCTGGGATTGGAAGTAATGCAGAGGCAAGTGAACATTTTCTACAATGTAACTCATTTGAACCATAGTTCTGATTGAGTTATTTTATCTGAACCAATTCTTTTGTACCTAATGCACATTGTGTTAAAGTTGAACAGACTAGATTACAATTCCTGAAAGCTCCCTGTTTTCCTGATATGCAGAGAATTTTATTTTAATCTCTTGTCATTCTAGGTTATGCAGGCGTAGTAAAATATCGTGGTGTAAGAATTGGTGGAATTTCTGGCATTTTCAAATCTCATGATTACAAAAAAGGTAATTTATGTAACGTTGACTTTTTATTAACATATACATTCAGAAACATCTTGCAATTAATAAAAAGAGCATGGAATTTTAGGTGTTCTATTTATAGTGTGTGTTGGAGAATTTAGAAGTTCTCCAAAGTTGCCTGTGAACAGATTCCCACAGTTGAGTCCATGTGTTTGTGTGCAGACTCTTTAAGCTGAAAACAGCCATTGACACCAGCAAAGGTGTCTTACATCTGGAGCACCTACGCTTGCTCATAATACTTTGGCAGTCAGTTGCCAAGCATGATCAGAAAAAGAGCTTCCAGTGGATGTACAAGTCTTTGTAGCAATCATCCTAATGCTAATCATCCTAATGCTTCTTCGGCAGGATTCTTTAGTTAATAGTTTTATCTATAAAACTGATTATGTAAGTTGGCGTTTTGTATACAAATATCAAGGGACTGACTCAACTTGAATTTCAGAGCTTCAAAGTCTCAAGGCTTTATTCCCCCACTTATGCTCTGAACACCCCAAGACAGGCTCACTCCTTGCAATTTAATTCCCCTTGCTCCCTCTAGGAACCCATTGTTTCATGTTCTCTCTGTCTGTCTGTCTGTCTGTCTGTCTTCCTACTGTATTTTCCACTACATGCACCTGATGAAGTGGGCTGTAGCCCACGAAAGCTTATGCTCAAATAAATTTGTTAGTCTCTAAGGTGCCACAAGTACTCCTGTTCTTTTTGTGGATACAGACTAACATGGCTGCTACTCTGAAACCAATCTCGTGTGACCAGTTTTTCTTGGTATGTTTCAGGTCATTTTGAGTGTCCTCCATACAATCAGCAGACTGTAAGAAGTGCGTACCATGTGAGGAATATTGAAGTCTTCAAACTCAAACAGGTGGGGAGAAAAGTTTTTTGTTTTTTTTTTTAAAGAGGGTAGATAATACTGTATGAGATTAGGCTAATCTAGAGATGAGCATGTTGGTGATCTGAATTTACATTATCTGTTTCCATTGACACAATCAAAGTTTGCTTCTGCTATTCGCAATAGAAGGGTAATTCTACAGGCCTTGTCACTAGTCTCTGCATTGTCTCAAGACTGCCTTCTTCAGTTGATAAAGAAACACATCACACAGGTCTCACACACAGCATGATGCAAATCCTTAATTACATCCTCTGCAATATCAGGAAATATTCAAGGGGACTTACACTGCACACTTAACCCGTGCACGTTATTGGGAAAGCTGGAGGCTGTAGCTAAGGTTTTATTTTGGCATCTGAGGGAAACTAGTGGGTTTCAGTTGGAAACTGAAGGACGTTTCCTGTCTAGCACTGTTAGCAGAGATGTACTGTGTTGGGATTGGGGTATAGTTAAAAGGTGTGGCATCGACTAGCCCTTTGTGTGGGAGGAGGGGAATGCTACTTAATCAGCCTTAATTCCTTGCAAATAAAACTCAGGAATTTCCTGAGTATTTAATTCAGTGTGTTTTGGGAGAAGGCCTGGAAGGGGGAGCAGGGATACCTGCCTCAACTTCCCTGTGGTGTGTGAGGATATGGCAGGAGCAAAGATGTCTGTGGGTGGGGTGGAAGAAGGACCTTCATGGCTCTCTTTAGTCTCCCTCACTCCAGCACAAGGGTTACCTGTATTCTTGGGCAGGGCGACCTCTCAAGTGCCATATCTGCTCTTCCAGGCTGCTATGGTTCCTCAAATGGGAGGAGCCTCTGTTAAAGCTACAGCGCTTCAGCAGACGCTAGTGAGCTCTCAGCACTGGAACTTGTAGCTTCTCTCCCCTGCAAACCCTAGAAGTTTCTTCCTGACTAAGACAAGGTTTCAGTTTCCTGTCCATATAGTATAGGGAGCAGTCAGCTTCCCGGAAGGAAATGCAGAGTTAAGGTGACATTTCCCATGTAACTTTAACTCTGCTTCCTTTGATCCCTACCCTAAGGAGTGACTGAATGAGATCGCAGTACTGTCCTTCCCTCAGCCTTTTTGTGAAGTGGGATCTCTGCAAACCAGCAGCGAATACTCCCCAGAATAGTCATGCTGCATGGAGCACAATGAGTTTGTTGGCCTGTGTGAATAGGAGTGTTGCATTGGAGTTGTGCTGGGTACAGAGAATGGCATTCTTGGTTAGGGAAGGTAAGGTACTGTCGTTCTCAATACCTACTGCCATCCCTTCAGAGACCGTTAACGTGGTGTGGGAAGCGTCACTATAACTTTGCATTTCATGATTTTCCAGCACTGAGGGAGGTCCCCATCACTCCCCAAAAGACCTCTCTCTGACTCCTGGAAGGTAAAAGGAATACTTTTTCCTCTGTTCCCATTCAGAGACTGCTGATGGCTCTGATGGGGGAGGATGGTCCCTCCTAACCTAGGAATCCGTTGGCACCTTAAAGACTAACAGATTTATTTGGGCATTTCACTCCATGCATTTGAAGAAGTGGGTTTTTTACCCATGAAAGCTTATGCCCAAATAAATCTGTTAGTCTTTAAGGTGCCACCGGATTCCTCATTGTTTTTGTGGATACAGATTAACACGGCTACCCCTCTGATACTTGACCTCCTAACCTAATCCTCCTGTAGCCACTTGGAGGCCTGGTCTACATTTAAAACTTATATTAGCATGGCTATGTTGATCAGAGATATTTAAAAAAAACAAAAAAAACCCAAACCAAAACACAACCTTAGCTATATAGCTATGCTGACAAAAGCCCCAGTGTAAACAGTTATGCAGACAGAAGAGGACTTCTGTCGGCATAGTTAATGTCCTAGGAGGTCATGTTACTATACTGACAGAACTTCTTATTTCAGCACTAGGGGACTATACCAAGGTAGTTGTGCCAACATAGGCTCTGTAGCGTAGATGTAGCCAGAATGAACGAGTGACTGCTTCTGCTGCAGCTCAGAACTTTCCCAAGTTGCAAAAGAATGAAACTGACCTACTGCAGTTTCACTGCTGCACTATAGAAAATCTCTGAGCATGGCGCTAGAAAAATCACAGGCTTGGAGATGTAAAAATTATTATGGAGTTTTAAAAGAGCTATTGAAGTGCCTTTAGGCAGGGGATAGCTAAAATACTTCCAGAAAATAGCATAGATGGGGATTGAGAGTAACACAGGGAATCTCACCCATGCTTAAGTAGCTTGCTAGCTCAGAAGATAATGTATGCCAATAGAATACAACTAACTTATGTTTGTAATAACTAGAATTAAAGTATAGTGATACTTTCTTCCAACGTTTTCTATTGTGTGAATTTGCTTTGTATATAGCACTTATTATATGGCTATAATTTTAGAAATTCTTATGGCCTTATAACCGCTTGACATTTGCCTCTGAGGAGAGATATCAAAATGATACTGTGCACTAAAGGCTGGCTTACCGGTCCCAAGGAAAGCAAGAAAGTGGCACACAAACCATAGAGTTTAGAGAACGCAAGATCAAACTCAATGGCACTCTGGAAGATTGCATCCAGTAGTATAACCTCAGTGTTTAGAAAGTAAGACTGTCAGTCAAAATCCACTCTGGTCAGACAAAAAGAATCAAGTATGCTCTCCCTTCATTGGTATTCATTCAAGTGCTGTTCTTTTCCTATGTTTATTTTTTGCTTTATAGCTAAAGCATCCTATGGATATATTTATGTCACATGATTGGCCAAGAAGTATATATCACTATGGAAACAAGAAACAGCTTCTTAAAATGAAATCTTTTTTCCGCCAAGAAGTGGAAAACAATACATTGGGAAGCCCTGCTGCTTCAGAGCTTCTGCAGCACTTTCAACCCACGTATTGGTTCTCAGCACATCTTCATGTAAAATTTGCAGCTTTAATGCAACACCAGGTAACAAATAAACAAAAGCATGTCATGTGTATATCTCAGGTTTCTAATGCCAGTAGCCAGATCCACACGAGCACTTTTCTCTTTGTAAAAACTTATTTGCTTTTCTTTTATAAATGTATTTTCATATCGCTTATAGAAAGAACTCCTACCTATATTAAGTAACTATTAATTCACCCTAATAATCAAAGGTTTAACATAATCTAAAGAGTCTTAACTCATGAAGACAGAGAATGTTATAACTTATTCTGTTTATAAGACATAAGATATTTTTGAAGCTATTTGTAGAACTATTACTTTGTTTTGAAAAAGATTGGCTTAAAACTATAAATTACTCTGCCCTGATGGTCACTAAACAAGTTGAGTTGCTGAACTAGAAAATTATATTTAATTTTAAAAATAGACAGCTGGGTTTTTCACTTTGTGAAGGAGATAGTCTGTAAATATAGTGAAAGGAGGGCTTAGAGCAATGCAGGGAAGATACTCGTCTCAAATAACCAGGTATTCTTTTTGATGCCTGAGATATGGCAAGGGTCAGAGCAGACAGGGAGAGTTCATGAGTAGCCCAGACAAAGCCAGAAAACCTGCTAGGTTTAAACCTGTTGATTTATTTACTAGTTTCTTGTCAACCAGAGTAATGCAAACTAGGGGTAGGTCCATACTTACCCGCCGGGTCGACGCGGAGAGTTTGACTTCTCGGAGTTCAAACTATCGCGTCTAATCTAGACGCGATAGTTCGAACTCTGAACGCGCTCCCATCGACTCCGGAACTCCTCCACCGCGAACGGCGGTGGCGGAGTCGACGGGGGAGCCGCGGAGTTCGATCCCGCGGCGTCTGGACAGGTAGGCAATTCAAACTAAGGTAGTTCGACTTCAGCTACACTATTCGCATAGCTGAAGTCGTGTACCTTAGTTCGACCCCCCCCTCCGCCCCCGTAGTGTAGACCAGGCCTAGGAAAGTCATTGGCTACATTCTCTTTGTGCTCCTTAACAGTTGGTAAACTTCAAACAGTATAAAAATCACAAACAGTTGACAGCTCTTGTGTCTCTAGAGCTTCCTGTCTTGGCAAATCTCTTTCTCTCCCTTATGAGAATAGCCCCTTCCGAGGTTCTGAGTCTGTGGCCTAGTCTACACTAGCAATGTAAGTCAATCTGTTATGCTACATAAGTTTTATGTAACTAAGTCAATGTAATTTACATTGACTTAACGCTATGTTGACAGGAGATGCTCTCCTGTTGACATAGCTTCTGTGTCTCATTAAAATGGATTAATTAAGTAGACAGGAGAAAGCTCTCCTGTTGACTTATTTCTTCTTCACTAGACCTGTTAAATCGATGCATCCATCACAGCAGCAGGCAGTGGGCAATTTAGTCCGTAGCGTAGACAAGGTTTGTGTGCTTGATTAAACCTGATTGCTTTAGCTGAAGGAGACTCATGTCTCCCCCCTCCAGTGTTGTTGCTGTCATCTACTCCAGTTTCCTCTGACTTCAGCTCAAGCTCTCCCTCTTTGTACCACAGTCCTCCCTTTTTATCTCCAGGAACTTTAGAATATTCAGTTTTAATAGAAAATGTTTAAATTCTGCCCTGGAATCTCCATGTATAATTTGGTTATTAGAAAGGTCATATTTCAGGGAATCTTCAGCATTGCCAGTAATGGTTTCATTCCTGTTTCCTAGGCAAACATTGAAGGACAGCTGCCAAAAGCAACAAAATTTTTGGCTCTGGATAAATGTCTGCCACACAGAGACTTCCTGCAGGTAAGACCACTGTAAGTGGTCATCTACTACCATTTAGTACTTTATACATCTGGGCTAGGGAGTTCACAGTTCAGCAGGAAGCTGAAGAATGATTCTTCCATCCCCAGAGAATTAAATCTCTCAGTTGCTGCTCATATATGGGAAGAGGACTTAAGGGGGTAGTGGAAAATTAAGAGGATCCTCTCTTGATCTGCACAGAGGAATAGGAGATCATAAGAATCCCTCCATATGCCCCTGTACAAACTGCCAGGACTTTGTAGCAGGATACAGGAATGAGGGGCACTGTGTATTTACTTATTACTACTATAGAGCATGAGGATGGGGGAATATGTGGAGCTTTTGCTCCGACCCCTCAACGTGCTGACCAGTGGAGCGTGTGTAGTGGTAATTTGTTGCTGGTGTAGATCAGAATTAAATTACTTTTCTCTCCCACCCCTCTTCTTGAAGCAAGTAGGGGTTGTGGAGGGAATTGTGATGTATTGTTACTTAATACCTCTTTCCTGGGAAGGTGCAACAATGGACCCCACCTCACTATGGGCTGTGTCCTGGTGCCACTGTCTAGCCACATGTATTCTTCTGTCTTTGGAGGCAGTAGCTAAGTAACTGAAGGCCCCTGTAAAATGCCTGAAACGTAAGCCTAAGGGAGATAAAAAGGGAAAAAGACAAGATCCTCCATTTGAGGAAAGTGAACTTCCTGAGTCTGTCCTGGTGAGGGAGAGCCCCTAAACAGGCTTTTTTCTCCCCACTTATTTCATGATACTGTGATCAGGTGATTGTGGGATGAGAATTTGACCAGGGTAGGGTGGAAAAGTAGCTGGTGATCCAATGCATAACCCCTTAAGGACAATTATTTGGTATGAAATTCCAGAGAAATCCTAAAAGACAATCCAATCCAGACATCTTATTGAATTCAATATCTCACAGTACCCAAAAGAGGACTTTTTCCTACTATCTGTAGTGGACTTTTTAGAATTTGAATTGCTCTAGGGCCTAAAGGCCCTACCTGGCATTGGGATTGCATTGCGCTGGGCGCTGTATAAATGGAAAAGAAAATGGTCCCTGCCCCAAAATACAAGACAAACTGATACAGACAATCAACAAAATTAAGCTTGCCAGAAGTACAGTACAATTTCTTCCCAGTTTCTCCTTCACATAAGAACCCCCTCTTCTGTGTACTACTGCCAGTCAAACTTCCTCAATCCCTGCTCAGCCAGAGTATCCTCCTCCATCTCATCCTGCCCCATTGGGAAACTTAGCCCCATTCTGGGAAAGACACACAAACAAAAAACTGACTCAAGCTGCCAAATATCTGAAAGTGGTGGATCTCAGCCACTTCCTGAACTTGTAGTGGGGGCTGAATCCCATGCTTGTTTCTAGGGGAGGTGGAAAGTGGCTTACCTGACCCAGGCCTGCTGCACCCACAGCCCTGAATCTGCCACTGGTTCATGGACATGTCCCCTTCCTTCAGCGGGGTGAGATGCTTTAATCAAGAGGATAGTTATTCCATCTTTGGCAGAAGCTTCAGCAGTTGCTATGCAAATACTGTCACATCAACCTGTTTTACTGGGGTAATAGCAGCAGGATTGAGGTATGTCAGGGACTGGAGAATTAAGTTGGTACTGAAGAAAGTGTTCCCTGGCAGATGCATCACGAGGCACTCTGCATTAGAAGTAATTGATTAATTCTCAAAGACTTGGCTTCCTACAAACAGGGCCAAGTGGGTTTTCAGCGGTCTACAAGAGTGCCTTTTTGTAGTCTGGAGTTTTGAACTTGATTAAAACCAGAGACATAGTCTGGTTCAGAGATGGGAGGTAGAACACTGGGGTTCCTGGCTGTTAGTCCACTAGATTATTGTGTCTCTCCAGCTAATGAGCTTTACCTTTTGTGGCAAGAAGCCACACAGACTGCTCAGTACATGCACTGCTTTACAACCAGATATCAAGACCATTGCCCAAGGTCAATCCTACAGGTAACTGTAAGGAAGACTATTAATGACTAGTACTAGTATAGAGAAAAATCAGTGACTAATACAACACCAGTGATCAGTTCTGTGTTTTCAAGGCTATCTTCAAAAGGCCTAGGATCTCTTTCAGAATCCTTTAAAACAGGGGATGTTCTTTACCCTATGAATCCCCTTCTTGGGCTGAAAGAGAAAAGCAGCTCTGATCATATTTTGCCAAACATTATAGGTTGGATAGTTCTATAAATGCAGTTCGTGGGAGATGCAACTGTTCTTTCCCCACTGCCTTCCTTTTTTTGAAGGAAGGGTTAAACAAACCAGTTCGGGATTGGTGGAAACAAATGGATTAAAAAGTAACTTCTGCTTGTTAGTCTGTATCTCAGATGCACCCACCTGGGCAGATTCTTGAATATATTGCCCACAAACTGTTTTCAACTTTTAACTTTAAAAATAAAGTCAAGCACTCAAAAGTTAGGAAATGCTAGAATTCATGTTGCCTGTGCAGCCTTAATTCAGCCTCCTTGTGCATATGCGTTACGATAGTCTCTAATTACATGATCACATACTACTATTTTCACAGAACCTCTGCCTTATTCAGTGGGCAGTTATACTGAGCTTTTAATTAAGAACTGATTGTCTGAAGATAATGCTTAAAGATAGAATGATATCTTCCTGTCAGGTTGAATTAAATGTCTCATTTGTCAATATTGTTTTTCTCAGGTAATAGATATAGACCATGACCCCAACGCATCTGATTCTCTGGAATATGACATTGAATGGCTTGCTGTTCTCAAGGCTACTAACAATCTTATTAATGTGACTTCAAACGCATGGAACATGCCTGAAAACAATGGCCTCCATGCAAAGTAAGTAAAATGAGTATTGGGTTTAGGCTTTCTTTATGTTGAAAATATGCATATACTTTTGAAAAGGGAGATTTGGGATATTAGAGATAGGGTGGGTGAGGTAATATCTTTTAATTGGGGGCCTGGGGTGCACAGACAGTGCATAGTGTAGCATTCTCGTCCTGCAGCCAGGCCCCCATCTTTTGTAGCATCTGGTTATTTGTTGCGTGCCATGCCAGATGGGCCCACAGAGCCACATTTTCATCATGGAACTGGGTGGATTGCCTGTGCAGAGCTTGGTTTTCTGTTGCGAGCTGTGATGCTTGGGCTCGAAGCATGGGGTGGTTTTCGTGGGAGTGGTCAACCCATTCTGCCATCTCAAATACCCTCTAGGGCATGCCAGGCAGGGAGTGGCCCACTGCCTTCATGTTCCCCCAGGGTAGGCCTCCACCATGTGGGAGAGTGCTCCAGACAAACTGTCAAAATCCCAACGAGGGCATTTGGGATCATAGGTCAAAGAAGAGGGAAACCTGAGGTTGGGGGTCATAGAGGAGTTCATAGTCAGGTTCCAGGCCAGGGTCAATATCAAGGTTCAGAGTCTGTGTCAGGTTCTAAGTCAGGAGGCAAAGTCCAAATCAAGCCAAAGATGAAGCCTGGAGTTCAGGAGCAGGAATGGTCATGGCAGCTACAAGAGATTGACACTGTTGCCTGGACACTTCCTGGAATACCTCTTTGGCTCCCTGTCCTATAAAAACCTATCGGGAGCCAGGAGTTGGGCTTCCCATGGCCTGTGTCCACAGCAGTTTGTGGGCAGTAGAGTGCAAGCTGGTTACAGCTGCTGTTGGTTGGCACATGGAGATGCCAGCTACTTGGCAGCTCTACTAGCCTGGGTTCTAGATCCATTGGGCTGTAAGGCATATTGGGGAGCTATCCTAATACCCATGACTGGTCCCCTGGTTTGGACAAAGTTATGTGTTGTTGAATGTAAAGTTGTGGGTGAGGATAAAATAGATGAGTATGGTGATGTGTTTGGAGTGAATATCTGAGTGTGGGCCACTGTCTTGTAGGTATTTCAGACAGGCAGCAATTCTGTCATTGTGAGGGATGTTGGTATATAGGGAGATGACATCCCTGATGGCAAGGGTAGTGTTCTGAGGGAGGTTGTTAATGTTGCAGTTTCTAGAGAAACTGTGTGTTCAGAGCCATAGCCTGAGTGGCTGATGTTCACTGCTGTCTTCAATGGCTGCAAAAATTGTAAAAATGTGAGCTCTCATTAGTCCTGGTGGCAAAGAGCTAACCAGCTTTAGAGAATAAAATGCTGTGTTTGTCCACCTAAGCATTTAAATGGTCTCAGACTTTGAAAGTCATGCTGTTTTGAAGAAATGTGTAGAGCTGAGTCCCCACCGTTGCTGCTGCTAGACTGGAAACAGGCTTACACGAAACTGAAAAAATGGGGCAGCCCATATGTGTACATTGGGCTGGCTGTATCATCACAACAGAAAATGCAGCCGATTGTTACTTAAAGTACAAGTTCAGTTTTTCCCCCCCAGTAGTTGTGACTTTCCTGTTCCTGATTATGCTGGCTTGTTTCAGTGAAATTCTTTATTGATTGAAAAATCAGTTTCTCTTTGGTCTTCCATATTAGTCCAGATGTTTGGGCTATAGTCCCCCAATCAGTAGATGGAGATAACAGTAAAACTTTGGATAATGCCCCCATCCTTGCTAATGAGGATCTGACCATCATTCAGCCTTCAGTTATTTGCTCTCTCTAGCAGCTGGAGAATGTTGTTCCTGATAGGCTGCTTCTAGGGGAAAGCAGCAAGATGCTGGAGGCTTAAAGGAAGTCCTGTGACACTTAAAGTGTGCAGCTGTTCTTTGCAGCACATGTGCTATAGGGACAGTGTGTGGCCCTCAACTTCATGTACAATAGGGGAATCTTCCCTTAGCAAATGTTGATGTTAGCCCTACTGAACAACTCAGAGTGCCTGAGCCCCAGGCAGGGTTCAGGCTTCAACTCAACCTAACATTGCCAGCTTCTTCTGTGTAGAGGTGAGTAGGAAGCGTCTGTACTTGGCGAGCCCTGACAAAGAAGGGAAACCCCATAAAGAACTCCACTCCACTGGGGACTCAGCCCTTGGGTACAAAGCTCTGGGTGCAGAGTCCTAGCAATAGGGGGGAAGCTGAAGAACTTCCTCCAGACCTGGGCCCAAACACGGTCCAACCACTGGGTCCTGGAAATGGTAGCATACAGAGATAGAATAAAGGCTGGTGTGAAACCTTGAGCAACTTAGCACAATGCATAGACTTGTTGGCCAAATGGTGCTTGAGACCCTAAGCCACTTTCTGAATAGACAGCCATCTCCCGGGTTCTGGAGGATGAGAACAACATGGGGATCTGAGTCTTTCTCACTGTCTCCAGAGCAAGGAGTCTGTACTCAGTTCTGCATTGGAAAAAGTTCAACTTTTCTTAGGATACAAAGTATCAGAATGGAGCCACTTTAAAGGCAGTTTCTCAAGAAATGAAATTGGGTGGATTCTTATGCTTCCTGGTTATTCTGGGTATATCCCTATATGTGCCAATTCTGCAGTCTCAACAGAATTTTTGCAATTTATTATCCTGGACCAGCACTTCCAGTGCCAAGCCTTACCTCCCTTGGGGCCCTAAGAAAGGGCATATATTCTGTTGTACCTGGATAATTGGCTGTGTCTGAGGCGGTCTGTGTGTACTTGTAGAGGCATAGGTTGGTGATTAAACAAGAGACCTTGATCCTAAAGAGCAAATGTACTTGGAAAGTGGAGTTGATTACATCAGATGTTCAGTAAGCCTGCAAGATGTCTGTCTCACCGAGAGCAAAGTCTTTTCTTGACATTTTCTCAGCTAAATTTATCCTAGACTTGCCAGCATGGGAAGCTTTGACAATAAATGCTGGCATATATGTAACTGAAGGATTATACTACCTCCCCACTGAGCCAATTTTAGAGTAGCCTACAAATGAAAAATAGCGTACCTTGTACTCAAATAAAGCCAGTCTACTTGTACTCAAGCTTTCAGAAAAAATCTGGTCTTGGGCAAAGACCAAGCATGAATAATTTTAGCCCCAAAAGGTAGAAGTTGGATCAGTTGTAAGCAATAGAAAAGAGACCTTAATGTTGCAGAAGCATATCCATTCTAAATGTTGTCATTATGCATTCAATTTTGTCTACAACATTTTAATATGAATACAAGTTTAATAAGATACATTAAATTGCTTTATAAAGTTAAGAAATGTGTATTGCCTAATTAATATAGTTTGTGCAGACACAGACTTCAAGGACAAAATCATGTTTGCAACCTGTGGAAGACCCTCTTAAATTACTATAAAAGAGAAGATTGCTAATACACTCTGGATCAAGTTCATCCCTATACTGAGAGGCCCAGCACAAAGCTATCCCATCTAAACCCTACTTAAGTTTTAAATGATGCATGCCTTGTACTGACTTTTTTTCCCAAGAGCAAGTTTCATCCGGAGCTTTAGCCCCTTGTGCCTATATGTTACAGTAGATGAGTAAATCAGAATCATACCCATCAGAACTGCTCAACTGTAGGAAATATTTCATATTACCTCTGGGGAAGGTGTTGCAAAAGTGTGTTTTCTGCTTTACATTTCTTTTGCTGTTCTGATAGACAGACAACGCCTTTCAGGAAGATTTGAATGATTGAGGAACTTCTGCAATCAGGCAACTTCGTACAGTAGAACCTCACTATAACATGCTTCTCAGTAGCAAACCTTGGGCTATAGCAGTGTTTCTCAAACTGGGGTCTGTGAACCCTTGGGGGGTTCATGAGGGAACTCCAGGGGGTCCATGGGTCCTGCTGATCAACTCCTTCCCTTCCCTCCCAGTGCCTTCTGCATGCTGTTCCCTGAGGTGCTGGGGGAGGGAGGGAAGAGGAGCGGGGATGGGGCACTCTCAGTGGAGGGAGTGGAAAGGGTGGGGGCAGGGCCTTGGGGGAAGGAGTGGAATGGGACTGTGTGTGGGGGGGGGCAGGGGGGGATGGGCTGGGGTCCATGGCAAAATTTTAAATCAATATGGGGGTTCTTGGGTTACTAAAGTTTGAGAACCACTGGGCTATAGTGAACATGGTCACTGAATCCTTCCCCTGGCCCTGGGGTCGCAAAGGCGGAGGGCTTGAATGTGCTCCCCCGGGGCTGGAGGAGCTATTCCTCTCTCCTGATATAAGGAACCCCTGGCTACACCTAACAAATGGCTTGGATCCCCGGGGGTTCATTATAGCAAGGGTGTACTGTATATGCAAGTATGGTCTCATTTCATGAAAACAGGTGACATCTTTTATATATATTTAGCCCTCTTTCTCCCCTGTTTCAGACACCTCTTTAAAACCCACCTCTTCAACCACTTCTTACCCTCTTACTGGAAGTCTTAGTCCTTCCTTTCTTGATCTGTTTAAATATCTTTGTATGTGTCTTGTTTTAGATTGTAAGCTTCCTGTAGCTGGAAAGGTTTTTAATCAGTTTTGTAAAGCACCATGTAAATTTGATATGGAGAAATTTTGCTTGCTTCTAATAGCTTCCTCTTTCTTCACCAGTTCAGATGTTCGGGTTATAATTCCCCCCAAGGTGCAGATTGAGCCAGAATATTAAGGCTTTTGATTTCATATCACAGACAGCACTAGCTGTTTCTTCGTTTTCAGCTGAATACAATTAAAGCAGTACCAAGCAAAGACCGTCAACTGACAGTATTCAACAGCCATTAACTGATACATTTAGCAGTAGCAATTTGAACATACTGCAAAAAGCTTCAAGTGATTTGCTGGTGTAATGTGCATCCAAATCTTCAGGGAGCCTTAGAGTGAAAAATGTTAAAAAGATGAAACTTTCTTTACTAAGTCGACGTTGAAACTACCCAAAGCAGTTATTTAATATAGGAGGGATTATTATTTGACTACTGCCTCCACCACCCTTCTCCAGAGCCTGCAAACCATGAACCTATTCTATAAACTTTGGCAAAAGTGCAAGCAGAAGACAGCCTTGCAAATATCCATTAAAAAGGATTTCACTGCCCTGCCTGCCACACATGCGTGTCCCTCCCTCCCCCCCACTTTAGAGTGAGAGTAAAAGTTAACTTTCCTGCTTCAGTAGTGAGTCTGATCAGTATCCTAATCCAGCTACAGACTATAGCTCTGGAGGCCACTTTATCTTGAAGCCTTGGTGATGGATCAAATGTCTTAGACTTCCGAAACAATAGATCTTATTGTACTGTGGACATCCAGGTGATGTAGCCTTCCCTCCTTTAGGAATTTTGGGGTCAAATGAGGCAAGGGTGATTCTCCTGTTGGAAGACTGATTTGTTGGGCCTACATTCTGGCAGAGACCCAAGCATGACCTTTACCTTGCAATGTCATATGTTAGCTTTAGAGGGGTAGCCGTGTTAGTCTGGTTCTGTAGAAGCAGCAAAGAATCCTGTGGCACCTTATAGACTAACAGACGTTTTGCAGCATGAGCTTTCGTGGGTGAATACCCACTTCTTCGGATGCAAGTAGTGGAAATTTCCAGGGGAGGAGAAACTGGTTCTGTAGTTTTTTTTGTTGCAGGATGGCCACCTTAAGATCAGCAATAGCAAAAAAAACTTCAGGACCAGACTTCAAAGAGAAACTTCTGAGCTCCAGTTCATCTGCAAATTTGACACCATCAGCTCAGGATTAAACAAAGACTGTGAATGGCTTGCCAATTACAGAACCAGTTTCTCCTCCCTTGGTTTTCACACCTCAACTGCTTAGAACAGGGCCTCATCCTCCCTGATTGATCTAACCTCGTTATCTCTAGCTTGCTTCTTGCTTGCTTATATATACCTGCCCCTGGAAATTTCCACTACTTGCATCCGAAGAAGTGGGTATTCACCCACGAAAGCTCATGCTGCAAAACGTCTGTTAGTCTATAAGGTGCCACAGGATTCTTTGCTGCTTCATATGTTAGCTTGCAAATGTTCTACTCTTCTTACAAAGCATGCTACTACTAGAAACTGGACTCAAAAATAGAAGTTGCAGGATCACAAATTGAGTAAGTCAGTAATGTGATGCAGGTGCAAAAGAGGCAAAGGTGACTTTGGGATATAGTAACAGGAATGTCATATGTAAGACGTGAAGTAATTGTTCTGTTCTACTCTGCACTGCTGAGCCTGGAACCCAATAGGTACTCTGCACTGCTGAGCCCTCAGCTGGAGTACTGTGTCCAACTTTGGGCACCACACTTTAGGAAAAATGTGGACAAATTGGAGAAAGTCCAGAGGAGAGAAACAAAAATTATAAAAGTTTTAGACAATATGACCTAAGGAAAGTTTGTTTTTTTTTAAATCTGGACATGTTTAATTTTGAAAGAACACTGATAGGGGAACTTGGTAAGTCATCAAATGTGTTAAGTACTGCTATAAAGAGCATGGTGAGCAGTTGTTCTCCATGTTTGCTGAAGGTAGAAGAAGTAATTGGCTAATGCTGGATCAAGAGAGATTTAGGTTAGATATTGGGGAAAAACTTTATAAGGATAGTTAAGCTCTGAAATAGGGATGCTGTGGAATCCCCATCCTTGGAGGTTTTTAAGAACAGGTGGGACAAACAGCTGTCAGGGAGGGTCTGGGTATATTTGATCCTATCTCAGTATGGGTGGCTGGATTAGATGATCTCTCAAGGTCCCTTCTGCGATGGGATCCCTGGGGTGCAGCCTGGGACTGTGGGACCGCTGTGCCCCTTAACTCTCTTCAGCCTGGGCTGTCTTTCTCAATGCCTTGCTAGTGACAAGCAGCAAGCCTCTCCAGGTGCTATCACTGAGCACTAAAGCATGTGGAGTCCCACACCCAGCTAAATTGCATAAATGCTCCCAGAGCCACTCAAGAATCACACAGAGAAAGGCACCAGCCAAATCCTCACAGCCTTCTACATTGGGAATACTGTCTTGCACTGCTCAAGCAGTGCAAATTTATTAATTGGTTCACCACTTCATCAATGGAAAGTGGATATACACCAGCCTTTGTAAACCTGAGCAAACACCCTTACCAAACACTTCAGGCAAACTCACTGGTAAAGATGAACAGTTAAACACATTTATTGACTACAAAAGATAGATTTTAAGTGATTATTAATGATAGGCAAAAAGTCAGTTAGTTACCAAAATAAAATATAAGGGTTGAGAGTTTAGACTGCATGCTATTAGACTGGGCAACATATGGATTAAGCATTTTTTCTCACCCCACTGGATATTGTAGTCCTAAATATACAGGTTTGTCCTTAAACCTGGGCTAGTCCCCTCTGTTGGCATCTTCGGTCTTCTGGGTGGTCTTTGTTGTTTGCAGCATAGGTGGTGGAAGGAGAAAAGTCCCAGCATGTGGCCACTGTGTTCTGTTTTATACTCTCAGTCCATGTGCTTGGAGAACACAAGTCCAGACATGTTTGGTGGGCATTGCTAAGTCTCCAGGCAAGGTTGAGCAATTCCCCTGGCATGGCCTTGTGCAAGTGTGTCACTGATTTGTAACTCCTCCGCTGGACAGTGGCTGGTGATGTCTGTTTAGCACCCACCCACTGGGCATTGGTTACCTCCCTTGTCATTCTCTGGAGAGCTAGTATCTGGGTGCTTTCCAAACCCACAGCATATTTTAGTGACAGCCATACACACATTCTCATAACTTCATATGCATTAATGATATACACATTTAGATAGAAAAATGACTTTCAGCAGATCATAACCTTTCCTCTGATACCTCACATGGCCTGCTTTATATGCAAGATCACAATTGTATATAAATGCAGGATAGGGGAGTTATAGGATGCTCTCCCAAAGTATAGAATGTCACACCTTCCAGCCCTACATTTCTGTGATTCTGTGAAATCTTTCCTAGAGATTCTAATAGGAGGTCACAAGACCATTCCCAGTACCGGTGGTACTACAGTACACTACAGCAGGGGTGGCCAACCTGTGGCTCTGGAGCCACATGCAGTTCTTCAGAAGTTAATGAGGTTCCTTGTATAGGCACCAACTTGGGGGCTGGAGCTACAGGCACCAACTTTCCAATGGGCCAGGGGGTGCTCACTGCTCTGCCAAAAGCCCTGCCCCGACTCCACCCCTTCCCCTGAGCCTGCCATGCCCTTGCTCTCCCCCCTCCCACCCCACACGCCACAAAACAGCTGATCAGCGGGTGAGGGGAGGGAGGGTAAGGCACTGATCAAGGGGGAAGCTGATGGTGGGGGCTGCTGACATATTACTGTGGCTCTTTGGCAATGTACATTGGTAAATTCTGGCTCCTTCTCAGGCTCAGGTTGGCCACCCCTGCACTACAGTATTGTTGCCTGAACTCTCATGAGACTGGTATTCAGGCCCACGATTTGATCACCTTGCAGGAGATCTAGGATGACTGCCACTGTGGTTTGATGAATCTCTTTTCATTTGCTAGAGGGAGGGGTTAAGAACCATATTCTTAATGAGCGTGCCCTGCTTTGTGATAACACTGTTCGCTGATATGCCCACATTTCACTGGCACTACATGTGTGCATACATATGTTGAGCCGAAACTTCCATTCCTCACACATTCTATCAGTATTTGTGTTCATTGTGCATATGCCTGCATAAGAAAGCTGAGCTTTTGGTTTAAAGAATAAATCCTCCATTCAGAATAACTGAAGAACGGGAGTCCTGTTTAAAACATCTATTTGGGTTAGTTTAGCATAAATTAACCTATCCACGCTAGTAATTATATTTTAGTCAGCCATAATATTTGGATGGGAATTCTGGCTTTTCCAGTATAAAGTAATTGTGCCTCATTGTTAACAGGTTAGAAATAATTACCTTCCTATAATGGTATCTCCTATCAGCTGGTGCTTGCAGTTAAAAAGACAGCAGGGTTTCAGGGAAGTTGAATCAGTAGTCCTTATGTGGCGATTTCTAGCCTAAAATGTAGATAATAGTTCAGTCAAATGTAAAAGTTCCAATATTCACATCAGTTTGAGTGATTGTTCAAAATATTTTAGGTAATCTTAAATTCTTATGCACATCAAGGAAGACTTTGCCTCTGTATATGGTATTTGTAAGATCATTACTGGACTCCATAATCTTAAAAGGATGATGATGAATTAGAGAGAGTTCAGAGAAGAGACACAAAAATAGTTTGAGGGATGGAGAAAATGCCTTACAGTGATACTCAGAGCTCAATCTGTTCAGTTTATCAGAAAGAAGATATGTCTATAAAGAGAACCTCTTCAAACAAGAACAGGAAGAGAGATGTCTTGGCTAATTGAGCTCATCAGAATCTGACATTTGTTTTTTATTCCTGTAGGTGGGATTACAGTGCAACAGAAGGAGCCCTCAAAGAGATATTGGAAGAGCTGAGCCATAACCTCAAAATTCCTTGTAACTTCAGTGTGACAGCTGCTTGTTATGACCCTTACAAACTGCAGAAAAATATGGAACCAGTTCATATAATCAATCCACAGACCACTGAGTTTTGTGCCAAGTTTGGCCTCACCGATATTAATGATAGGATTCAGCAAGTGAAAGAAGAGGGCTCAGTTCGGGGAGAATATGAGGAGGAGGAGGAAATGGACAGTACTGAGTCAGCAGAGGAGCCCAGTGAATATTATACAGATAATTCTGGGCTGTCTTCATCTATTAACCCAGATGAAATAATGCTGGATGAAGAGGGTGGTGATGAAGATCAAAGTACCTGTTCTGTGGATCCTTCACCTGATCACCCTCCTGACTTTTCAGCAAGTTTTTCTGACACCAGGATCATGCCAGATTCCATGATGATATCCTCTGATGATGCTATAGACTCCACCAATGAAGACCTGGAGAAATCTGGTGTGAGTGAGCAGACTGAAGAGAAGAGCTTAAATGAAAGAGCTTTAAAGCGGATTGGTAAAAATGAGAATGGAAACAGTGCCATGAAGAAAATTAAAAGACGGAATCAGGCTATCTATGCCGCAGAGGATGAAGATCAAGTATAATGAAAATGCATTAAGGTCACACAGGTTTTATTAACTGCTGTAACTAGCTACCTTTTTTGGTGTGTTGTGGGCAATGGTGAGAACTTTTAAAATTCAGCATTTGAAGTGATCAGTACCATTTTTATGCTACATACTACAGTATGCTACAAAACTTCTAATGGAGAAGAATACCTGTTTAGTAGTAGTCTTCTTGCTCAGTCCTTTTCAACTAAGTGTATTGTAGAAAGATTTCAAGTTTGTGTATAATCAGTTGGTTCTGCTTCAGCTTTTGATAATTAACTCATTTTATTTACATTCTGCTCTGCCTCCATACAATAACTGTAATACTTAATTAACCGAGATAGAATTTCTTTAAATTGAAGTTAGGTTTGGAAGGAGAGGATCTTTGCATTGCCTTTAATGCTATCTTTCAGCTAAAGGTAACACTTAGTACAGAATAGCTAATGCAGTAATTATCTGCAGTGTGGTTAAAAGCAGTACTCCCAAGATAAAAAGAGATGATGATCATGATTTTTATTTCTCTGGAGTTACTGTTTCTGCAGTGGAAGATCTTGGCAGTTGGTGTCTTTAAAAATATGAATATGTATTATATGCATTGTCTAATACTGGTTTTAAATTTTAGTTCTATCTATACAGAAAAGAAATCTCACATTGCAAACAAATTATGACTGAGGTGGTTATGCTAATATGTTGAAGGCAAGTGCATTTGTTTTCAATATCAATACTCATGTGTTTCTCTCCCAAAAGTTCAGAACAGTATTTCAAAATTAAAATACTAATGTAAGCTAAAATTATCTAGCAATAACCTCATATACATTTTGTATCTGAATTACTGCCTCAATAACTCCAAATTTGAATCTTCTGACTTTATGGGTAAGCTGTTGTGTTTGGTGCTTTCAGGGGAGAGGGCTGAAAGTTTATACACTTAGGCCTGGTCCACACTAAAAAGGGGGTTCGAATTAGGGTACGCAAATTCAGCTACGGGAATAGCGTAGCTGAATTCGAAGTACCCTAATTCGAACTACTCACCCGTCCAGACGCGGCGGGGTCGAACTCCGCGGCTCCCCCGTCGATTCCACCACTGCCATTTGCAGTGGTGGAGTACCAGAGTCGACCGCGGCGCTTCCAGAGTTCGAACTATCGCGTCTAGATCAGACGCGATAGTTCGAACTCCGTGAAGTCAAACTCACCGCGTCGACCCGCGCGGTGAGTATGGACCTGCCCTTACAATAGGTAGTGATGCATGTAGTAAATGTTACCTAACATGTTCCATTAAGATCCTGTTTGCAGTTGCTTATAACTTTGTCAAACTCTAACTATTTGGGCTAAAATGTTCCATGCCAGCTCTCTTACTTTTGAAACTTTTAAGTAAAAAAACTATTTCCTAATCTCATTCTGAGATAAGGAGATAGATGAAAGAACTAAGCACGTATCTTCTAGAGAAGAGAAGGCTGAGGGACACAATCTTCAAATATGTAAGAGGTTATCGAAGAGGATAGTGATCTTTTGTTCTCTCATGTCTACCCAGTGTGGGAGAAGAAATATTCAGCTTAGTTTGTAACAAGGGAGTTTCAGGTTAGAATGTTTTTTCTAATATCTAAGGATAGTTAAGTACAGGAACAGGTTACTTAGGGAGGCTGTGGAATTGCTGTCACTGGAGGCTTTTAAGAACAGTTTAGACAAACACCTGTCAGGGATGACCTAGGTTTTACTTGGTCCTGCCTCAGTGCAAGGGGGATGGGCTAGCTAGCTGATGTCTCAAAATCCCTTCTGGCCCTATATTTGTGGGTGGTTTTTTTGCACATTAAATTTAATTGTTTTGTTGAAGCTCTAGTGCCTCCATCATTTGGTGCTAAAATATAAGGGGGTTACCTTACTGTTAGTGAGATGCCTTTCACTGTCCCCATGAAATTCTGTCAGAGTTATGAACCTCTGAAAATTGTTGCTTGCACAGACTCAAACTTCTTAGGCCTGGTCTACATGGGGGGGATTGACCTAAGATATGCCACTTCAGCTACGAGAATAGCGTAGCTGAAGTCGATATATCTTAGGTTGACTTACCTTGCGTCCTCATGGCGCGGGGTTGACTGCGGCCACTTCCCTGTCAACTCCACTTCCGCCTCTTGCCGTGGTGGAGTACAGGAGTTGACAGCAGAGTGATCAGGGATCAATTTATCGTGTCTACACTAGACATGATAAATCGATCCTGATCGATCACTACCTGCTGATCCGGCGGGTAGTGTAGACGTACCCTTAGTTTGGCAGCTAAGGAGGAAGTAGCCTGGTTAGAATGCAAACAGATGAGGAAGTGGGCCTGAGCAGAGTAGGGGGGAGACTGGGATGTGGAGCCAGTGGAGGGCATAGGACTGGGATGTGGCATTGAGGGAGGAGACTAGGAGTAGGACAAAGAGAGGTTCATGGGACATCCTGTAAAAGAGTCTTAACTACTGTACACACCTGCTTCAGAATCAGAATGTTAAGGTTGCAAAGTCAAGGATTCTCAAAAGCTGGACCTGAAACCTAATCTGGTCCCCTTTGTTCATATGCATTATTGTAAACTTGCATGTTATTTTTTTCCATAAAACCCCTTCTTCTTTCGGGGCACAGAATGGATGACACTTTGTGAGCAGATATATCATATACTTGTTTTATCCTTATCATTCAATGTGTGTGGCCCTATTGCTTATTTACTGCACACCATTCACTCTCGATACAGTATTTCGTATGGGCAGTCATTGCTGTAGCATCTGAGTGCTTCACAAATGAAGGTAGCTTGTGTCACCGATGGTGGTGCAATCTCTACAAAGCAGTAAAATGACTAGGTGGGAGTCAGTTTCAGGGTTGCTGTACTGATCTTATAGGATCAAATTCACTATCAATTTTGTGTGCATGGCTCTAATGTGACTCTACTGGTGCACAGTACCCATAAGTACAAGTGTGCACCTTCCACCCAAAACATGGTGAGACAAGCAAAACTTCCAGCTATCTCAATGGTACAAGCCTTGAGCACTAGGTACATCCAATGTACCTTTGGGTCACATAGACCAATCGTTGACATTCAAAGAACACCTCAAGAAGCTGAAAAAGAAAGTGAAGTTCTGGAATTATGTACACCCGAAAATGGCAAACACAAAATGGGGAGCTGACCCCACCCCACTCTAAGCAACCAGTTTTGCTCTGTGCTAATCAATTATGGAGTATAATTATGTCTTAGAGTGTTCCCCTTTTACTATATGCTCTGTGCACTGTAGTGTTTCTACATAGGTTTTTCTGGAACTCCATATTAGAGGTCTGCTGGTGTCCTTAGCTTATGTCTAACACAAGGAATGTTTAAACCAATAAGCCACTACCCTTTTATACTGCCTCCATTCCTAAGCACTAGCATATGTGTCTAATATAAAGGGGTTTTGAATTGTAGGTAGGTTGAGAGTAGATGGATCACAAATGTCATTAACACTGAAAGCTAAATCACACTATGCCAATGGTTTCAAAATTTTCACCCAGCTATGCAAAGGTTTAAGCTCTATTGGCAAACCCATGAATGAACCTCCTATACTATGAGCAGAGCCCTACCAAATGCTGCACATCTGCAAGTGTCTGGGGAGTCAGACTAATTTTCTTGTCAGTGGAAATGCCCAATGTGTTCCCCAAGACAGACTGCTACTTTTGAATCTGCTTGTATTTCTTTGGTTTCAATTTCAGATTGGCACACAAATTTATCACACACCATTTGTAACTGCATCAGTTCCTCCTCAGAAGTGTTAGAACTCACCAAGATATCTTCTTGCTATTACAGATAGGCTGAGAGTACCACTCCATGGAATGCTCTTTACATAAGATTCCCAAAGCTAGTAAGGGAACACAAGCCAAAAACCATTAATTTGCCACAGCTGTTGCTCTGCAGTAAAAGTGATCTTTTCTCTGTCATTTGAAGTTATTTCTATTGCCAAGATCTAGTGTAGCAAACCAGAATGAACATGTTCCAGCATCAAAGATATTTTTCTATTTGTGTTAATGGATAAGAATCCTTTAACTTAATTTAGTTTTCTATAGTACACACAATCGACTATCTTTTTATTTTTTGCTATAACTATGCACCTGTCCTTCCACTCACCACCTTGTGCTCCCTCTCCTTCCATCCCCACCCCCCTCCCCGTGCTCCTTCCCCCTCCATCCTTATTCCACTGTGCTCACTCACTTCTTTGTGCTCCCTTTCCTTCCAGCCCCATCCCACGTCCCTGCACTTCCATTCCCACCCAATCGCCCTGTGTGCCTTCCCTCCTCCCACTCACCTCCTTGTGCTCCCTCTCTTCCATCCTCACCACCCTGTGCTTGTTCTTCGTAGGTTCCCTTCCTCCTCCCACTCATCTCCCTGTCTTCCCTCACCTCCCTGTTCTCCCAATCCCCATGCTCCTTCCACCTCACCTTTCTGCAGTCCCTCCTCCCGCCCCTGTCTCCCTGTACTCCGCCCCTGCCACCTATCAGCCGCATAGCCCTGTTAGTCTGTATCCACAAAAACAAGGAGGCTGGTGGAACCATAAAGACCTCTGTGGTGCTACTGGCACATGCGCACTGTAACTCCCCCCCCCCCCCAACCAGGAGGAAAAAAATCGCCTCCCCCCCTTCAGGGCGCTAAAGGCCTCAGTGGGCGCATGCGCACAGGTTTGGGCCACAGACAGCGAGTTTGGGTTTGGTGTTAGCCGATTCGTTAGAGCAACTCCTGTGGCCCAGCCGGGCGCTAGTACCGCCCCCTCCCCCACCCACGGCGATGGGCCAGGCTCGGCGGCGGTAGTGCTGGCCGCCTCGCGCGCGGTTGGGTGCCGTCGTTGCCGCGCGCGCCCCCAAGATGGCGTGTGTGCTGGAGACGCCGCTCCGCATGAGCGTCCTCTCGGTGAGTACCCGGCCCTTCCCCGCGGGGCACTGGAGCCCGCTCGGCGGCTTGTCCTGTGCGGCGTCATGTAGGTGGGGGAAACCCGACGGAGCCCCAGTGGGGACGCGGGCTCCCCCCTGCCCTTCCCCCGGGCGCCGGGGGCCCCGGTTCCCTTACCGAGGTCAGCGTGGATCTGTCCCAGGCGAGCAGCGTTAGGTGCTGTCAGGCGGGGACGCTTCCTCAGACTTGTCCTGTTGGGCCCGCGGCCAGGGGCTTGGCTGTGCCTGCTACCATGGCCTGTGCCTGTCAGTGCAGAGCTAGGAAGTGTCCCCCTGGTGTGAGTGTGACCCCCAGTGCCCGACTCCTGTGCGTCCCGGGGGAGGGGGAGAGAGACTCGGGAGAAACCACAGGGGCCCAGGGTGGGTAGAGAGCCACCTCAGTTCGCTTTCTCGTCCCTCCCAGCTCTACTCTGCTACCGAGGACTGAAGGGAAAAGAGATGGGAAGGAGATGATAGTGTGGGTGGGGAAGCACATATGAGACATGGGGAAGAGGTGAAAAAGGATAGAGGAAATAGATAAAACTAGACAAATTGGATAAAAGCATGAAAGAGGGAGAGAATGTGTCTGTTGGGGAAAAAAGGGAATAAAGAAATGAAAATGGTGCCTCTATGAAGACAGAAAACTTCTAACTTAGTGTCTTTTGTGTATGTATCTGTATTTTATTGTGTAGCTAATAGATGCCCTATAGCTAGATGTGAGGAAAGATGTAAGAGCCAAAACAGTATTTATATACTAACACTTTGTGTTGGATACTCTAATTTTAAAAAAATAATCAATGTCTTGGATGTTAAATATTCAGGATTCTCTGGTTCTTTTTGTTGCAATATATTCAATTCTCAGTGTTTTTTTTTTTCTTTCCCCCCAATGCAGATATGGTAGTATTACTTCCTTTTTTCAGAAAGTATTCATTTTACCTTCCTCTACCTGTATTGGTGTTGAGTCTACACACTCTCACTATAAACTTTGCACCATATATAGGGATGCAGCAGGGTCCTTGCTTATGAAAACTGCTGTCAGTTCAGGGCTTTTGAAGCTCCCTTGCCCATTCATCACTGGCAAGTGGTAATTTTGTCTTGGTCACTGAAGACTGCTCTTTGTAGCACTTCTGATGGCCATGTTGCTGCTGTCTCGTGAAGAGGCTCATCCACTGTTGCTATACTGATATGGTGTGTAGACAACATGTTGCCCTCGCTCTACAGCACTGGAGTTTTAGAGTGGAAAAAAAACAGGAATCCTAGCATGAAAGCATTTCCTCTTCCTGTTGGCCTGAAGGGAGGAGATAACAGACAGAATACCCATGGTGGTTGCACTCTAGTGCCACCCACCATTGCACTGAGAAAAAGTGGGAGATTGTGATTAGGAAAAAAAGGAAAGTGTCATTGTATTTCTTTGATTTAGTTATAATTGGCGGTGTTTTAATTTAAATAGCAAAATAAAGGAATACATTGCCCCTTCACCTCTGGGTAATAGTGTTTATTACTGAATGCAGCTGTCCCATATCTTAAAATGAAAACATTGTGAACCAAAATCCTACTTGCCAGTCTGAAGTGGGTACCTTAAAAGCTGAAGTATCTGTTTCTTTAATTTTTATTATTAAGCTTTTAAGCAGCGTGAAGGTGTTACTTGTGTTTGAATGGAATAGTGCCAAGATTATACCCCAGTCACTACTTGTTTTTTATATTACTATTTCTGTTCGCTACTCCTTAGAAGATTGAAGGTTATATATTTGAAATTGTGAGCAAATAAATTCTGGTAACAATAACTATGAAAAATCTGTGGAGGTTTGACAGACTGCTTCTTATGGATATTGGTGATGAGATGTTCCTCCCAGCAGTGAGTGAACAAGTTAACCTTTGTGTGGCAGGGTTAGTACTAGTGAATAGGCCAAAGGACAGTCTAGATTAGAATCAGCACTTATTGGGAGGTCTTCATTTTGCATCCATACACAGTTAGGGTTTGCTTCGGATATATTTCTGGTGGCAGTGAAAGTCTGCTACTGAGCCCGTTCTACTCTCAAAAGCTTCATCCTTGGGACAGATAGCCAAACGCTCCTGTAGAATGTAGGTGGCATAATGAATCAGGGGGCCTTTAGGTTCCTCTTGCTTCTCTCAGATAGTCATGAGACGGTAGAGAGGAAGATAGTGGACATCCTTGAAATCCAGCTTGATAAAGAGGAGTAAACTAAATCCAAGGGCAAGTATTTCTCCACTCAAAAAGCATGATTGAACTTATAGTTCCCTTTCATTCCTCAAGGAAGTCACTGGGGAGGAATGTGAGAAGCCCAATAAAGGGAATAGGCTCAGCTGGCAAACAATACCATTTTTCCAGGTTGGCATCCATTCTTCTAAACTGGATGCCTGTAGTTAGCTCTACATGTTAGTTTAGGAAAGCCTAAATAAGTCGTCAGACTTTCAGGAGTGCCGAGTATCGGCAAATTCCATTTGTCAGTGGAATCTGTGGGTGCTCTCCACCTTTGAAACTTAGGCCACTTCTATTGTGGCCTGATGAATTCATTTTCTGGGAAATTGAGAACAGTTTGCCGAGATGAAGGAAACACTTTGTTGTATGTCGTTGTGAGCTTGGAGTGGAGGCTTTCCCTCCCTTCTTTCCTTCTCCGACCATTGATTTCGGATGCTAGTCACTTGCATGCACTTCCAACCTTGGACATCTTAAGGGAAAATAACTAATCACTGGTGCATAAATATTTAGCGGATACATATGTTGTTTCTGGGATCAGAGTTTTAAATTAGTCTTGTGAGGAATGCAGTGTGTATTGTTACTGTATGTGATGGAGTGTGTTGGACTTATTTATAGAAAGACAGACTCTGTCAATGAAAGTGATGAATGTGATGTGTGAGGGTAAGGTGTATTAAAGAAGGATACCTTAACTGAGCACTCCCTTGTTTTTAGGGCTTATGTAGGTGGGTATTCCTCTTGAGCAACTTTAACTGTTTTATTAACTTTTTTCCTGTGTGGGGTTATAATACATTTCCACAGAAAAAGTTAACCAAGCGGTAATGTTCTGCAAGTGTTGCCTTTCCATTCAGCCACAAAAAAGTGGTTAAATTGCAAATTAAGACAATCCTGACATCTAGACCAAACATGACTCATATGCCTCAAACACAAACATTAGAATGCCCAAATGCCCACACAATGCCTGTACAACTCCCTTTCATTCCCAATGTATGAATACCAAAATATGCACATCCCATTCAAAATTGCACTCTCACACACAGTGTTACCTCCCAAATTAGAAGTTGTTTGTTGTAAATATTATGCATTTGAATGTGATCATGCAGTTCTATCACAATCTTGTGATAGTTTTGTGTCTCATTAGGCATTGCTGTTAGTTTGGAATTTGCCACGGCATGAATTGACAAAGTTTAAATTCTTTTTCTCCGTAGGAAGTAACTGCTAGCAGTCGCCATTATGTTGACAGATTATTTGATCCTGATCCCCAGAAAGTCCTTCAAGGTGTCATGTAAGTAATATGAACTTGAGTTTGAAGTTCTATCATAAGTAGTCTATGTTTGCTTGAAACCCAGCAGCTTTGCACTTGAAGGGAAAGAAAGAGGTACTCTGCAAATTTCTACATGAATTTATTTTGGAAAGTATTACATGGAACAAATACAAACACACAATCACGTTTTAGTATATTATTGCTTTGTAGTGCATACTGTTGGTAGCGGAGCCTCACAATCACCAGAAGAGCAGCAGGTGCCCTCCTTTCAGGTCTGATTGGAATTCTGTCCTTATTCCGTCACCACAGCAGATGTGTTCAACCCCTGCTTCAACAGTCTTCTCTTGCTAGTATGTATAGAACATTGCATTGACCTTCTGACTCAGCCTCAACACAGGGAAGCCCTCTCTCAACTTGCTCAGCAGAATCTATTTTTTCTCTTCCTCTAGCCTAGCATCAGTAGTAGTAGGGAGATGGTGTTGATAGAAAGATTTTGAAGGAAAACTTTCAGGGTTTGTTGACTGGGCTATAAGGTTGTTTCCTGTCTCCACTTGGGTCCACAAATTCTTCATCCCTCCACCTTTACACAGCAACACTGCAAAAAAGGCCTTGAGCTGCCCAGGACTGACTTCCTGTGACAGGCTATCTCCTTGCCTTTCAACTGTCTCCTCCTGGCTGATGTTAACTAGGTTTACTAGAAGATGTGAAAAGACCAGGTATTCAGAGGGCCATGAGACAGATAAGGGATGGGATGTCTCATACTGCCTGTGGACAGCTTGTTTTTCCATATGTCCCAGAATGTGTCTTGGCGCTAATGCCTGGCCCCTCTGTGGATTACTAGCTTGAAAGTCCACAAACACACTACAACACTGCCTCCTGGGTCAGTCTGCTCTTCTAGAATTAGAAACACCTCAGGCTCCCAACCGGCTCTTAAGCCTCAAGTTCTCTGTTTAAACAGCATCTCTGACTTGGATCAAGACACCCTTCCCTACCCCAAATCATGAAGTGTAAATGTTAGATTCTTTGTCCTCACTCAGTGTAGAAAGATCAGACTCCATCTCCACTCTCCTTTCCCTCATGTTTGCTTTTTGAGAAGGCCAAGGTCCACAGTCTCACTGATGGTTCCTTCCCAAGCCCATCTCATTTTCTAGCCAAGTTTGGCCATAAGTCTCTAAGGAAAAAATTCTCTAAAAAGAAGCAAAAATTGCAGTCAGCATCTTCAGATAACTCAACTAATCATCGAAAGCATTTCCCTAGATCAGAGGCATCAGACTCATTCTGTGGTGAGGACTTCATTACCTTTTCACTCAGGTCGTGGACTGGGAGTAAAATTCACTGGCAAGAAGTGAATCTTGCAGTCAAGTCTGACTGCAGAATGTGCTCGTCAGTTAGTGAAGTTAAATATTGCATTGAAGACAATTTAAATAAATGCATTTTGTTTCCTCCCTTTTTGTCAAATTAGCTCTTTGTTCCCACTGTAGACAGTCCTCCCTCCACCCCTACCCCCTTTATCAACTTTTCCTGTCTCAATCCTATATTCTGGACACTGCATCCTGCCTCTTTCTCACTGCGCTCCTCCCCATGGTACTTATATGCACTCCTTTCTCACCCACCCTGGGACCTGGGGTCTCACCTCTTGCTTTCCCCACCTTTTGGGCACTAGTGCTGTGGGGTGCAGCAGGGGACAATTCTCCCCTGAACTGGTTGCTTCAAACAGCCAGTTATTCTGAGCCTGTTGCTCTGGGCTTTGGCAGCAACATGTGAGGGAGAAGCTTCAAGGAAGAGGCTACCTTGAAATTAGAGCAGTAGCCTCCGGGTGGTGGAGGCAGCCAATACTTTTTAAATCCGTAGGTCCAGGTAACTTGTATTCAAGAGGTTTTTAAAAACAGATGGTTGAAGATCTTGCTTGAACATTGATGTTCATTTTCAAAAGGTCTTGGAATACTGGAAAAGTTCCAGAAGACTGGAAGAAAGCTAATTTGCCCAATACTTTAAAAGAGTAAATGGGATGACCTGTGTAATTATAGGCCTGTCAGTCTGACATCAACCCCAAACAAGATAATGGAGCAGTTGATGTGGGATGAATAAAGACTTAAAGGAGAGTAATATAGTTAATGCCAATCAACATGGGTTTATTGATGAGATAAAGTTTGATTGAGAAGGGTACATGTTGATGTAATATACTTACCTCTGGAACGTAGACCAGCCCTAAGTCGATATAAGGCAGCTTACGTTGACCTAACTCTGTAGGTGTCTACACTACAATGGTGCTCCCACTGATGTAAGTCTCCCACTACATCGACCTAGTAACTCCACTTCCACGTTCTTCCCCCCCCCCCCCAATCCCTCACCAGGAGGCTGTCAGTCTTGCATTCTTCTCTGCCTCCATCCCCCAGTCCCTCACTGGGAGGCTGTCGGGCTCTCCTTCCCCTCCCTCCCTCAAATCCCTCACTGGGAGGTGACAGCAGGGCTCCAGATTGGTAGCCCCAGAAGTGGGGCTGGCGCTCTGGGCTGTGAGGGGCTGTCAGCTGTCAGTGCCCCCATAATGCCTCACTTCAGTTGGTGGAAGAGCTCCTCGTGAGGACCCGCACTGCCAACAGAAGGGGCCACTGTGGATATGAAAGCCGCTGTAATTACTGCGGTGGCTATATGTCGGCTTAATTTTGATGTGTAGACAAGGCCTTAGACTTCTGTGAGGCATTTGACTTGGTACCGCACAACATGTTAATTAAAAAAAAGTAGAACAGTATCAAATTAGCCTGGCACATATTAAATGGATTAAAAACTGGCTAACTGATAGGTCTCTAAATATAATTGTAAACAGGGAATCATCATGGAGTGGGTGTGTTTTTACTAGGTTCTCATAGGGATTGGTTTTTGACCCTATACTATTAAATGTTTTTAGTAATGACCTGAAAGAAAACATAAATTATCATTGATAGTTTGCAGCTGACCCAACAAATGTGGGAGTGGTAAATAATAAAGAGGATAGGTCATTGATACAGGGTGATCTGGATTGCTTGGTAAGCAGGCGCAAGCAAACATTATGCTTTTTAATATGGTTAAATGTAAACATATACATCTAGGAACAAAGAATGTAGCCTACTCCTTACAGAATGGGGGACTCTATCCTGGGAAACAGTGACTCTGAAAAGGTTTGGGGATATTGATGGATAATCATGCTGAACATGAGGAGTTCCCAGTAGGACACTGTGTCAAATGAGCCAATGCAGTCCTTGGATGCATAAACAGGAATCTCGAGTAGGAGTAGAGAGGTTATATTACCTCTGTAGTTGGCACTGGTGTGACTGCTGCTGCAATAGTGTGTCCAGTTCTGGTTTCCACAATTCTGGAAGGATGTTGATAAATTAGAGAGGTTCAGCGAAGAGCCTCAAGAATGATGAAAGGATTAGAAAACATGCCTTATAGTGACAGACTGAAAGAGCTCAATCTGTTTAGCTGAACAAAGAGAATAAGGGGTGACTTGTTTACGGTCTATAATTATCTAGATGGGTAACAAATATTTGATGATAGGCTCTTCAGTCTAGCAGAGAAATGTATAACACGACCCAATGGCTGAAAGTTGAAGCTAGACAAATTCAGGCTTGAAATAAGGGGTAAATTAACAGTGAGTAGTTAATCAGTGGAGCAATTTATCAAGGGTTATGGTGGATTCTCCATAACTGGTAATTTTAAAATCAAGATTGGATGTTTTTCTAAAATATATACTCTAAGAATAATTTGGGGAAGTTCTATGGTCTGTGTTACACAGGAAGTCAGACTACATGATCACAGTAGTCCCTTTTGGCTTTGGAATTTATGAAGAAGATATGCTGAGCACTTTCAGTAGCCACAGGCCTCAGTGAGATTTGTGTGTCCACTAGGGACATAGGAGCTATGTGTGGGTGGAGCATAGGGTGACCAGATTTCCTGATTTTATAGGGACAGGCCTGATATATGGGGCTTTGTCTTATATAAGTGCCTATTACCCCCCAGCCCCTGTCCTGATTTATCACACTTACTGTCTGGTCACCCTAGTGGAGCATGTTCATTGCAGGCAGATTCTTTGGAGAACAGCTGCCAGCCTCTAACAAAGCTCTGAGCATCTGCATATAACTTGGTCAAATTTGGGTGGATTTTTCACAGGGAAAGCAAAAGCCAGGCACATCTGACACTAATGCAAACACCACCAAATTTCAATTCCATGTTCCAAAGCCTGTAGGTGCTAATGCTTCTAAATTAAACTTGGGAAACCTTTTTTAGCACAGGTAAAATGTGTATTTCCCTTCATTCTTAACTTTTGCTGATGCTTTCCAAAATGTCAACCAGAGGCAGGCATATATATGTGGATATGGAAAGTTTTTACCTGAACAGGTTGGCAGAGTTATAAACAATTGAAAAACAGGTTTGTGTAATGGAAAAGTGTTAGACAACAGTAGCTACCAGTTCTGCCTAAAATTTCCTTGTTTTTCCCTGGCTTTTGGGGGGTGGAAATCAGGAAGAGATGAAAACACTAATCTTTCTGTTGACCTTGCTTAAATAGTGATACAGAGAAAAGCAAACACAAACTGACAAACAAATCCAATTAAAATTGTGTCTGTAAATATATAATTCCATGGATTGCACTGAAACTCTAAGCTTGGTGCAAACTTTTTAGTGCACCTGTTGCGAATTTTGTTTTCTTAACACTAACTCTTTCTTAGTTGGCATGGTGACTAGCCTTCAGTCAGAAACACACACACACACACTTAATCTTCTAAAGTTTATTTTGATGTGTTTTTTTTTTAAAGGTACTTCAGTTGTTTTGCTCTTATCTAAATCCCCCAAAAGGCCCAACATGGGAATGCTGTGGCTGTAAAGGGAGAATTTATTGAAAAAACTGAGAGTTAAAATAGAGGGCCTTAATGGCAGTCTGAACATTGCTTTGGATAGAGCACTCTCTAATAGTGAACACTGAAGATGAGAAACCATTTGAAAAAATTTGGGGTACAGTGTTACTTAATCTGACTACTGAAAGGTTAGAGTTGTGAAATGCATGAACTGAACTTAGAGGTCTTGTGTGTCTTGCCTTTCTGCTAGTTAGAAGGGTTTTGAATAGTCAAAGATGAATTTTTTATGCTTTCTGCATTTGCAAAGTCTAAGCTCATTTAAATCTTGATACAGTTTTAGAGAAGCTAAGAAATTTGTTCTATTGAGTTGTCTGTAAGCTGGTAATGTAACAGACTGCTGGTCTTCCCTGAAACTCATTGAGAATCAAGTGTATAATAAAAGCAACTAATGTTAAAAAATCCAAGTGGATGCTTTGTGGTTTTTAGTATACAAAGTAACTTTCTGCACCATATTAGATTGCAAACTAAGCATTTCAACAGGAGCTTGGCTGGGATGTAGAACTGTTATATTAGACAGCTACCTCTTGTTTGGAGTAGTCCTGCCTTCTTATCCTAGGTAGTATCTAACCCCCACTACCATACAATCTGAGCACCTTGCAGTCTCTTAATGTATTTATTCTCATAACATCCCTGTGAGTTAGGAAAGTGCTGTTGTCTCCACTCTACTGCTGGGGAACCTGAGGCATAGAGGCTGTTGTTTGCAGTGTTGTTGTAGCAGTGTTGATCCCAGGATATATGAGAGACAAGGTGGGTGAGATATCATCTTTTACTGGACCACCTTCTGTTGCTGGAAGACCTGAGGTCTTCAAGCTTGTTTTTTCCACCAATAGAAGTTGGTCCTACAAAAGATATTAGCCCACCTTGTCTCTTGCATACAGGTTGGGCATTAAGGTTATACAGGAAGCCTGTGGCAGACCAGGGAGTTGAACCCTTGTCTCCAGCGTCCCAGGCTTGCACCTTAATCACTGGACTTCCTCTCCTCCTTGGTAAGAAGTGACTTTTCCCTGCTCCCATCAGAACAGTGCTTATGATTTCACTTTACTGAGGTTTAATGTTTTCCCCACAGCTGACTTATTTTAGATGCTGGATGAAGTAGGTAGGCATGAACAAGTGGTCGATCTGACTTCATCAATAATGACTCACTTCCACATGTGATTCTAACGTGAAGTGGTGTGGGTTTTTGCTCATTTGAATGAATTGGGGCATAGTGGAAACCTGGAGATCTGGGTTTCGTGGCCAAAGATGTTGGAAAATACTGTGTCCTGAAGCAGTGTTCAGCCATGTAGGTGCAGCATGGAGATCTGAAAGACTTTGATAGAATCTGTGGAAACAGGGCTCAATTCTATAAAATTTACTTAGTACCTCAGCATAATTTACCAGGGTTTGTTTTTCTTTCTGGATTTACAGAGATATGAAAAATGCTGTAATTGGAAACAACAAACAAAAAGCGAACTTGATTGTTTTGGGAGCAGTTCCAAGGTATGTCCTCTGCTACTCTCCTTTTCACTAATTCACATTAGGTTGGGGATAAAGATCTCTAGATCACAGGCACTGCTTTTGACCTGATTTTGAAAGCTGTAGTTGACTGATTACTTTCCCTAATGTAACTTTGAGAGACTTGGAATATCTAACTTAATGTATTACAGAACAGGTGATTGAGTAAATATGCTTTTCATTGGGAATGTTAAGGAATTCATTAAAGCAACCTTGGCATATTGTTATGAAAACCTACCAGCCTAAGACAAAATCTAATTTCCAACTTTTACAACACTGATGATAGATAAGTGATTATATTTTACTCCCATGCTGTAGCAAATCACTTGGTGAGATGGCTAGCAGAATTTTGCAGTTTTACATTAAAGGTACCATTCTAAAGCAATAATGTAATAAATACAAAGATAACTTTAGCCTCTGTCCCTTATCCAGTTCAGAGAACAACAAAAATAAAGAAATAATTTCACAGTATCACCAACTTATTGCTTCAGCAAGTGTTAATGCTTCCTGGTTCCACTGGTGCAAATTAATGGGATGCTTCTTTTATGCTTCTCTGGTATCCAATGAGAAATGGTCATTTTGTGACTCTTCCCTTCCCCTTCACAAGGCTTGGCTGTCATTCAGCCTTTAGCTGCAGCAAGGTAACAGGATGGGGAATATGTGGAAGAGCAGAGTGCACCAATTGTACTGTCATTGTGCAGCCCACTCTTGGTCCCAACTCAGGTCCCGGTCCCCCCTCCTGAGGCAGGTTCTGGTGGCTCATGGAAAAGTGGTTTGCGTTAACAGGACCTATCTGCTCTTCCCTGGCAGGATGGTGAGCTTGCGGGGTGACCCGGTAGTCTTCCAGATTCCCCAGGAGTTTACACTGATGAAAAGGCTCTCCAAAACCTGGTGAACTTTCCCTCTTCCTTCCAAATGCAAATAGCATAAAGGAAGACCCTATCTTCAGGGTTGGTAAAAAAACAGGTATTTGCTGGAGTACAGGCAAAGTTCAGGGTAGATTCCACCCCCCAAAAAGATGCCCCTGGGGTTCTCCCTGTGGCAGAGCACTCTTCCTCTTGACCCTTCTAACAGGTGTATCTATTCTCCAGTTTTTGAATCTGGCTTTCCTTCAGATTGAGCAGACCTTACAAGCCTTTGTTTGCCCCGCATCTTCCCATCCTGTGCTATTGCTGTGGCTACAATGGATGGGGAGATCCCCCTTTTTCTGAGCCTGATACTGAAATTTCAGAGTCTATATCCCAAATTCCAGAGTCTGCCAAGATCCTCAATGTCATGAAAATATGTTGTGAGGATCCTAAAGATTCATCCTGTAACTAGAAAAAGATTCTCCATTTATCCTGATAAACTTGTAGGGAAAAGACCTTGCCTGTCTTCATTTTGTACTCCTGGGAGCATTCTGTGCTGTAAAAATAAAAATTCTGCACACTATATTTCAAAATTCTGCAAATTTTATTTGTCAAAATAATACTACATAATCATGCCAGTTTCAATTATTTTGGTAATTTATTTCAAAATACCTGTTAGCAAGTATGTCTGTAACAATATACTTACTCTCCCTCTCTTTCTCCCTCCCCCCATTCCCCCAGGAGTAGAGTTAAAGAAACCCCTGTGACAACCTAGTTCCTTTTTCTCTGTCCCCTTCCACTCCACCAGAGCCCAGCCAGGGGGCTAGGCACCCACAGTCCCTCCCCCTAAGAGCCCAGCCATGGAGCTCCCCCCCAGACAATATACCCAACCCCCTCCCCCCAGAGCCCAGTCATGGGGGGCCCCCCCTTGCCCAGACACCTGCCCCCTCTCCCTCCCAGAGCCCAGCCGTGGCTCCACCAGCCCAGACACCTGCCCCCTCCACCCCAGAGCCCAGGGATCCAGAGGGAGAAACAGCCTGATGCTTGGTCCCAGGCTTTCATGGAGTTTCCTGCATGCTGCCGTCTCCCTCCCTCAGGGGAAGCTGGGAACTGCAGCTGCCAGGAACCCTCTAGTTCAGGGGATCTCAAACTGGGGGTCAGGACCTCTCAGGGTGTTGTGAGGTTATTACATAGGGTGTCGGAAGTTGTCAGCCTCCACCCAAACCCCTGCTTTGCCTCCAGCATTTATAATGGTGTTAAATATATTAAACAGTGTTTTTAATTTATGAGGGCGGGGTCGCACTCAGAGACTTGCTAAAACTTGAGAACCACAAAACTTGAGAACCACAGCTCTAGTTCTCTCCCCCTCCCTCCAGCAGTGTCTTCTATGTCTGAGCTGGGTTCTGCTGGATCCAGTGGCTCCTAGTGGCGGCTAGCAGCACTGCAGCCAAGTTCTGTAGGGGAAAGCAAAAAGAACAGGAGTACTTGTGACACCTTAGAGACTAACAAATTTATTTGAGCATAAGCTTTTGTGGGCTAAAACCCACTTCATAGAGACTGACATGGCTACCACTCTGAAACCTGTAGGGGAAAGGAAATTCTGTGCACACAACATTCATTTCTGCAAAATTCTGCATTGCGCGGTGGTACAGAATTCCCTGAGGAGTAATTTTGATAAAGATAATGCTGGGAAGTATCATATATTAAGAATTTTAGGCCATGTTTATTAATAAATATAAGCTGGACTGGGAGACCCTTGGGAAGACTCTTCTCCCTGGCTGGATCATTCAATGACAGTGTCCCCCAAATAATCCTCTGTCCCTTTAGAGGCTGATATAATCACCCCAGGGCCTCTTAGACAGGGATAAATCAGATCACAGAATACTACTTGGGAGACTCGTTTTGCTTCCTATAATGTGGTAGTGAAATTTAAGTTAAAGAAAAGGAATGAATGAATTCCAAATCAAAGTCCTCAATGAACCTTTACAGTCCAGTTCCTTTTGGAAATCCAGCCAGCAGGCCAGGCCTTCCCAGAGTAGGGGTCAGAATAAGCATCCCCTTAATGTCAGTTCACTCTGTTCAGTAGGGTAAATTAAGGAGCCGATTTCACCCCCCCCCCAAAATAAAATAAAATAAAATAAAATGGACTGCAGTTACTCAGAGCAAATTGATTCTCTCCATAGTGACATGGGGTGTGTGTGTTACAGAATTCTTCTCTCCCTCCCACACTGGATAGCCAGATAGAAGAATTCTGTAACATTACCCCCCCACATGTCACTATGGAGAGAATCAATTTGCCCTGAGTATATATAAATAAAATCTCCCCAGCCTCGTCTTTCCTCAATGTAATTATTTTCTGTCCCTTTCCCTGTTCTTCCCTAAGCATTCTTTTGGCAAGTTTTCAATTTATCTTCTTGACAAAGGAGCCACTTACTAATTCTCCCATCCTGATTATTTCTTAGGAGCATCCTTAACTTTTTTCCATTTCTCAAAAAACAAGGGGGACACTCATCTAAAACTACAAAAGTAGTTAGTTCATTAGTCCACTGTCAAAAATTAAATGGAATCTCATGGGTCCCCCCGTCACTCCTCAGACCAACGTTTTTTCTGGTGACTATAGATGTGCAAAATACTTTTCTTCACATCTGTATACCACCAAAAGTTCCAGCTGGAGTAGCTCATTAATTTTGTGCACATCTAGGAAATGGTCAAGGTGAGATCACTTGCCTCTCTACTGGGCCTTGTTGTATCTTGTCAAGGTTCCCCCACTCCTCTCTTCCCCCAGTCCAGTTACAGATTTTACTGTGTTTGTGGATGCAGTTGGAGATGCTGGTGCATCAGTAGTCTCAGTGAAGAGATGCTCCAAACAGTGGGTTGGCCAGATACGAATGGGACGCCTCTACAAATTCTTCTTGGGATGTATCTTACCAGAGATGATAGTTTTATATGATGTGGGGAAAGTGCTTAGTTTGAAAACTACACAAGATGTCTGGTACCTAATGGAAAGAAATTTATATGTTGTTATTGTGGAACAGATACACGTTGGCTTTCAGAAACAAATCTTAGTTGTCATCTTTTGAAGACGGACTGCACAGCAGTAGCAGCCTGTGTGAACTGCCCCTGCTTAAACAAAGCAGAAAAAACATGCTTCTTGGTGGAAAGAAACCTTAAAGAAGTTCTTCAAATGATTGCTCATGTGCATTCCAATAGAGGTGTGCGCGCGCCGCATGCATAATCCATATGAAGGTTTTTCCCCTAGCGGTACCCGTTGGGTCGGCTGTGGAGACCCCTGGAGTGGCGCCTTTATATAGTGTATATAAGTCCCTGCCGCCTGCTCAGTTCCTTCTTACCGCCAGTGACGGTCGTTGGAGCAGCTGAGTCTCTTGCATTCACAAGTGCCTACCTAGTGGTTCCCTTTTCTTCGTTGTATGTAGTTGTTCGTTCCTTATATAGTAGTTTGTAGTTAGTTGGACGTACTTCGGGGGGCTTCCCATCACCGGGGTATGCCTCAGTTGCAGGGGTTTAAGGTGTGCGAGAGGTGTGCAAAACTTATGCCCACAGACGATCCGCACCCTGCCTGTCTCAGGTGTTTAGGAGAGGGCCATCAGACAAATAAGTGCCCAATTTGCAGGAGCTCTAGACCCAGGACTAAGACAGAGCGGGACTATGCTCTCCTCCTGATGCAATTGGCCCTCCGCCCACAGCCGGCACCAGAAGCAGCATCAGCATCATCAGTGTGGGATGTCCCAGCACTGAGGAAGGACTCCTCTAAGGAGCACCAGCACCGCTCCCCGACTCGTAAGGGAGTGCTACCAGGCGGCACCGCTCACAGTCCCCGGTGCCGTATAAGAAAAAGAAGGCGGACAGGGGTTGTTCCCCCATTAAGCCATGAGGGGACTCCAGCAGGGTGCGTCCTTCGGTGGGACACCCACGGTCTGGGCCTCAAGACCCGGCACCTTTGACTCCAGCCCCAATTGGAGGCCTGTTGAGTCCGGTGCTAGTGGACTCCCCAACTCGGGAGGATTTGGAGGAAGAACTCGACCTTCCCTCCATGCCAGGTACCTACGAGGCAGCGTGGGACCTCATTGCCATGACGGCGCAGTCCCCGGCACCGCAAGCTCAGGCACCATTTGTGGCATCAGCTGCAGTGTCTATCCCGGCGCCGCATGTGGCTCCGGCACCCTTTGCAGTGCCGATGGCGGTACTGCCTCTGGTTCATCACCGTGGCAAGCCTATGATGTTATGGCGCCGCTCCCTGGCACTGTCTGGCTCCGCCTCCCATGGTCGGGCACAGACGACTCGTCCGAGTCAGACGCAGAGTCTTCTGTCCCTCAGCGCAGCCACTACCGCTCCTGGCACTGGTCCTGGCACCGCAGACCGGTGGAATCATCGGCACCGGTGGTCGCCTAGCTACCCCAGTGGCACAGCCCAGTACAATAGCCATTTTGGACCCCTTGGGCCTACCATCAGACTCAGGGTCTGGGCTCCAGGCCAGCATCGGTGGCATCTGCACCCCGAACCCCTCCCCCCAAGCAATGTCGCTGCCTCGCCACACCCCCAGGGCTCCTGAGGACCCCGCATGTGACAGGGACTCTGGACTGTCACACTCAGACGCAGCACCTGAACCAGCACCATCAGTGATACTAGAGCCACTTCTAGTCACGGGAGGCTCTGAGGAACCTGACCCAGCCTCCAGAATGCCAGGAAGACCCTATCCCATGGGGCTGCTTCTTCCTCGCCAGATGAGGCTGTGGCAGGCACCACCACCTTGCCAGTGATGGACACCAAGGGATACCAGGACCTTCTTAGGAGGGTGGCCCTAAACCTCAATCGCCAGGCAGAGGAGGTCATGGAGGAGTCTGACCCAATGGTAGACATCCTTGCCCCGGAGGGTCCTTCTACGGTGGCCTTGCCCCTAATAAGAACAATCAAAAACACCACTAAGGTGCTCTGGCAGACTCCGGCCTCTCTACCATCCACCGCTAAAGGGGTGGAAAGGCGCTATTTTGTGCCACAGAAGGGGTACGCACACCTTTTCACCCAGTCCCCAGACAGTTGATGCAGCAAATCACAAAGAGTGGCAAGGACAGCCAGGTCCCGCACCTAAGTCATGGGATGCTAAGAAGATGGACCTTTTTGGCTGAAAAATCTACTAGACTGGGGGGCTCCAGCTTTGAGTGGCCAACCAGCAAGCAGTACTCAGCCGCTATGCTTTCAACTCTTGGAGCTCGTTGGCAAAGTTCCAGGAGTTGCTCCCAGCTGACTTGTGCAAAGAGTTTAGCACGCTCCTTGAGGAGGGCAGTGTGGTCTCCAGAACCTCCCTCCAGGCTGTGTTAGACATGGCAGATTCGGCGGCTCGGACCATGGCCACTGCCATTACAATGAGGCACAGTGCGTGGCTCCAGGTATCGATACTACCTGAGGTCCAGAACACAATTCAGGACCTCCCCTTTGACTGTGCAGGCCTGTTTGCCCAAAATATGGATTCTTGCCTGCACAGCCTTAAGGACTCGCGAGTGACTTGAAGTCTTTGGGGATCCGCACCTCAAAGAAAGCCTTTTAAGCCTCAGCCCCCGTCCTGCTTCTACTCTGGGCCTCCTAGGTGAGACTTGTCAAGGAGACGGGGCAGAAGTAATAGGAGATGCCCACCACAATCCTCCTTAGGCCAAGGCCAGGGTTCAACCAAACAGCCCCCTGACCCAAAACCAAACTTTTGAAGAGGCGCCCAAGGACGGAGCATCAGTTTCAGTCTTGGATCCTTACCCCCACTTTGTGAATTGACTCTCCCACTTCTGCCGGGCTTGGGCACAGATCACGTCAGATCACTGGGTCCTCAGCATGGTAGGAGTGGGATATTGTATCCAGTTCTGTTCCCTCCCACCACCCTTTCTTGTCCCTCTTCAGGGACCCTTCTCACGAACAACTCCTCTTGCAGGAGGTGCAATCACTCCTCACTCTAGGGGCAATAGAGGGAGTTCCTCAGGAATTCAGGGGCAAGGGGTTCTACTCCCGCTGTTTCCTCATCCCCAAGGCCAAGGGTGGGCTTCAGCCTATCCTGGATCTGCGAGACCTCCACATATTAATAAGGAAAGTGAAGTTTTGCATGCCGCCATCATTCCTTCCTTGGATCTGGGGGACTGGTACGCCGCCCTCAACTTGAAAGATGCGTACTTCCATATATCCATTATCCCTGCCCACAGACAATTCCTGAGATTCTGGTCAGTGGCCAGCACTACCAGTTCAGGGTGCTCCTGTTTGGGCTCTCAGTGGCCCCCTGAGTATTCACAAAGTGTATGGCGGTCGTGGCAGCCTTCCTCCGCAAATGTCAGGTGCAAGTGTTACCTTACCTGGACAACTGGCTCATCAAGGCCGGGTCGCAAGCACAGGCCACAGAGCATGTCTCTGGCCCTGGCCACATACTGCAGGCTGGACCTCATATTGAATGTGCCCAAATCCACACTGGCCCCGACGTAGAGAATAGAATTAATAGGAGCTCTTTTGGACTCCATGCAGGCCAGGGTGTTCCTGCCCGAGCTGCGCTTCCAAGCACTCAGTCATTATTGAAAACCTTTGCCGATTTCCCACAACCACGGCCAGAAATTGCATGAAACTATTGGGGCATATGGCAGCCTGCACATATGTGTCCCAGCATGCCAGGTTACGCCTTTGGCCCCTCCTGGCGTGGGTGCACAGGCCAGGCAGGGACCTACTGGACGCGATAGTTACCTTCCCCTCTCGGATCCTCGAGTCTCTCCACTGGTGGCTGCAACCACAAGTTGTCTGTGCGGGAATACCCTTTGCCAAACCCCAACCTACGCTATCCCTAGTCACAGATGGCTTGGCGCTCAGTTTGGGAGCGCACCTGGGCAATATCAGAACCCAAGGCCTATGGTCCCACACACTATCACTGCATATCAACGTAAGGGAGCTGAGGGCGCTTTGTCTGGCATGCCAAGCATTCCAGGCCCGCCTGCAAGGCGCATGTGTGTCAGTGCTGATGGACGACACCATAGTGAAGTTCTATATAAACAAACAGGGTGGTGCTCGCGCCTCTCCCCTGTGCCAAGGAGCCCTCGGGCTATGGGATTTTTGCATCGCCCACTTGATACACCTAGAGGCATCACACCTTCCAGGAGCACAAAACGAGCTAGCCGATCGCCTCAGCCACTCGTTTCACGGTCACGAATGGTCCCTCAGGCGAGAGATCACGCAAACAATATTCCAGAGGTGGGGCTCTCCCCACATAGACCTGTTCACGACTTGGAGCAACAGGAAGTGCCAGCGGTTCTGCTCTTTCCTGAATCACAGCCCAGGATCCATCGCGGATGCCTTTCGCCTTTCCTGGATGTGTCACTTGCTGTACGCATTCCCGCCCTTCCCTCTCATACACAAAGTCGTCCTCAAGACTTGCCGGTACGGGGCTTCCTTGATCCTCATCATGCCAATGTGGCCCTACCAGCACTGGTTCACCATGTTGAACCTCTCAGTGGACAGACCACTATCTCTTCCCATGTGCCCGACCCTAATCACATAGGACCGTGGCCATCGGCAACACCCCAATCTGGAGTCCCTCCACCTCATGATATGGAAACTCCATGGCTGAACCCTCTTGAGCTTCAGTGTTTGGACCCAGCGAGGGAGGTCCTGCTGAGAAGTAGGAAACCCTCCACTCGTGCCACGTACGTGGCAAAGTGGAAGAATTTTTCCATCTGGTCTCTGCAGAGGGGAACCGAACAGCAGCTAGCACCAATTCCCCTTATTTTGGGCTACCTGTTATACCTCAAGCAGCAGGGGTTGGCAATATTATCTCTTAGGGTACACCTGGCTGCCATTTCGGCCTTTCACCCAGAGGCAGCGGATAGGTCAGTCTTCGGTAATCCCACGGTGGGCTGGTTTCTCAAGGGCTTGGACAGACTTTATTTCCAGGTATGACGGCCAGTGGGACCTCAATCTGGTCCTGTCCGCACTCATGGGGGCCCCCTTTCGAGCCCATGGCAACCTGCCCTCTGTCCTACATTTCCTGGAAAGTGGCCTTTCTGGTGGCCATAACATCAGCCAGAAGGGTATCTGAGCTCAGAGCGCTGACTTCCGAGCCCTCCATATGGTCTTTTATAAAGACAAGGTGCAGCTATGCCCTCACCCTGCATTTCTGCCAAAGGTAGTCTCCCAGTTTCATGTGAACCACAACATATTTTTACCTGTGTTCTTCCCTAAGCCCCATGCCAGTAACAGAGAACGCATGTTCCATTCCCTGGATGTTAGGCGTGCTCTAGCATTCTACACTGACCGCACAAAGCCATTTCGTAAGTCACCACAGCTCTTTATTAGAATCACAGAAAGGATGAGGGGGCTCCCGATCTTGTCCCATCGCATTTCATCATGGATCACATCCTGCATCAGGACTTGTTACGATCTGGCTAAAATTCCAGCCCCTCCGCTTACAGCACACTCCACAAGAGGGCAGGCGTTGTCTGCAGCATTCCTGGCACAGGTCCCTATCCAGGACATATGCAAGGCAGCAACGTGGTCTTCCATCCACACCTTCACGTCACACTATGCCATGATCCAGCAGGCGAGGACAATGCAGCCTTTGGCAGGGCAGTTATGCACTCAGCAACCAGGTGATCTCCGATCCCTCCCCCAGGGAAACTGCTTGGAAGTCATCTATTGGAATGCACACGAGCAATCACTCGAAGAAGAAAAAACGGTTACCTACCTCTCGTAACTGTTGTTCTTTGAGATGTGTTGCTCATGTCCATTCCAAATCCCGCCCGCCTCCCCTCTGTCGGAGTATTCCAGCAAGAAGGAACTGAGCAGGCGGCGAGTTGGCAGGGACCTATATACACTGCCATAAAAGCGCCACTCCAGGGGTCTCCACAGCCAACCCGACGGGTACCACTAGGGGAAAAACCTTTCGACGATCGTGCACGCAGTGCGCACACACTTATTGGAATGGACGTGAGCAACACATCTCGAAGAGCAACAGTTATGAAAGGTAGGTAACCATTTTTCCTTCCAGCTCCCCTCGTAGTATTAAAGGAAATCACTGAGGAAGACTAGCTGAGTTAAATCCATCTAGGTGAATGGGCTCTTAAGAGGAACACCTTTCAGCTGTTCACCGCAAGGAACAACAGAAAGATGGATAAGTTTAATAGTGTATATGGAGGCCATGAAATGATCATGTAGGATGCTGGCTTGATTCCTTGAAGTTAGGTTGCCATTTGTGTTCACTCCTGGACATTTAATCTGTGGAGAATGCTAGGAAAAATAAGATCAGGCATCTTAGTAGTAATTGAAAATCTTATCCAGGAGCTGGGCCCCATTGTACTAAGCACTTTACAGTCATTCTGCCCCAAGAAGGTACAATAGAAAAAAAAATCCTATTGGTATGTGGTTTTTGTCCACCACAAAACCGGAGGGTAACGATTTCCTCTCCTCTGCTGAAGGATATGTTGACCTAAGGCCCTTCCCCATATCCTGACAAGGCTTCTTTTTCTATGGACCTGATTTGTGAGAGAAACATGTTGAGACTTGATCGAGGAAAGTTATTAAAATGTTCTTGTTGCCTAGAAAGAGGGGCACTTCAATAATATTAACAGGGTTTGGATTATGTTCTCCCGGTGGCATGCTTATAGAAAAGCTTTGCCTAAAGGAGTTGTACTTTCCTACTGTCATTAGTTTTTCCTTTTTAAAATTTCTTTTTGCACCCAGATTAAATGTCTAAAGAGATTAAGGAAGAGTCCTGGTGTGCTCTTGCACCTAGTGTTCCATCTTTGAGGAAATATTGCTTATTTAAGTGTATTTCTAGGTTCCATGTACCTCCCTGGAGCCTTAAGGTAGTACTTACAGTTCTTTGTCACTCTCCTCTCTTCCTGCTCACCCTACTTTCTTGGAAGATAGCATTTTTGTGGTTGAGACCTTGGCCAGGAAGTTGAGGCAGCTGACCATGCATTCTTGTGTATCCTCTCATGATTTTTTATTTGGTTAAAGTAGTGATGGCCACATGCTAGAACTTCCTTCCCAAAGTCTTCTCTCCCTTTCACCATAATTGTAATCAGAACCATCTGCCCTATGAGGTACATTAGACTGAAATCATGTGGCAGAGTCCACAGATTGAGATGACGCTGCTTCTGAATCCATCACTATTTTAAGACACTTTAAGATTGGTAGGTTATGGAGGGACCAAAGAGTCCCTTAAGAAGCAAGCCAGAGGGATTGAGGGTAGCAGGATGACCATGGCTGTCAGGGGCCTTGGGTCATCCAGTTTCATTGCCCACCTCTGTTCTGACCCTTTAACAGAACTTACAGTTAAGATGTGAAAGAGCACATTGTTTCTCATTTGTCCTTCCATACCCCCCAGTCTGCTGCTCTGCAAGCTGCCTACCAGCCACATGTCATGCCCCCAAATTTGTTACCTCAGAACAGGAGACCCATATTGGAAGCACTTTGTATACAATGGCAAGCTGGGTCCGAGTTCTGTGGCAAGGACCCTGGGTTCTGTGGCACATTGATCTTCTGCAGACTTCTGAACCTCATAATTGCATTGTAGAAGCTTTTGCGAGTATGTGTAGGGGGAATCTTTTTTGACAGCTGGGTAGTGGACGAGTGGTACTCTTGGTACCCAGGAAAATGTGGGAGTTGGACTTATTTTTTGGAATCCAGGAGGCAGATGAGGCTTTCAGTCCTAGTGATGCATATCCCCTTACCTTCTTCTGTTGGGCAGGGATGGAGGGAACGTTACATTATGGGGTCAAGGTCGTCTGAATGCATTTTCCCCATTCCAGCAGTTTAGCAGCATCTAGATGCCATGCCCTATGCCACTATCTCCAAGAATAGGTAAGCACAATAACTTGATTCTGCTAGTTTAATCATCAGGGAAAGTTTTAATATTTAAAAAGTCACTAAGCTTCAGAGCTAATGCTTCATTGAATAGTTCGCACTCTGATCTGAGCTACTGCACACTGAGACAACTATCACTGCATCATCACAAACCTAAGGCAGAGAAGTTAGTTACAATCTCAAATTTATTCAGCCAGAACCTTTAACCAAACACTTAAAATCTATTTTTATTCATTTGATGGACTTTTGGCCTTCAGCTGATTGATTTTTAGGTGTCAGATGGATTTACTCTTCTAGAGAAACTCATGTCATGGTGATCTGTGGTGTAAAGGGGAATCCTACAAAACTGCAGACTTAGCCCAGTCAAAAGTTGCTAGAAAATAATATTGTGAGTGTGATATCTTCTTTTTTGTTTTTTAAAAAACTTGGCTATTAACACAATTTCCAGAATTCATGGAAGACACTCTGCTGCTCATGTGAAATGCGTGGCAGTGGACAATGTGTCTTTGTCCATATAGAATTCCTATTGCTAGATTGCTCTGTAAAATGCAACATGAGGAGATACAAAACTTTTCTTCTTTGTCTAACAAGGAATGCTTATATTAAAGATGACTTGTTTTGAATTACTTCGCAGCTTGCAGGTAACTGACCTGAACCTTGGCTGAGGCTATATTAACATCCCTGGAGTGAAATACTTTAGAGAGGCAATTGGAACATCTCTTTGGGAAATATCTTAAAAATACATAAAGAAAGCTAGTTTTATTACTCACTTGCTGGCAGAGCTATAGTTGATCAAGAGCTGGTGTATATCAGACCTTGATCATGGGAGTCCTTGTATTCTTTGACTGATAGACTTGAAATCTGGGATAGCTGATGACATCACACAGGAAATAAAGACTGCTTTAGGAGTTTTGGGAACCAAGACAGTTCAAATAAGTGAGGAACCTCAGTTTAGATAATTCAGCAGTGAATATAGGCTGTTCAAATGGCATGCAGGCTATTCTGGATCTCAAATGATCCCTCTCTTTAAAGGTTAGAATGTATTTGTAGACATTTTCAAATTTTACTGTTTAAGTCCCAAAAGTTGATGGCAACATCAAGCTCTTTCTGATGTCTTAGAGGCAATTTTGAACTATTTTTAGAGGTGTATGCTGGGTTGCTAGTGAGACCAAAGCACTTAAGACAATTACATTTGTCTGTCACTCATTTAAAGTATATTGCAGTATATCTTCAGGATGGCCACTTTGAAGAAGTAAATGTTTCTGGATCTTGAGAGACAAAGCTGCAGGAAAAGCAGAACTAATTTTTGAAGCTGACATAGTGAATTTTATTATAATAGGGATTCTAAGGTTCACTAATCAACATTAATTTAATTTCAGTGCTTTGACTTCACACAGTGACCTACTAACTTTTGTTTAATGCACATTTTGGAAATGTACAAGTTGTCAATTGGTTAGTCATCTTTGCATAGGTATTGAATGAGGAGGAAAAACTGTGTGCCGTACACCATTCATTGCCTCTGAAATTGCACTTAATTACTACAAAATCCATAACACATGCCAAGGCACAAGTGTGCTCAACATAGCTGTTAACCATCAGGCCACCTGCTTTTCAGGATATATAGCTCATGGTAGAAAGTTATTCTCATTCCTTTATAGGCCTGTAGTGGTAGAATGTGTATTTCACAATGAACTTAATCAAAACAAACCCTCGTTTAGCAAATCATACTTCGGCTTGATGCAGAAACAAGTATTTGGTTCAAGTGTTGCTTCTTTCCAGCCCCATCGGGCTGTTTTCTATTGGCTTGCAATGAAACCAGGAACAAAAATTTTTTGTTAATGCAATCACAGTTGAACACTCAACAACTGGAAGTGCTTAGTGGATGGCGAGATTAGTGATATAAAAATACCAAGTGGAAAAGTTGATAGCAATGTATATAAATTAGAAGTTAAATTCAGACAAGGGAATCTGAAAGTAACCATGAAAAATCCCTGGCCAGTAGAATTAAGGACAATAAAAAGGAATTTTTTAAATTTATCAGGAATCCAAACAGTGACTTAGATCAGTTATTAGATGAAGATGGTAAAATTGTCATCAATGATGTAGCCAAGGCAGAAGTGTTGAACTGATACCTCTGTTTTGTATGTGGAAAGAAGCAAGATGACATTTTCATATATAATGATGAAGTACTTTAAATTTAAACAGTGACTGAGGAGGATGTAAAACTGCATCTGCTAAAGCTAAACATTTTTAAAATAAGCAGGTCTGGATGACTTGCACCCAAGAGTTTTTAAAAGAATTGGTCAAATAGCTCTGTGACCCACTGATAACTTTTAATAAATCTTGAAACCCTAGGGAAGTTGTGCTAATATTTTTTAAAAAAGGTAAATGGGATGACCTGGGTAATTGGATCTGTTTGCAAGACATTGTTCCTGGGCCACATAACTGAATGGCTGGTATAGGACTGAATAAAGAATAGTACGATAATAATGCCAGTCAACTTGATGTTATGGGAAATAGGTTTTGTCAAATGAACTTGATATTGTTTTAGATTATAAATTTGGTTGATAATGATAACTGACGTGGACTTCTGAAATGCTTTTGACTTAGTGCTGCATGGTACTCTAATTTAAAAATTAGCATTATATGAAATCAGTTTGAACATTAAATGGATTAAAAGCGGACTGATTTAAAAATGTACTTAATATAGAAGTACCATATAATTGAGGTATTTTTCTAATGGGGTGCCCACAGGTATTGGTTCTTGGTACAATATTATTGACTATTGGAAGAAAATATATAATTGCTGATAGTCTGTAGAAGAATGAGATTGGTAGGGTGGTATCAGTGAGGTTAGGTCATTGCACCCAGTTTAAGACTGATCTCCATCACTTGGTATCAATCAAACATGCATGTTAATACCACCAAATGTAAAGTCATGCAGCTAACAAAGAAGTTACTCCTGGGGGAATTCTGCGCCACTACGCAATGCAGAATTTTGCAGAAATTAATGTGTGTGCAGAATTTCCTTTCCCCAGCAGAAATGGGCTGCAGTGCTGCTAGCCACTACTAGGGGCCACTGGACTCAGCAAAGCCCAGCTTTCACATAGAAAACACTACTGGGAGAAGGAAGAGGGAGCTAGAGGGTTCCTGGCAGCTGCAGATCACAGCATACCCTGAGGGGAGGAGAAGGTGGCACGCAGGAAACTGCATGCAAGCATGGGACTGAGCATCAGGCTGTTTCTCCCTCTGGATCCCTGGGCTCAAGGTCGGGGATGGGGACGGGTGTCTGGGCAAGGGGGGGGGCATAGCTAGCCTGTGGAGCAGGTGGCGGGTATCTGGGCTGGGGGGGACGGGGACGGTTGGGCTCTGGGTAAGAGGGGTTTTGGGTGTATTGGCTGGGTGGAGCCCCTGCAGGTGAGCTCTGGGGCGGTGGGGTTGTGGGTGTCTGGCCCCCTGGCTGGGCTCTGTGGGGAGGGAAAGTGGGCAGAAAAACAAGAACTGGGTTGTCATAGGGGTTTCTTTAATTCTCTACTCTCTGGGGAATTTTTGTGTGTGTGTATATTATTACAGACATACTTGCTCACAGATATTTTGAAATAAATTAACAAAATAATTGAAACTGGTGTGATTATGTAGTGTTATCTTGACAAATAAAATTTGCAGAATTTTAAAATATTGCGTTAAAAACTTTTAGTTTTTTGGTGCAGAATTCTCCCAGGAGTAAAAAGTTTAGGTCATACTTTCGGTATCCTGAACATGATCTTCCAATGTGATGCTGTGGCTAAAAAGGCTGATATGGTACTTGGGTATATAAGCAGGGGAATATCAAATTGGAGTAGGAAGGTGATATTACCTTTGTAATATGGCTTTGGTGAGAGCATTAGAGGAATACTGTGTTCCATTGTGGTCATATTTCAGAATGAATGAAGGAGAAGTGGAGAGGATTCAGAGAAGAACTATAAGAATAACTTTAAATCTGGAAAACATTCTACAATAAAATTAAGGGAGCTGAATCCATTTAGTTTATTAAAGAAATGAGAGTTGACTTGAATAGAGACCATGTTTTGCTGTCACAGAGAGAAGATATTTTAATTGTTTACTAGCAGCTGATGGAATAACAAGGGCTAATGATTGGAGGTTAAAATCAGCTAAAATCGAACTGGAAATAAGATGCACACTTCTAAAAGTGATGGTAATTAACCACTGAACAGCTTACTGAGGAATGTGGTGAATTCTCCATCACTGGAAGTCTTTAAATCAAGATTGGATGTGTTTCTAAAGATATGCTTTATGCCCAACTAGCTTCCTATTTGCTACAGTATGCAGTTCAGGATGCTGATTATGATCTGTATTGTCTGGGTCCTGGCTGCCAAAGGGACTCTCTTTTTCCCTGTTTACTATCCTGATAACTAACATCAGCCAAGGTGCTTCATTTATCATCTAGATTTGAATTAATATAGTCAGGATGTTCTCAGTGGAATCTTAAATGCTGGAATTTGCCAGAGCTCAGCTTGCAGAAGGAGTTGTTTGGGGATGCTGTTATGTACAAGGATGGTTTGGAATGTTAGTATTTGTCCTTATTGGTGTATTATTGCTTATTTTAGACATGGTTGTGGGATTTTTGTTGATGTAAATGTATGAGATATAGACGTGGTTTTTTTTTCCTGATGAAATGGATTTTAGCTTTGGGGATAAGTGCTACAAATTGTATATGCTGATACTTGGTATTTGTTACAGACGTAACTGATAAATCTAATTTTTCCTGACAAAAATATTTTAGGTGCCCTGTGCAATTTAGATCTTAAATGTGGCAGCAGAGTTAATGCAATATTCTAGAATATTCAGAGTTTAAAGAATCAGAAGAAGTGGGTATTCACCCACGAAAGCTCATGCTGCAAAACGTCTGTTAGTCTATAAGGTGCCACAGGATTCTTTGCTGCTTTTACAGATCCAGACTAACACGGCTACCCCTCTGAGAGTTTAAAGGGGTAAACTAAAATAAGCTTTTGAACACTAATTATCTGTCTTCTGTTAACTATTTCTTCAGAGAAGTGGGCATATTCTCTGATGCTCTTCACATTATTTGATTTCTAGATAATTGATCGGAATATGGTATGTTTGTGTACTGTGTAAAAGGTACAAGAAATTCTGATTTTGTGTTACATGTTTGATAATCTAAAACATTTTATAAAGAGAGGCCATATTGTAAGGCGTCTGCATAGGGATGCAGTGTTGAGATTGGATGTCCAACCTTCATGTTTCTAGACTTTGAATGCTTGATTTCTCAACCAATTAGTATTAGTATTGTATGAATTTCCATTTTTTGGAAAAAATTAGCTGTACGTTTTTCTGAAACTATACCAACTTTGATCTCGTTTTTCAACTTGAGGGCACTGATTCTCCCTGCAACTGTTTCTAACTCCAGGCCATCTTGCGTCTTCCCGAGTGCAGCTAACAATCTTCTACTTCATGGTGCTTTTGAGTTTAAATGTTCATAACCTAAACCTTATTGACTGTTTTCTTTGGAGTTAAGTTTTTAGAGCTGTGTAAGACGTACAAACAATGGTAGAAGAACTATTTATATTTAAATTTGGCTAATTTGTCCTAAACTTGGGGAGGACCTTAAGAAGGACCAAGGTCTCTTGGACTCTGCAGTAACTTGGTCCTAAATGTTGCTGCAAGGTTTCTGGATTCTGTGGCATCTTCTTTTAAACAAAATACCCCTCCCCCCAAAAATCAGCTAGTTAAAGGTAAAAATAATACAATAATATAATCTTCCTGTACCTTTGTTATATTATTTTCAGTTTATTTTATGCTCTCCTCATTTGTTTAACTTGGTTTGTCAAAGATGTTTCTACTGACAAAGTGGAGGTCTTGGCAACTGAACAGAGAAGAGCAATTGGAGTTTTGGTCCCTAGGAAGAAATGAGAGATTGTTTGATTGTTATGATAAGCATAGGTGAATCTTATAATAATAATTAATAATAAACCTCTAGGAGAGTACTGAGAATATCTGTTTCTCACTAGCCCCTGCTCTAAACTTCCAGCTCTAAAGGGGCGGGGGGGAACACACAATGTTTTTACTATTCCAAATTGTTGCTGGGGATGGGAGGCTGCAGAAAGGGGAGTGGATGAGAATGTGATAATGATTGGGCAATAGTACTCAATAGGTTTCCTCCTGTAACTGCTATTGTTGATCAGTTTTTTTTTTTTTTTGCTGACTGGTGCTATAGGAAGCCACAGCTGGAACCTCTGTCTCTAGAGGTTGTGCTGTCCTCTTCTCAGGCAAGAGGCTGAAGTTATGATGTCTGCCCTCCAGCCGGCTCAGTTCCATCCCTGTCAGGCCCCTTCAACCTGCCCAGACAGCTCTGAGAGTTTGCAGAACTGGAGAAACATGGGCCAGAGCAGCAGACTTTCCTTTTTCCCCACTTAGAGGAGAGGTACTGGGGGGAAGAATGGGAGAAACAGTTGTGGCGGGTGGGATAGGATGGAGGGGGTTAGCAGTGTATATGTGTTAAATGCAGTTAGCTGGGATCCCTTCATCTGGGGACTGAGCAAACGGCGCATTTTAAAGGGACACCATGAACTTGAAATCTGCTCAGTTTCAAAATACATTTAAAAGTAGCTTCAGATACTGCGCCTGCTCCTGAGCTCCCCACCAGTTCTTGTGGCTTTACTGTTTTCATTAAAAACAAAACAATTTAAAATTTGTTATTGTATGAAAGACCCCCACAAACTGAGGAAACTGACCATATAAGGGAAATATTGAATATATGAAGGACAGTTGTCATAAGTGACTCCATATTAATAAACATGGAAAGAATTCAGCAAGAGACACAAGGATAGCTGTACAGTGTACTCTCTTTCTGGAGTGAAGGGATTCTGAAATTGGCTGGCAAGTCTCCACTGGTAATATACACTGGGACCAGTGATATGGCAGATTATTGAAAACTTCAAAGATCTCAGGAGGAAGCCGAAGAAGAGGCAAGTCCAAGTGATATTCTCAGAGATTCTTCTAGTCCCACGAGTGAAAAAAGGCAGAAAATCTTGTGGGTGTACCATTGGCTATGCAATTGATATGAAATTGAAGGCCTGTGTCTCACAAATAGGGGCATAATCTTGGTGGGAGACTAGTTGGAGCAGCCAGGTGGATGTTAAATGATCACAAGAGGAAGGTGTTGGGGGCAGATGTGATACACGTACATACAAACGTATAAATAAAGACATTGTGAACATATAGAACCAAAGTGGCAAAGAAGGTGGAAAGAATTTTTAATTGTTTATTTACCAATGCAAGGATTATGGGTAATAAAAAAGAGGTATTGGAAATTCTCATTGATGCAACATGCATTTTCCAAATGTAAGACTTGTTTTTGACCATACTTTCTCTAATATAAATATATAGCAACATGTATATTAACACAAAAACACTCCTTCCCTTTATAACCTATAAAGCAGGACGCTCTACTGTACGCTCTTCTGTCCCTGGGGAGGGAACGAGAGAAAAAAGAACACATGACAGATGTTAGTCACGTTGCTTAATGCTTTACTGAAACACACTCTGATGATGAGCGTTAAGAACCTATGGGGAATAGAATGAGAAGAAACTTGATATAATTGGCATTACTGAAAGCTGGGGGATCGATTTGCCTGATTAGACTGTTAGAGTAGCTAGTTAAAACTTGTTTAGGAAGGATAGAGTGGATAAGAGGGTGGTGGTCTACATTAGATATCATTGTGTTTTAGCATTATTGATAACTCAGAACAGCAGAAACAAACAAAGTCCAGGAGAGTATACTTGGAGGACCAGGGGTGTTACTGACCACTGAATGAAATTAGAGAACAGGATGAGTTGCCCCTTAAGTGTCTATCTGTAATATGTGGAAAGAAAAGCTATCATTGGGCACTTTAGTCTAGGGGAGACATGTTGGAGGTACCTCATGCAGCCAGTAGTAAAACATCATTATCTTCTAAAAATTTATGATTTTTCTCATACAAAAGGTCAACACAAGGTAGAATTGATCACTGGACTGGAAGCTGGTGTTTGCCTAGGGACTGGTGATTATGACCTGATTACATTCGCTATGGGCAAACTGGATAGTCTCAACCAGTGTGTTGTTTTTTGTTTTTTTTTTAAAGTGATCCTAATTGCCCCTTTATGCCAACTGGAAAAGGCACGCTAATCACAATCACAATATTTAGTGAATCAGTGTCTTGTAAGGTATCCTGTAAAAGCTGGTGTCACGCTGGTCATGCATATGGTGACCAGATAGCAAGTGTGAAAAATTGAGATGGGGGTGGTGTGTAATAGGCGCTTATATAAGATAAAACCCCGAATATTGGGACTGTCCCTATAAAATCAGGACATCTGGTCAGCCTAATCATGAATATCGTGTGATGGATGTATGGTTGTGTAGGAAGCTATATATATGTGTGTGCTGGAAGTATGTTTGTTTTGGAGGCACCAAATAAACAAGTTGACTAAGACAAAAGTGGATTTATCTGTCTGCCTGGGTTGGTTACAGGCAGAGGATAATGAAAGTACATTTACATGTAAGGTAAACAAAGCGATCAAGCTAACAATTGGCAGAGGAAACAGCATCATGAACTCACCAGGGCACCCACTGGTGTCTGAACCTCCCAGGAGGTGGTCTTGGCTCTTAAGTGAGAATTAGTATACTTTAGGAAATATAAGGGGAGCAAAAAGACATTCTTGTATCCATCACTTAAGAGGCAGAGGGGACAGCGCACTCTGATTCTGTGAACATTGGCTGCTCTTACTGGAAGGGCTGGAAACTCTGGTAACTTGATGTCAGTGAGAAAGCTGTTCAGACAAAGATTGTAACATACTAAATTTAAGTCTTAGACACTAGAAAGTTTTTCTTATTTGTAACATTTTCTGTTTTTATCTCTGCTTAGTGTCATTTAAATCTCTGCCCTTAATAAACTTACTCTTAATTTTACTATAAATTATCGCAGTGCTGTTCTAAGGTAGAGTGTGTCTTCAGCAAGCCAACAGGCTGATGTGTATACTGTCTCTCTGGAGCAACAAATTTAATTTGTGTGTGTCCCGTGAGAGGGATTAAACACTGCAGAGAGATGTCTCTGGTGATCTCTGAACCTGTGGTCTAGTGAATGTTATGTGCATGGCAAGGTTAAGACTGACAGTGTCTTGTGGAATTTGCTGGTGAGGTGGACAGACTGCTGTGGCAGGGAGCTGACACACAGTTTAAGCTTCAGCAACACTCTCTCTTGCTGAGGCAGAGAGGTAACATGGTGGCTTATGGTTCTGCTTGCCCTGTGGACAGCATCACACATACACAAACACCACACAGAGCTGAAGAAAATTGAGTGAAATTTATTGGGAGGTAATTTTAGGCAGAAAAATGTGAATGAAAAGTGGGAGTTGTTTAAGAAGAATGTATTGGATTGTGGCTTTTTGGCAGTCATGAAAGAGGACTACTTTGGTTAAAAGTCAATTGTGCTTAAGAGGAGAAGTGAAGAGAGCAATTAGAAAATTATATAAAAACAAATGTTTAAGAGGAGGGGGGAGGTGGATAGGAATAAGTAGAAATCAGAAGTTATGAAGTATAGAAAATTGACCAGGGAAGCTGCTAAAGACAAGGGAAAAATCATGGCTGGTATGGTTAAGGACAAGGATTTTCAGTATATCATGAAAAGAAAACCTGGCAATGATATAGGCCGGGGTAAGTAAACTACGGCCCGGGGGCCGCATCTGGCCCTCCAGACATTTTAATCCGGCCCTTGAGATCTTGCTGGGAAGCGGGGTCTGGGGCTTGCCCCGCTCCAGCCAGGAAGTGGGGTCAGGGGCTTGCCCCCCTCTGTGCGGCTCCTGGAAGCAGTGGCATGTCCCCCCTCTGGCTCCTAAGCATAGGGGCAGCCAGGGGGCTCTGCACACTGGCCCTGCCCCAAGCGCTGCCCCCGCAACTCCCATTGGCCAGGAACCATGGTCAATGGGAGCTGCAGGGCTGTGCTTGCAGCCAGGACAGCGCACAGAGTCACCTGGCTGCACCTCCGTGTAGGAGCAGGGACATGCCTCTGCTTCTGGGAGTTGCTTGAGGTAAGCACTGCATGGAGCCTACACCCCTGACTCCCCCTCGCACGCCTACCTCCTGCCCTAGCCCTGATTCCCCTCCCACCCTCCAAACCCCTCAGTCCCAGCCCGGAGCATCCTCTTGCATCCTCAACCCCTCATCCCCAGCCAGAAGCGCCTCCCCCCCGGTATCCCAACCCTCTGCCCCAGTTCAGAGCCCTCTCCCACACCCTGAACTCTTCATTTCTGGCCCCACCCTAGAGCCCGCATCCCCAGCTGGAACCTGCACCCCAACCCCCAATTTCATGAGCATTCATGGCCCGCCATACAATTTCTATACCCAGATGTGGCCCTCAGGCCAAAAAGTTTTCCCACCGCTGATACAGGCCCATTACTAGGTGGAGATAGTAAAATGGTTGTTGATGCAGAAAAGGTAAATTAAAGAGATTTTTTGTGTGTGTTTGTTTTGTTCTAATTTTGGAAAGAAGTAGTCTGATGAACTCCTATCACATGAAGGTGACAAGTGCTTTCCAGGCCATCAGTAATTGAGGATGTTAAACAATGTTGACTGGCATAAACTTATTTAAATCAGCAGATCTGGAAAACTTGTACCCCAGAGTCCTGAGAGTTAATTTTTGATAAATATTGGAATATTGGCGAAATTCCAGAAGAGTGGAAGAGTGCTAATGTTGTGCCAGTATTCAAAAACGACAACTGGGATGACCTGAATAATTATAAGCCAGTTAGCCTAAAATCAATCCATTGCAAAATATGGAAAAATGAATCCCAGATCAGTAAAGAACTGAAAAATGGGAATATAATTAATGCTAATCTGCATAGTTTTATGGAAAATAGGCTTTATGAGAAAAAAGTCATGTTTGTTTGATATTAAAAGTTTAGTTGATAAAGGTAGCTGAATAGATAGAATATGTTTGGACTTTTGTAATACATTTGACTTAATACCATATGACATTCTGATATAAAGAAAGACATTACGTGGGTTAAGGAATGGCTAAATGGCCTCTTAAAAAATAGTTGTCATTGGAGAATCATCATCATCATCAAATGGAGGTGTTGCTAGTGGGGTCCCTGCATGGGTTTGGTTCTAGGCTATTCAACATTCTAATAAATGATCTCATCAGATTTGCAAATGACACAACATTGGCAGAATGGTAAAGAAAGATGAAGACACAGCTATCATACAGAACTATTTAGATCACTGAGTGGGCTGGGCCCATTTAAATAAAATAGAGCCAAATGCAAGATAAGGAATGTAGGCCATTCCTACATAATGGGGGACTGTCCTAGAAAGCAGTGACTCAAAAGGATATAGGGGTCATAGCGGACAATGTGAGCTCCTAGAGGGATGGTGTGGCAAAAAGGACTAATGCTATTCTTGGCTGTACGAAGAATGGAGTGGAGAATAGTAGAAAGGTGATTTTTACCTCTGTACATGGCACTGAGACCAGTACTGGAATATTGAGTCTAGTTCTGATGTCCACATTTCAAAAAGGGTGTTGATAAATTGGAGAGAGTTCAGAAAAGAGCTACAAAAATGATTTGAGTGCTGGAAAAAAATGTGTTTTAGTGAAAGACTTAGAGCTTTTATTTGTTTAGTTTATCAAAAAGAAGATTGAGAAGTGACTTGATTGCAGTTTGTAAGTATATTCACAGTGAGAAAATACCAGGTATTAAAGGGCATTTTAGTCTAGTGGAGAAAGGCATAACAAGAACAAATAGCTGGACGTTAAAACTAGACATTCAAATTAAAAATGAAGCACACATTTTTAAGTGAGGGTGATTTAACCATCGGAACAAACTCCCTAGGGAAGTGGTGAATTCTCCATCCTGGAGATATCCCGATCAAGACTGGATGCCTTTCAGGAAGATACATTGTACTCAAACACAAGTTATTTGGTTTCCTGCAGGAGTAACCAGGTATTTTTCTTTGAGTGGTTCTGCATATTCCCACTTCTGGGTACTGAGCCATGTTGTGGTGCCTTACGGCAGAATCTTCTTCTAACAGTGTAAACTAGAGCATTCATGCTCTCCCCTCCCCACCCCAGTCCTTCTCACTAGTGTCACCAGCTTTCTGAGGGAGAGGCTATGTAGTGGGCAGAGTGCCCTCACTACTTCAGTTCTTTCCTGTGCACATGTGGTTTGCTCTGGTGTCTTCAGAGTCAGTTTTTCTTTCTTCTTAGAAATAGTCAGTGTTAGCTTGTTCAGTATACTTATTGTTTTCCTGGTACTGGGTTATGTAGGAACCAAAGAAACAGAGGAAACTAAGCTTCGAGAAGTGTGCTTCCTGCCCAGCTGTCTTCCTGGCATCTAGTGACCATGTGCAGTGCATCAAGTGCCTGGGAGAGGGGGAAATGCCTACTGGATGTTCAATTTGCTGGACTTTTACTCCCAGAGTCCACAAGGATAGGATGTCTATTTTGCAGCTCTTCCTTTTGAAGGAAGCTGTTGAGGCTATGCCCTCTGGATCCAGTCAGGCCTTGCATCTTAGGTCTAAGAGGCCAGTCTCTGCCCCGTAGATACCAGCACCACATTACTGAAAGGTTCCAAGAAGCTGAAACTCTTGTCAGGGCCAGAGTCGGTTCCCGCGGCTCCCTCAGTCAAGCCACTGAAGCTACAGGTGTCTGAAACAAGGGCCAGGTGGCTGAATCTGACTGCCCTGGAGTCAGAAGAGAGGTTCAGAGACTGTTTGCCCACCCACACTGGTGCTGTATCTACTAGCTGCAGGACCAGATTCAGGAAGATGGAATTGATCAATGTGTCAGAATCTGGGCCCTTAGCACCTTATGTTCCATCTGTTGCAGCTCCGAAGAAAGAGACAAAGATAGAGACAAAACAGCTTCTGTTAGTGCTGCTGGTTCCTATGCATCAGAACTATTGGATACATCTGATTCTGACAAGGCTGCTACATTTCTGAAGTGGAGATCCTTTCCACCCCCATCTCCAGTAACGAGAAATGATTTGTGTATAATTTTGGATCAAATGTTGTCCACCTCATTGGATCTGTTGGTGGTCCTGGCAACATCTTCTGTTTTTGAAAGCTGTGTCACCTTGCAGCTCCAGTTCATTCATCAGATCCAGGTGTAAATCACAGGGTTTCAAGGAGGCATGTTTCCATGGTTCCAAGACCATCTTTTTCATCCTGTTAAGAAGAGGCCAGAAACCATTGCTGGTTTTTCCCCTGACCCTCCATCCTTTCTCCTTCTAGGACCCCTACGGGGTCCCCTCAAAGAGCTGGATCTCCATACTTCCCTCTGGATCCACTGTTATTCCTGGTGACAGGTTTCAGAAGGATAGCCATGTTAGTCTGTGTCAGTAAAATAAATGGATACAAGTCAGACATCAAGAATTGTAACATTCATAAACCAGTAGGAGAGCACTTCAGTTTCCCTGGACACTTAATAACAGACTTAAAAGTGGCAGCAATTCAACAAAAAAAACTTCAAAAACAGACTTCAACGAGAAACTGCAGAGCTGGAATTAATTTGCAAACTTGACACCATCAAATTAGGCCTGAATGAAGACTGGGAGTGGCTGAGTCACTACAAAAAATAATTTTCCCTCTGATACTCTCACGTTCTTGTCAACTGCTGGGAATGGACCACATCCACCCTAACTGAATTGGCCTTGTTAGCACTGACCCCCCACTTGGTAAGGCAACTCCCATCTTTTCATGTGCTGTATATTTATACCTGCTACTGTATTTTCAACTCCATGCTTCTGATGAAGTGGGTTATATCCAAAAAAAAACTTATGCCCAAATAAATTTGTTAGTCTCAGGTGCCACAAGGACTCCTCATTGTTATTCCTGGTGCATTTTATCTGATCCAGACCCAGATTCTTACTAGGAGAAAGATAGAGGAAGAATGCAGAGACCTGTTGCTCTGTTCGTACCAGCCTATGCTTTGCCTCCTGTAGGCATGTTCCTAAACTGCAGTTACTGGGGAGACTGGCTATCCTGGAGTCTGTGGCCTTACTGGAGGCCACTTTAGGAATTTTTCAGTTACTCTCTGTGTGGCTGAAGAGTTAATGTTTTGTGTATAAAGGATCTGGCAATCCAGCGATCGCACAGATATAACTCCTATGGACCTTGATACAGATAACTATGCCTGAAATGCTGTCTGAGGAAGAAGATGAGGAATTATCTCCTGCTCAAAAAAAGGAGCTGTTTGGAAATAGACCATGAATCCGATTTATCAGTGGATGAATAAGTGGGGCTGGCTCCAGCCTCCTATCCTTCTATGGACGCTACTCAGTTCCACTGTTTGGTGGAATCATATTGTGGATAAATTGTATAGTCAATTGCTTGACCACAGTTTGGTTTATGAAATATATTCAAGAGTCCAAAAAATCAATATCAGTCAGATATCCAATAATACTGGAAAAAGGTTCTGTATGATACCGGTCTCTGGGAAACTGTCTCATGCAACACTGTAACATTCATCTTACACAGATGTGCTCCCAAAGTTACATTCCCTAACTGTATATATATTTTATCCCCTACCTGTTTACCAATAAAAGGTGGTATATACATCATCTGAAATTAGATGTAACCAATCAGCTTTCTACCTTGTTTTTCAGGTACCATGATGTGTATCTTTGTTTTGAACACATGCATTCCAGGTACCAAAGGGCATGACCGCACCTCTGAGGTCTGTACTAGGGTAGAACAATCATGTCATGTCCTCTTTCTTTGGGACACTTAAGTACTGGCCTCAGAGAGTAACTCCCTTCCTGTTATGATGAAGCACTCATCTGTCTTGTTGGTCTTGACAGCTTCCCTATTTGCTTAAGCCAAAAGTTTCTTCAGTGAATGCAAGGGGATACTTAGCATAGGTGGGCAGGGTTATATAAAAAGCATAGGCCAATTTAAGCTATATTACTGCTATTATATTACTATTATGTGCTTAATCAATACTGATGTGTGGTGTGCATAATATGTTTAGGTAATGTGATTTATATCTAGATATGCTAACCTAGTGTATATTAGTCAGCAGTATGGTGTCCACTTTTAATCTTCTTGCAGTGCCTGTGAAAGATACTTGGTGCTACTTGGAGTAGAATATCCTAACTAGTTTTGGATAATTTTGCTACAGACAGCTGAATTTGTTAGAGTGATGTCTGCCTCTTCTGAGACAGATGACAAGTTGCATCAGATGCCCTCTGAGGGGTTTTCCTACTTTCATATCCACCCTATTCCTAATTTAATTGTGGAGGCTACTGCCAGTAACAGGGAAAGATCTGAACAATCATACTCCATCCTAACTGATAAAAATGGGAAGAGGCTTGATTTGTTGGAGAGGAAGGTGTTCTCTTCATCGTCCCTCAGTGTTGCGTGGCAAATTATTAGGCAAGTTGTGGCTTGTTACCAATTTCATTTATGGGAAAAGATTACATTATTTTTACAGGATTTACCTGACTGAAGAAGACTGGTGAATCCCATATTAATGGAAGGCCAAAACGTAGCCAAGTGTTCCCTTAGGGCCTCTTTTGAGACTTCGGACTCTGCTGCCAAAACGTTGGTATCTGCTCTGACCATCAGGAGGCATGCCTGGTTTGTTCTTCCTCCTTAGCTCTAGACACAAAAATTAAGTTGGAGGACCTTCCCGTTGAAGGAGAGGGTCTTTTCAGTGTGAAGACAGACAAGTTACTGGCAATATTAAAGAAAATGAAATGGATAGCTACTGGTTGGGTTTGATTTCCTCTGCTAGGAGACCCTCTACTCTCTGGTATCAGAGACAGCCCTACCGCCTAGTCTTGATCTTACTCTTAATCAGGTTAGAGACTTCAAAAATACCAGCAGCCTGCACTCTTCCAGAGTCGTCATAATAAGAGGCTTTTCAGACTGAGGTCTAAGTCTAAAGAACCCGCATCCTCAGCAGCATCTTAGCCATGGAACAACAAGCCTCAGTTTTGATAAGATAATTGGCTCATTCCCAGCTCTCAATGAACTCCAACCTGCCCTTCTTTGCAGAGGGGCTAGCTCACTTTATCAATGCATGGAGACTTATTATGTCAGACCAGTGGGTTCTAGAGTTTGTAGAAAGGGGCTATGCCATACAATTTGAAAGATTATCTCCCACACAATCTCCTCTACCCTTCTGTCTCCAACAACCCCTCTCATGATGGTATTCTTCCTGCAGAAGTAGAAAAATTGCTTCTAATAGCAGCAGTTGATGGGATCCTTGAATAACCAAGAATCAGAGCTTTTATTCCCATCACTTCATTTGCTCAACTAAGAATGAGACATATGCAGTATTGGATATCTTGGGTCTATACATCAAATCAGGGCAGGCTCCATACGTTGATCACCATACCTCAGATCATCATAGCCTCCCTAAAATGGTGGTCAGTAAGAATTAATTTGTTTAGACGTGTGTGCAGTTCAGTCCCCCAGACCTATTGCCAGTGGTGACGTCAGATGCATCAAGAAAGGGCTGGGGAGCCCTTCTGAATCAGCTGACAGTTCAAAGGCAGTGGTCTTAGCAGGAGACAGCCCTGCATATCAGTGTGTTGGAATGAGAGCAGTTTGGTTAGCTCTCAAGTCATGTCTTCCTATCCTACAAGAGAGAGTGGTGCAGGTGGTGACACACTGCCAATATATTGTCTATTACATAAACAGGCAGGGGTAGGGGGTGATCACTCCACTTCCCTGTGTGCACAGGCTATAAATCTATGGGATTGGTGTATCCTTCATGATGATTATCCTGTGGGCACAGGGAAAACAATGTAGCTGGGGATTCTCAGCAGAGACAGCTCTCAGATGCATGAATGGTCCCTAAAGGATTAATTGATTCAGAGCATATTCTCCAGCTGGTGTTGACCAGAGTTGGACCTGTTTGCAGTGAGGTCCAACAAAAATTGTTCTCTTCTGTTCCAGTGTGGGGAGGGACTGTCTATCTCTATCCGATACTTTCCTTCTACACTGGGGAAAGGGCAGGATGTATGCCTTTTCCCCCCTTTCCATTCATCCAGGAGCTACACCAGGACAGGATGATTCTTGTTGTCCTAGCTTGGCCATGTCAGCAGCAGTTTACTGGTCTCCTGCAACTATTGGGGAGAATATTTATGCATTTTCCTCTGTCTCCAGACTTCTTGTTTCAGCAGGAGGGCAAGATCTTTCACCTGGACCCAAAGTCTCTTCACTTGATGGAGTGGGTGATAGGACGTTAGATTTGTCTGCTCTTGAGTAGTTGTATTCTTCCCCTGTGCAGGATGTACTAATTATCTCCAGAAAACAGTCCACTAGAAGCTGTTACCATTTAAAGTGGACCAGTTTTTGAGCATGGATGAAGGGAAAACCTGATTCCCCTGTATCCAGCTGTTTGGCGGCGCTTAGGACTTGGGGAGGAGGGGAGGGATGTGGCGTGCTCCGGAGAGGAGGTGGAGTGGGGGTGGGAAGAGGTGGGCCTGGAGTGGAGCAGGGACAGGAAGAGGTGGGCCTGGAGCATTCCCGGCAAAATCCGAGCCTGTTCTCCGGTGAAGCTGCCGCTGCTACAGCAAAGGTGCTTCCTAGCATCCTTGCCCGCAGCGGGCTGTGCCTGTGTCGGGTAAGCCAGGGGCACTTCACAACCACAATACTGTACAGTATACAGTATAATGCCTTTTGTCTGCCCCCCAAAATTTCCTTGGAACCTAACTCCCTGCATTTATATTAAATCTTATGGGACAATTGGATTCGTTTAATATTGTTTCACTTAAAGTTGCGTTTTTCAGGAACATAAATACAATGTTAAGTGAGGAGTTACTGCATATGGTTTCTTCCCAAACTGCATTTTGATGGATTAAACAACATATTGCTGAATGTTATATGCTAGCAAAAGTTCTTGTACCTTTTTTGATTCAACCATATTCCAGTAGAGCTTGTGGCTCCTTCCTTTGCTTGTCTTAGGCATGTACCAATTGCTGAAATTTGCAGAGCTGCAACTTGGACTTCAGAGCACACGTTTGCTAAAGCGTAGTGTTTTGGACCTGGCCTCTCAGACAGATGCTGGTTTTGGTAAAGTGATGCTGCATCCCATATTCAATTAGGATTCTGTTCCTGCCTTCAGGTCAGTTTTCAGCACTGCTTAGCAGGCTATCCTGTAAGTGGAACTATGCAGAGTCACTCGAAGTGAAGGTTTCTTACTTGTAACTGAGGTTCTTCAAGATGCGTACATATGCTTCCCACCTGCCTTCCTCTGTCTGGGTCTTTGTTCAGTGTATCTGGCTTTGTGGTGGAAGGAACTCAGGTGGTAAGGGTGCTTCACCCCCTCTATAGCCTTGCCCTCAGAACATTAGTGAAACTTAGGGGAGGGGTGGGGGATGCAAGAGTGAATTAGCTTACATTGCTAGAAGACTGTTCTGAAGCAAGACACCACAAAGTGGCTCAGTAGCCATAGGTGTGACATGGGGTAGTGATCGATCTATCGGGATCGATTTATTGCGTGTAGGGTAGATGCAATAGATCGATCCCCGATTGCTCTCCCATCGACTGCTGAACTCCAGCTTGGCGAGAGGCAGAAGCAAAGTTGACGGGGGAGTGGCTGCCGTTGATCCCGCGCCGTGAGGAGGTGAAGTAAGTGATTCTAAGTCCATCTAAGATATGTCGACTTCAGCTACGCTATTTGCATAGCTGAATTGCATATCTTAGATCGATCCTGCCCCCTCCCTTCCCCCGCCAGTGTAGACCAGGCCTAAGAGACATCTTGAAGAACCTCAGTTTACAACCTCATAAATTCTTTGGTCTATGTTGGGAGATCAGACTAGGTCAGGGGTGGGCAAACTACTGCCTGCAGGCCGGATCTGGCCCCTCAGGGCTTTGGATTTGGCCCGCAGGATTGCCCGCCATGGACCCCGCACTGCTCTCAGAAGCGACTGGCACCATGTCCCTGCAGCCCCGGGGTGGGGGTGGGCAGAGGGCTCTGTGCGTTGCCCTTGCCTCCAGGCACCGCCCCCTGCAGCTCCCATTGGCCGGGAACAGGGAAACGCGGCCAATGGGAGCTTCAGGGGAGGTATCTGGAGGCGCATCAAGGGCAGTGCATGCGGACCCCTCCACCCCTTTCCCCCCCCCCAGGGGCTGCAGCGCTTCCTGGAGCGGCGCAGGGCCAGGGCAGGCATGCAGGGAGCCTGCCCTGGCCCCAGTGCACGCTGCTGCCACCCCGGAACCGCTTTAGGGAAGCGGTGCCAGGCTGGAGCCCGAACCCCTGCTGCCCCCTGCCCCCCAACTCCCTGCCCTAAGCCCCCTGCCTCCACCTTGCACCCCTCCTGCACCCCAACCCCCTGCCTGTACCCCGCACCCCTTCTCTGTCCCAATCCCTTGCCCTGAGCCGCTTCCTGCACCTCACACCCCCTCCTGCACCCCAACACCCTGCCATAGCCCTGTATACATTTTCCCCACCCAGATGTGGTCCTCCGCCCAAAAAGTTTGCCCACTCCTGGACTAGGTGATCTAATGGTCCCTTCTGGCCTTAAATGTTTTTCTTAACTTGACAAAAATTTTACAGAATTATAGCCTCCACTAATGTACGGTTATGGGACTGCAATGATGGGAAGCTCTGCTAGAGAATATGGCCTTTGGTATTTAATTAGTCACATTATGTGCAGCTTTTCTTCTACGCAATAGATTTTGAATTTATATTTATTGCTTTAACAACTAGAAGACAAAGCCAGAAAAAAGTCTAATCTACCTCACTATTGAGAAAAGCAAGAACAAAATCTAACAAACCTATATATAAATGGGAGAAAGCTATGATTTAGGAAATTTCGTTTTTACTCTTAATACAAGAGATGGTGTGGGGAGGGCAGAACCCAGGAAATTAGTGTCGGTACCTATAAAGAACATTAGCATATGTCTGGCTATGTTTTGTTGGCTGCTCCTGGCCTTTCAACCATCCTGGGAACTTTCTGAAGATGATCTCTGTATTGCATATCTTTGCAGGCAGGGTTTTTCTCTAAAAATACTTGATCACACTAGAAATCCCTTTTTCTTCATAGGCTTTCCTTTGGTGTGTCAAAGATTCAATTGGTGCCACTCAGTTAATTTGCTGTGATTCAGTGAATTCTCTGACTACTTTATGCTTTTGGGTAATTGTCTGCAAAAACCCTATAAAACATGTAATTGGATTTGTTTGTATAACTCTTATGCCAAAATATTGCTGCATGACCTTTTACCATTGAGAGATAATATTTTTCCTCACCTTGGAAAAATCTCTGAGTGCTGAAAATTTTATGGCACCCTACATTCCTTATTTTCCTGTTTTAAAAAGTAGTACTGATTAGTGATACCTAAATATAGTAAAGGATGAGTTAAGTGCACAGGTTCCAACTCTTAATAGGGTTTATAGGGCATCAGGAAGTTCATATAATACTTTCAAAAATAACTGCTGGGCCTTTCCCGCTCTTAAAATTGCATCCAGATGTGGCTCTCTAAACATGGCAGTGGCTTCCCATGCTGATGTCTGAGGAGTGAAGAGGATGTGTTAAATCAGATGATGGTAGTGATTTTGGCTGTTGTCTCATCTGTGAAGATCATGTCGTTGAACTTCATGTTGCTTTCAAGCCATTCTAGGGCTTTGTTTGTTGCAACTGTTAGTACTTACGACCTCCTGAAGCAAAGGACAATGTGTATTAAAAGAATATTCATTCTGTTATGGTTTTTACATTATTGTATTGTACTTCATACTTTTTCATACATTTAATTTCAGTACTTGTGCTTTATTTTATTACATTCAACATCACTGTGTCTTTCTGTAGCACCAGCTGTTCTTTTGATCAATTTAGTTAACGTTTCTGGGGGTTATGCCCACCTCATACTTTCTCCGTGTATTCATTGATCTTAGGTGAAGCTCACAATCTTCTTCGAAATCACTTCTCTTTTTGAATATCACTTCAAGATAAAGAAAAAGAACAAAACTAGACCCAAACTTGTTTTTTATAGTACCATTTCTCTGTATTCACCATATGCATTTCCTTGGAGATCTCCTCTTATCCATTGCACAAAGGTCCAATGACAAATATCTCAAAGGACTGGAACAAGAAATTTGGATGCCCATCCCAGCAAGTAGTGTGTTCCTCTGTGTAGCATCTCCTAGAGAATAATGCTAAACTTTCAACTAATATTGACCAAGTTACAGCTGATAAAATTCCTCATCTTTTTATGAAATTTGGTATACAGCTCTTTTTAAGTAATCTTTTAAACAGCTTGTGAGCCAAGAGCCACCAATTAGTGGTCAAGCTTTGCTACTCCCAATCGTTCCAACAGTGTTAGAAGGCTGCTTGACTCACAAGTGGGGGACAAAGTCAGTTTCTTGGCAGTACCAGCTGGCATTCCATCGTGAACTAATTGCAGCGTGTCAAGATGGAGCAGTTACAGATCATCCAGTGAGACATGAAGGCTCTTCAGTTCCTTAATGAAGACAGCGTAATCATGGAATTTATGGAAACAAGACATCGGAAGGGTGATGTTGAGGAAGGTGCCAAAGTAATACTTCACCAGAAATGTCCAAGAGATGACAGGCAGTGATTTGAAGTAAAAGTTCTCAAGATAGGAGGTACTGTAATTTGAACCACTATTCTCTGTGTTGTGTTCCACATGCTTGCTTCTGGGGCATGATGGAATACTACAAATGTTCCACCATTTATTAACAACTAAGTTTCACCATTTCTCTTCCTAGATTTTCTCTTCTTTCAAGAGCATTGGAGATGTTGTGATGACTTTGAGATGGGACAAAAAAAGTCAAAAGAAAGCAAAGTAAAATGAAAATGTAGCTGAGAGAATAGAACAAAATCAGGGCCATTGTTGGAAACCCAGTCCAGGAAATCTTGGAGTGCTGGAAGAGGAGAAAATGTATCATGAACACAGGGATTGGAAGTCTGAGGGTAAGACCTGGATATTGGCCTTAGTTCAGTCACAATGTATATTTCATGTAGTCTCATTGCTTTAGCTAATTCCTTGATGTTGATCTATTTTGAGACCAGAACATTGTTGCAGTTTCCATTGTATACAGATTAAAACTGCCTCATTCAAGTCTGTGCTTGTTGGGTGGGTTTAGTCAGGGCCCGGAACCCTCCTCACAAGTTGTAAAAGAGAAGGAAAATGTGAGCTATTTGTCTTCCTTGCTGAGTTTCCCTGTCCATCAACTAACCTGTACCTTGTACAGCAATTGTGTTGTCTTATATTTTTGTGTCCTCATTCTGTAGCATATTGTGGAATTCTCCTTGCTGAATCTCTGTCAGCTGTCTAGAAACTACTGTGTATCAATAATTGTCCTTATTCACCTGTTTTTCAGGCATGGAAGTTCCTGGAATATATCAAGAACGCCATCCTCAACCTGGACAGGCTTAAGCTACCATCCTATGTAGGTAGATGTGTTTGATTTCCTGGACACCATCACTGCCATATGAGGATGAGGTGCTCATCAGTATACTGACCACGGAGGTGCAGAGATAAACCTGAGAAAATCAGATTCTACATGCCCATTTGGGGAAAGAGCTCAAGAAACTAAGTAGGAAGTTGAAACAATTGAGTTCAAAGCGTAGGCATGGACTCAGGAATGGTAGCCAGGGACGATTACGTTGCAAGAATTTGCTGTTGGGCTTCCTGCCTTTCTTATCTTGCAGTGATGGACTTACCAGGGATATTGCAAACTGAAGATTGAGTGAACAAGGATATCAGTGTCTTCAGTGGTTTCTCCTAGATGTCTGCTCTACTACTGCCTGCGCGCAGCATTCTTCATCTGTGGCTGCTGAAACTTTTCTGCCCTACGTGTATTCTCATCCCCAGTTTTGATGATGAGCTGGATGGAGTTCACTAGTGTAGAGCTGAATGTTATTGTTTTGGAAGTCACAAAAAAACCACAAGATCTTCAGAAACAGAACTGCTGAAGCATACTGCAAATAGCCGAGAAAAGCGTGTACAGTTGGTCAATGGAAAATCTCTACTATTCGAGAACTTTGTGAGTTGAAGTGGAGCAGAAGGAAAACTATTTTCAGCCTTAAAGAATGACTAGTATTTTTAATCACAGTTAAAAATCAGTGAGGGTGGGACATTTTCAGCATTCCATCATCAAATCTTAAAAAATACCCCAAAAAACAAACACAAAAACCCCATTCCCCCCACAAAACCACTGCAGCACATGGTAATTGCTTTCCTTTCTAATTGAATAAAGTTATTTTTGTTGATTGTGTTACTTTAATGGATCATTAAGATCTTATAATCTTTTTAAAAGGGTCTTTGCAAAGACAGGTTTGAGATAAACTTGAGTTTTAACTCTTTGATGATTCCACCTCAAGTGATTACTTTTCTGTGAGATGGTGGAATGTCCATTTAGTATCCTGTTGGTTCTTAAGGAAAGGTGGAAGTTCTTGGAATAGGAGAGAGTAGGAGAGGTGCTATATGATCTCAAAAGTATAAGATTCTGAAGCTGTTCAGTGGGAGGAAGTGCTCAGCACCTGATAATTGGTTAGAGGAGATATGGAAAAGCTTGCCATCCTTTTGCTACCACCCACAGTTCTAGTGATCATAGTGCTACTTGGGTCAACTATTGTGCGTGAACTCTTGTGATGTCAGTCAGACCTTGGCACAGATAAGATTGTATTCTTGAAATCCCTCTAAAGTTAAAGACATACATAGATATGTAAGTGAATGAATCAAATGCTTTTACTGAATGTAACCTTTTCAAGCAGTATTGTAACAGGTAAACTCCAATATCTATAATCAGCTTCCAAGGAGAGTAGAGTTTCACGTTGTTTGAATTGGATCTCTTTATTGGCTTCATTCATTTCTATAAACCTATGCCCCCTAAACATATTCACCTTTGCTCTAATGTTCTTGGACAGTCCCATGTTTTTTGCCTCTTGACCCATCACAGTTCACTTTGCTAGCCCAAGATTTGTACTGTTGGTCTCCACAAAAACAAATTCTGCTAGTCTTGTGGAGAAACTGAGGGAGAGTTTGACAATTTCATTCTCTTTATTGGTCTGACAGTTTTAATGCTCTTATCTATCTGTGGCCCATCAGCAGTAGGTCTCCTGCATACAAGGCCTATCCTCTGAATATTAATATTCATATTGTCTGATCCTTCTCCACCTGAGTGTACTAAATTGTTCTTCTCTGAAAAATGATTATTTAAAAATGATGATATAGGATACCATGTTCATTATTTTTTTTTCATTTATTCTCTACCATCTCTAAACTCTAAATCTTACCTGAACAGCAAACTCACCCTGGACTTCTGCATTACAACTGAAGACTAATGGAGTTGTACCAGTGTAAATGAGGGCATAATCTAGCCACTGAAATATTTATTATTGATGATACATGAGAGAGAGAGAAAATCCAACTCCTCTTTCAGCTGCCAGGTTGAATTTGCTGTGCTGGCCGTTTGGGAGGGGTAGGGGGAATCTCTTATTTGTAAGCTGAGCAAACTTGGAATGGAAATCGTTGAGAAATGTGGAACTCCACATTAACTCTTTAAGTTACTTTTCTGAGTGGAACTGCAGTTTAAACCTTTCAGAACACTAGGCAATTTATTGTATGATATAGGGGAGAGTATCTTCCATCTGTCCACTGGAAGAGTGGAAGACACATCTTCCCCTGTCCCCATGTGTTCCTGCACCCCCATGTGTCCTTGCACCCCCCCGTCCACATGTCCCTCCACCTCCACTCAGACACCCACTTCCCCTGTCCCTATGTGGCTCTGTACCTGCTCCCCATCCGCATGTCTCTGTGCCCCACCCAGCCACCCCCTGTCCCTATCTGTCCCTGTACCTCCTCCCCCTGTGTCTCTGTGCTCCCACTCAGCCCTCCTGTGTCCCTGTACCTTCTCCCCCTTCCCCCATGTGTCTGTGCCCCCACTTAGCCATTCTCTGTCCCTATGTAGCTCTGCACCCCCTCCCTCATCACCATGTGCCCCCCCCCCGTGGCCCTGCCCCTTCACTCCCATTCAGCCCCAGCCCCTGTTTGACCCCCCAGCACCCCATGCTGGCTGTCTCCCCATAGCCCCTCTCTGACAGGCACTGCAAAGAAGGCAGTATCTTTCTCTTCCCTAGCTGGCTGGGAGCTGCTGCTTTGTTCTATTGACACAGCACCCTCTGGTGAGTAAAAGGTGGAACTGCAGAAGTTATTTTCTGCTGGGAGTGGCTGCTGTTCTTCTACCACAGTGCCCTCTGGTGGGCAAAAGGCAGAACTGCAGCAATGTTTCAGCAGAAGCTTTTTTGCGCAAAAAATTAAAAATACGCATGGCTCATTAATTATGCACGCGCGCAGTAGTGCAGAATTCCCACAGGAGTATTCTTTACTGGACCTAAACAGAATAGAAACACAAATAAGGTGCTTTGCTTTTTCTTCTGTTTCTGTTGTTGTTCTTGTTTTTTTGATATATATATATATATATATATATATATATATATATATATATATATATATATATATATATTTTAATTTGCAGTAAGTCTGCTGCTGTGATATTTGTATGTTTGTTAATATCACTTTTCAGCAGACTTACTCAGCCTCGGCAAGCCCTGGGACAAATTAAACCCTGGATGGGGAGATGGACAGGGAGGCCGCAGGGCCCAGGGACTATGGCGTGAATGTAGAGCCTGGGCCCAAAGACCCGCGGCCGACCCCACTGGCCACCCACGGAAAGTGGGGAATTCACCAGTGTTTGTGTCTCCGGAGGGGGGCAGGGCCCAACCCCTGCTGGTGGCCCTGGGGAAGCGGCCACTGCTCCCCTCCCCATCCCCAGTCACAACCCAGGAGGATGTGGCCCCAAGAAAAGCCCCTGGTGACGGCATTTGAGAAACACTGTGTTAGCATGTCTAGAGCCCTGGATAGGTATTTTTTAGTTATTATGTAAATGAAAATAAATTAGGGGATCCTTGCTTGGTGCAGTGGTGTGGCCAAATAAAAGTAAATGGCTACAACTACCTTGTAGTGGTGATCCCAGGCTGCTGTGGGCAGCCAATGCAAATTAGAGCAGCCTAATGGCTGCTCTAACTCAAGCTGGAAGACTGGACTGGCACAAAGTGGCTCCCAGGGTTTTCCAGAGATTTGGGTGTGTGTGTCAGTATTTCAGAAGAGTATTTCAATTGGATCTCATAATGCATGGGGGAAATCCTTTGCTGAAAACTGAGGTGGGCCAGTTGTATACATGGAATGCTAAAATTGTTTTTCTGTCTTGTATTGAAGATTTATGCAGTCTTGAGAGTTTAAGATATGTTGTCGGTGTTTTAATATCTAAGCTCAAATTCTTGGAAGCTAAAGTGTCGTCATGATTTATTATGTTTTATCTTGTATGGGGAAAAGCCAGGAGAAGTGGTGAATGGTTAGGGTGGTTTTGATTTTTAACATAGATTTTAAGAGTTTATTTGCCTCCTTGTATTCTTTTCTGTAACCATAAATGGAAGTTTATAAAGTAAGCCCATTAAAATTTTAGATTTTGAATGATGTAAAAAAGCAGATACCAAACAGAAAGGTCTGGAAAAAGTTTGGTGTATTTTATTTTTGTAGCTCACCAATACAGTTTAAATTCTAAGAGAATGTGCCATCCTCTGTGTAATGAGGGAACCAGAATGTCCCCCCTTTTTTTCTTCTAATGACTATGATGCTATAGAAATGAAGTACTAATATAGTCTTTTCAAAGGAAAAAAGGCATGAATTGAACATGGGGCCATCGGAATAGAAACAGGAATTAGAATAACATGTTAATCTTAAGGTATGTCTACACTTGGAGCCAGGGGTGTGATTCCCAATTTAAATAGCAATATTTGCACTAGTGCTCATTGAGCTAGTGGGCTAAAAATAATAGTGCAGCTGTGGTATCATGGGCTAGCTACCTTGAATATGTACCTGTTGTTGTCAGAGTGCTATCGGTATGGTGCTCTGCTGTCTCCAATGTTGATATTACTCGGCTGCATGCGTGTGTTTCCTCTGTGTGCTGCCCCAGCTCTGCGCAGATAGCTGACACAGCAGACCCGACGAGAACCCCCAATAACCACAGAGTCCAGTAAGATGCAAAGTCACGTCGACTAGGGTTATTGCGACCTCGGACACAATGGCAGTTCCCCGTAGATTACTTAGTCTACCGGGCATACTACGAGAAAGTGCCTCTTGGCAATGGACTCGGCTCAGTCAGTGGCGGGACTTTCCACTGCCCCCTCGGCCGGACAAAGACACCGCCCCAGGGATGCATTCTTATACACAGGTACAAACAAGTTACACATCACACCTGACGTATTGAGGTGCAACCCCTCTACACAGCAAGGTTCAACCTCTCTACGTATTAAGGTGCCACCTCTTACCTTGTACATGTTGGTTCAATCAAAATAACTCTATCCATCATTTTACCCTTTTGGCCCTGTCATTGGGATGGGCCAGCCTGTTTCTTGTTATCTGTGTGGAATGTGCAAGTATGTGAATGTTCAGTACCTTTTAGGTACGTATCTTCTTGCAGCATCAGCCCTGTCCTTGCCAGCTTCTGTGAGCAGGGCCTACCTCTGGCTCACAGCTTAACTTTGCTTTATGTTAGCAAAGTCTTAACCATTACTTTAGTTTAGGCCTCAGGCCTCATACCAGGCCTCTGATACCAAGGTTTATATCTTAGGGCCTCCTCTTACTACATTCCCCCACTTTTTGTCTTTTTATGGGGAGGATGTTTACCCATCGTCCCGGAAAAGCATAATGCATGGACTGAAGATAACCCAGTGGGCTAAACACTGTTATGTGGTTATCTTATTTTACCATTTATACACTTATGCCCCATCTGTCTGTTTAGTCTGCACATTCCCTTGTACGACTGGCAGACAGTTTTTATTATCCAATTTATTTAGGCCCCTTATGGTGGGCCTGGGAATGTTAGGCCTGGGACCATGACTGAGGAATGTAATATTATGATTGAGCCTTAGAGGCACTCCCAAATAATTAATATATATGAATGATATGGATATGGCATATATATTTGTAGTGTGTATGGGCATATATGTATAGTATGTATGTGTACATATGACACCACCTTATATCCAAGCATAACCATGTTTTTCCAGTCTGCTGGTGTACTTTGGCCACACTCTTTTTAGGGCAATTCCAGTTATCTCATCATTAGTAGTAGGCTGAGTGTTTTGAAATACTGGGATAGGGATTATAATAGTGTGTCCCACAGTGCTGTGTATATGAGAAAACAGAAATTTGGAGTAGTGACACTACCACTGAGGCCTTTATATATAAATATATTGTAATTAGTTACTACACAGTACTGTCCATTCATGTTATAGGTTATCCTTAAGGCTGGTTGTCACCCTCTGGTCAGCTTTCCTGGGCAGGAAACAGAAGTGGGTAGCTTCTCTGTTTTATTGGTTGATGTAGATTCAGTTGTTTTTTATGGATGCTGTCTTCCAGATAGCCTACTGAATGGACAGTAACCAATTTATGAAATATTGCTGTGCCAGGATTTAATATTGGTACCCAGACACTGACCAAGATTGTTTTGAATAACATGTTCCTCAGTTAGGATGCAGTGTCACTGACCTAAATTATGACTGGTACTAAAAGGGAATTTGTTTACCCAATTTGTAGTTACTATGTAACTTAGTTTTTTTACCAATTTGTTTTTTCCTTGCCTTCATGTTGTTTGCTGCCATTCGTTTGTTGATTTGTACCTGTGTGTTGGTTAAACAGTTTAGCAGGTTATACACATTGTACATGTTGTACAGCAATAATACAATACAGCAATAATACAGCAGTACAATGATAATACAGTAGTACAGCAATAATACAGTTGTTTTTACACAGTAACCAAGTTGAAATTAAATGACAGTTTTCCTGGTCCAGCTAGTGGTTTTTAGCTGATTGTTAACTTAATTGTTTATATATGGTAGAGGTGTATTTGAGCAGTCTCTTATTTATAAAACACTTCATTTTTCTTTTCTTGATGCTTGGGGGTTTCTTTACTGTATACAGATATGAACTGGTGTCTTTAGGGTGTGATATTTTTTGGCGTCTTTGGTCTGTGGGATGCAACTTAAACAACTTTTGTTAGTTAACATAGTAAAGTTTTTTTTGTCTGTTTTTAGTAACCCAAACTTAATACACAGTTTTAACTTTGTTCTTATTACATTGTAAAGAAACTATGTAATAGGGACCAAGGCTTTTATAACACAAGCTATACTTTTGCAATTGTTGTATAGACATTTATTTTTATTTGTGGTGCATTACTAATATTTAATACTAAATGTAATGCTTAATGGCTAAAATAAATGGTCATAATCTTCCATGAGAAGGTGTATTGCTTTCCCTTGCTGAACACTTTGTTACAGCAAAAGAGTTAGTAACATAATTTTAACAAGCTTTTTAGAGTTATTTTGCTTGTGATACCAATTTTACTTTTGTTAACTGTTTAGAAGCACCAACTTTAACAACCATTGCTTCCCATTAACATAACATAACATTAAAAAAAAAGCATATAAAACTAAACCAACTATAAAATTAAACCAAAATAAATTTTAAATACAGATACATGCAAATACTTTGAGGGTATATTTTTAAGATGCTTTGTTATGTTTGGGAGCCAAAGGTGGAAACCTGTTGAAAATGTGAAAACCTGTTGAAATTGTTTGGTTAGCTTTATGCATAAATTGTTATTTTAAAACATTTTGGTTATGACATTTTTATAACTTTATTTAAAAGTGCAAACAAGTTTATAAAAAGCCCAAACAAGAAATTGACATTTTGTTAATATTATCTTTACCTTAATGTTGAGGTTTTCCCTTACATTTTTTCTTTGAATAACAATTTAAAAAAAAAATTAAAAAACAAAACAAAACTGTAATTGAGAGAGAATTTTTTTTGTTTGCAATTGCATTATTTGTTGAGGCAGAAATATATGTACATATATTTGTAACTGAAACCTTTTTGAACTTTGCACAAAAATTGGTACTAATACTACTATGATTACACCCCAACCATGATTTTAAAATAGTGTGGTACCACATATACTTATATATATTTTTTTAAAGGGTATAAAATTGAATTTTGTTGCAACAAAATAAAAATAATAATAAAAAAAAAGTCACGTGACACACACAACATAGACACAAGACACACACACACGACATACAGGACAAACTTACAATTAAAAACAAATGGCGCCAGAATTATATTATAACTATACAAAATAACACAACCAAAGTAAAAAGTTATTACCTTATTTAAAACTTGTAGCATAAATTTGATAAAAAATATATTAATATTTGCCCAATGTGTTGTATTAATTTGGTAACAAGGAATTTTGCATTACTTTAAATTTAACATTATTTTAAAACTCTGCTATATGGAAATAAGAAAAGCCCATGTTTCAAATATTAGTTAGTGGTTAGGATTAGAAGCAGAGAGTGCATTTATGTTGCTTGGCAACCATATCTTTAAGAAAGTTAGGAATAATTGCAGCTGTGGCATTTCTGAAGGGTTAAAATAATTAATTTACTGGATTTGTTTAAAGTAAAGTTTTTACCTTGTTTTATTTTTGTTTTTTTGTTTTGTTCTGTTTTTAATTGCTTTATTTTTTGAAGGTTTCTGTAAAAACTATAACTTTTAAAACAAAAAGAGAGCCGAAGTGAGGAGAGGCGGGGGGGGGGGGAACGGGGGAGTGAAGAGCAACCTAGGAAGGTAGCGAGACCTGAGCCAAGAGTGATTAACTATATTAAGGTATTTGAAAGCAGCAGCAGCAAGTTTAGCAAACTGGGAAAACATATAAAGGACAAAACTTAACTGGTATGTAAAAATATTTGAGAAAGAAGGTTATATTTTTAGATATGAGCGCGGAGTGTGGTTCCATGGGTCAAAGCAATTGGGAACCTGCACAGTTGGGAATTGCGCCCCTGGTTTTTATCCTGGCTCTGAGAGGAGATTGGGGGTAGTTACCTGCTCTTGTAAAACCTGAATTTGTTCCCTCAGTGTCTGTTGCTTTTGTGTGCATGCCAAATGGATAGTGGGAGTGCCCTTTTTTGCTGCAGTTAACTGTTTTTGGGCTGCTCCATGTGTTAATGCATTAATTCTAGGTGTTGACCCGCTTAATTTTAGTTTTTTACTTTGAAATTCTTTTTTATTCACTTCCCTGCGATCGAGTCACAGCTTCTGTCTTCTAATGTGCTCTGTGAACTGTTGTATTTTTTACATATGCCAGTCCATGTTTCCCCACTCTTTTTAAAATTTATATGGACCCCCCTTACTGGCACTCCAGCGGATCCAGGAGTTATGAAACTCCATGGGGATCAAAAGGGAGGGGATCAGGGGATCAGGAACTTTCCACTGCCCCCTCGGCCAGACAAAGACACCGCCCCAGGGATGCATTCTTATACACAGGTACAAACAAGTTACACATCACACCTGACGTATTGAGGTGCAATCCCTCTACGCAGCAAGGTTCAACCTCTCTACATATTAAGGTGCCACCTCTTACCTTGTACATGTTGGTTCAATCAAAACAACTCTATCCATCATTTTACCCTTTTGGCCCTGTCATTGGGATGGGCCAGCCTGTTTCTTGTTATCTGTGAGAAATGTGCAAGTATGTAAATGTTCAGTACCTTTTAGGTACGTATCTTCTTGCAGCATCAGCCCTGTCCTTGCCAGCTTCTGTGAGCAGGGCCTACCTCTGGCTCACAGCTTAACTTTGCTTTATGTTAGCAAAGTCTTAACCATTACTTTAGTTTTGGCCTCAGGCCTTATACCAGGCCTCTAATACCAAGGTTTATATCTTAGGGCCTCCTCTTACTACACCTGTGGGCATGTGTTTGGGATGGCTAGCCAGTGTCACTGCTTGCCACTGTCTATGCTACCGAGTATACTACCACTTTTAGCGCACTAACTCGAAAGCAAGCATGGGAATGTCTGCATGAGCTGGGAATCACACCCCTAGCTCCAAGTGTAGACATAAACTTACGGAATGGCTGGTGAACTAGAGCACCTCCCAGGCTGATCTAATTTATGTAGAGGAGCAGACTGACACTGAAATGGCTCCCTCTTTGGGAGCTCTAAGCTACCTTTGCATAAACTGCAGCCTACACAAGTTTTGTTGAGCTTTGTCCAAAGTCATGTTCTGATTGGCTCGTTCTGCCTGTTGACGATACCTTAGCTGTGCACAGCCGTGGCATGATCACTGAAATGAACACCCAGTCCCTGCCCTTATGTTACATACATGGGATGAAATATTAATAGGAGGCAAAATTAATAAGCAGTCTGTGTGATGATGGGGGGAGGAGTTAAGAGTAATTATGGGGAGAATAGAGGAGCTGAAGGAGTTAAGTGTCAGTTGTTTACTGTCCACTCTCTGGAAAGTGACAGACTCCTCTTTCATCAGCTGTTTATGGCCTATTTAGCTACTTTTAAACTTAATTTCTGGTCTAAAAACTAAATTGGCAGCTATACTATAATACTACATTTGGACTATTTATTTCTATTAAGGCAACACCTAGAGACCTCAGTTGAGGATCAGGACTGCATTGTGTTAAGCACTGTACGTAACAAAAGAACAGTCCGTGCCCCAAAGAGCTTAGAGTCCGAGTACAACATAGAATCATAGAACTGGAAGGGACCTTGAGAGGGCAGGACTAAGTATTATCTAGAACATCCCTAACAGATGTTTGTCCAACCTGCTCTTAAAAATCCCCAATGATGGAGATTCTATGACCTCCCTAGGCAATTTATTCCAGTGCTTAATCACCCTGACAGTTAAGAAGTTTTTCCTAATGTCCAGCCTATACCTCCCTTGCTGCAATTTAAGCCCATTGCTTCTTGTCCTATCCTCAGAGTTTAAGAAAAACATTTTTATTCCGTCCTCCTTGTAACAACCTTTTATGTACTTGAAAACTGTTATCATGTCCCCTTCTCAGTCTTCTCCAGACTAAACAAACCCAATTTTTTCAATCTTCCCTCATAGGTCATGTTTTCTAGGCCTTTAATCATTTCCCCCCCTCTTCTCTGGGCTTTCTCCAATTTGTCCACATCTTTCCTGAAATGTGATGCCCAGAACTGGGCACAGTACTCCAGTTGAGGCCTGATCAGCGTGGAGTAGAGTGGAAGAATTACTTCTTGTGTCTTGCTTACAATACTCCTGCTAATACATCCCAGAACGATGTTTGCTTTTTTTGTTACACTGTTGACTCATATTTAGCTTGTGATCCCCTATGACACCCAGATCCCTTTCCGCAGTAATCCTTTCTAGGCAGTCATTTCCCATTTTGTATGTGTGCAACTGATTGTTCCTTCCTAAGTGGAGTACTTTGCATTTGTCCTTATTGAATTTCATCCTATTTACTTTAGACCATTTCTCCAGTTTGTCCAGATCATTTTTAATTTTAATCCCCTATCCTTCAAAGCACTTGCAATCCTTCCAGCTTGGTATTGTCTGCAATCTTTATAAGTGTACTCTCTATGCCATTATCTAAATCACTGATGAAGATATTGAACAGAACCAGACCCAGAACCAGTCCTTGTGGCACCCCACTCATAATGCCCTTCCAGCCCAGCATGACTGTGAACTAGTAGTTGCATATCTAGTGTTGTTTATATATAAAAGAATCCAAATAGTTTGCAGCTGAAAGTGAAGTTTGCTTTCTGGGGGCAGTGAGAAGAGTCCAAATACATCTGGGAACTGTGGGTGTGGGGTTTTTTGTGTGTGGAAGTGGAGTTGAAAATAAACACTTTTCCCCCCAGTGTGATGAATATATTTCTTAACTTTCTTCCTTCTCTTTTCTCTACTGTGTACCCTTTTTACCCTTTTAACTGGAACTACTTTTTATGCTGGAAGGATACATTGCTTATCCTGAGGCTAATACCTTCCTTCCTGCACTCTCCTGTAGCAGTCTGGCCTGACCCTGGCACAGTCGTCTATATGTTTCTTCCAGGTGTTTAGTTGGGGGAGTGAGGCCAAGTCATGATATCACTGACCCTCTTTTATAGTGTCTTCCAGCTTGCTGGAAAGATCTATGCTTGTGATATGGGGGTATACCTCCATTGGTCAGGCATTCTCCATTGTCTATGTGCTGTCTCTAAGATGGTTGTTGGAAGAGTGGATTCCCTTCAAAGGGCCATCAGCCTATTTGGCTACTCCATTGTTGTACCTGAAAGACTGGATTTGGGTGTTCCTAACCTCACAACATATTTCAGTAACACACATATAGCAAAACTTCATAACATCACTTACAATGCTAACACATACTCCAACAGGATATTAATGTTCAACAGATTAAGACTTTTTAAATGATACCTCACAAGGCATACTTTGTATGAAACGTTTCATAATTATATGACAATTGTAAATATGGGGGTTCCAGGGTGCTGCTTTGAGGTACAGTGTGTCACGGCATTATTTTGGTCTGTGAGATCAGATGTCTGAGCATTGAAGGATTACTATCAAGTAAAATCATAATATGGATTTTTTTTATAATGTCCTTGCCTGTGTTGAAATAATAAGTGTAGAATTAAAATAAGTTTGGATGTTTTTCTAAAAACCATGCTGTAGAAATTAGTGTGGGGAAGTTCTTTGGCTTGTGCTATATGGGAGGTCAGTCTAGATGATCACAATGGTTTCTTTTGGTGTTAGAACTGATGAATCTATGGAAGTTTAAAATTACATACAACACATGGAAAAATTCTAGAATGCATCGGCATCACCTGGATAGGATACACGGGCTAAGAAAAATTAGCTTTTTGTGTTTGTCCTTTTCTCCATCTGTGTTTTAACAGAGAACTCCTTCTTTCACCCCTTCAAAATAAAATCTTGGTTATATTAATAGAATCATAGAAGATTAGGGTTGGAAGAGACCTCAGGAGGTCATCTAGTCCAACACCAACTAAATCATTCCAGCCAGGGCTTTGTCAAGCTGGGCCTTAAAAACCTCTAAGGATGGAGATTCCACCACCTCCCTAGGTAACCCATTCCAGTGCTTCACCACCCTCCTAGTGAAATAGTGTTTCCTAATATCCAACCTAGCCTCTCCTCATAAGTCATGTGCCCCAATCTCCTAATCGTTGCCCTCCGCTGGACTCTCTTCAATTTGTCCGCATCATAGGATATCAGGGTTGGAAGGGACCTCAGGAGGTCATCTAGTCCAACCCCCTGCTCAAAGCAGGACCAATCCCCAGACAGATTTTTGCCCTAGATCCCTAAATGGCCCCCTCAAGGATTGAACTCACAACCCTGGGTTTAGCAGGCCAATGCTCAAACCACTGAACTATCCCTCCCCCTCAAAAAGCTGGCAGGGCCCACATGCTGTGATATCGCTGTCGAAGCGATGCCTTGACTCGGATACGAACCGAGGTTGCTGCATCCTTTCTGTAGTGGGGGGCCCAAATCTGGACGCATACTCCAGATGTGGCCTCACCAGTGCCGAATAGAGGGGAATAATCACTTCCCTCGTTCTGCTGGCAATGCTCCTACTAATGCAGCCCAATATGCCGTTAGCCTTCTCGGCAACAAGGGAACCCTGCTGACTCATATCCAGCTTCTCATCCACTGTAATCCCCAGATAATTTCTGCAGAACTGCTGCTTAGCCAGTTGGTCCCCAGCCTGTAGCAGTGCGTGGGATTCTTCTGTCCTAAGTGCAGGGCTCTGCACTTGTCCTTGTTGAACCTCATCAGATTTCTTTTGGCCCAATCCTCCAATTTGTCTAGGTCACTCTGGACCCTATTCTTACCCTCCAGTATATCTACCACTCCCCTCAGTTTAGTGTCATCTGCAAACTTCCTGAGGATGCAATCCATCCCATCATCCAGATTATTAATAAAGATGTTGAACAAAACCAGCCCCAGGATTGTCCCCTGGGGCACTCAGCTTGATACCGCTGCCAACTAGACATCGAGCCGTTGATCACTACCCATTGAGACCGACAATCTAGCCAGCTTTTGTCATTCATCCAATCCATATCTTTTAAACTTGCTGGCAAGAATACTGTGGGAGACTGTATCAAAAGCTTTGCTAAAGTCAAGATATATCATGTCCACTGCTTTCCCCATATCCACAGAGCCAGTTATCTCATCATGGAAGGCAATCAGGTTGGTCAGGCATGACTTGCCCTTGGTGAATCCATGTTGACTGTTCCTGATCACTTTTCTCTCCTCCAAGTGCTTCAAATGGTTTCCTTGAGGACCTGCTCTATGATTTTTCCAGGGACTGAGGTAAGACTGACTGATCTGTAGTTCCCCAGATTCTTCTTCCCCTTTTTAAAGATGGGCACTATATTTGCAATCGTCCGGGACCTCCCCCGATCGCCACGAGTTTTCAGAGATAATGGCCAATGGCTCTGCAATCACATCAGCTAATTCCCTCAGCACCCTTGGATGCATTAGATCTGGACCCATGGACTTGTGCATGTCCAGCTTTTCTAAATAGTCCTTAACCTGTTCTTTCACCACTGAGGGCTGCTCACCTCCTCCCCATACTGTTGCCCAGGACAGCAGTGTGGGAGCTGACCTTGTCTGTGAAGACCAAGGCAAAAAAAGCATTGAATATTTCAGCTTTTTCTACATTATCTGTCACTAGGTTGTATTGCTTCTTGAAATAAAACAGTAAAACATACGTTAGCAGAACTTACAGCATAGTGCAAGACTGTTTTTTCGAGTTGTCTCTGTAGGTTCACCACTTCAGGTGCACCTGCATCTTTGATTGGAGATTTCTGGTATCAGTGCCCACTTGACCCACACATGTACCCCACTCATCCTCATGCCCTGCGGCAAGGCTATGGGGGGCTGCTCAGGCATTTTTGTGTGGATATTCTTCACATCACCCCTCAACGTAAAATAGTGCTGCTATTAATGAAGCACTTTTGTCTCTAGCCCATAATTTGTGGCAGACCTCTGACACTCTTGTACCTACTTGTAAATGGACAGACAAAATATACATATCAGCCAAAAGGCTGGAATATTTCTTACCCCACATCCAGCTCTGTTGTAGTGCTTGCAGTCAACAAGAGAAGCAGCGAGACATATTCAAGATCCATGCTTTCGGATGGGAAGGCAAAACACTTAGACCTCCTTGGCAGGAAGAGCTATTCCTCTGCTGCTCTTCAGTTTCAAGTAACAAATTTATCAGGCTCTGATGACAAAACATGATTTCAGTAACTGCAAAATTTACTCATTTTATTGATGATTTTCCACAGTACCAAGCCCTCTTTTCTGAAGGCTAACTAATCACCAGAGCTTCCTTACAGGCTGTTCTCAATGGTGCTGTGGCTGTGCAATGAGCATCTTGCCTCCAGTCTTTTGGCCTCGCGAGAGAAGTACTAAGAGAATACCTCCCCTTTGAAAGGCTGCAGCTGTTCAATGGTGACAGTGACAGCTCACTGTGCGCCCTCAAGGGCAACTCGTAGGTTGCTCAGGATTTATGGACTTGGAACAAAGAAGTTTCTTAGTAAATCCCAGACAGCACAAAGATCCTGGCCATTCCAGTACCATCTGGATCACACCTATTCCAGCCCTGCAGAACCTCCCAAAAAGAGATCCAGGTCTCAAAAGAGAGGTCATGCCCAACAGAGACCCCCACCTGGCTTCCAAACGACCATTTTGACAGTCTGCTTGGCCTCAAAAAATTCCCTCTCATGAGTCTGCTGCATGTACTCCTCCTTTACCCTTCCTTCTGGGATCGCCTATCTTGATTTCTATCTGTTTGTTAGCTTATTGCCACAAACAAGTAGATTTTAGAGGTGGTCACTACTGGATACTCTTTATACTTTCAATCTATCACTCGTCCTCCTTCCCTCTTCAGGGATCCCTTTCACAGGGATTTTTTTTTTAAGTAAATGGTTCAATACTTTCTGCATCTGCTGATGACAGAGCCAGTTCCCTCAGAATTTGAAGAAAGAGGGTTTTATTTCATATTATTTTTTGATTCCCAAAAGAAACAGTGGTTGGCAACTGATTCTAGATCTCAGGAACCTGAACACCATGCACAGCATTTTATGATGGTGACACTGGCTGCCATAATCCCATCCCTAAATGGGGGAATTGGTTACCGAGCTCAGCCTCTAAGATGTGTATTTTCATGTCACCATACTTCCCTCCTACAAACAATTTCTGTGCTTTGTCGTCTGCTCAGAACACAGACAATACTGCGTCCTCCCCTTTGGGCTTTCCACGGCCCCATGAGTTTTTACGAAGGTCTTCTCAGTAGTTGGAGCTTACCTGCATCGAGACAGTATTGCAGTCTTCCTGACTGAATGATTAGCTTCTCAAGGGACGTTCTGTAACAGGGGTTCAATTGGCAACCATCCAGGTTCTAACCTTGTTCCAATCTTTGGGCCTTCATATGAACCTGAAAAAGTCCACTTGAACACCCATTCAGAGGATAGATTTCGTTGGAACTATGCTGGACTCCTGGACTGCCAGAACCTACCTACCAAAGGACAGGTTTTCTGCCATATCTAGTCTATCACCATCCTACAGCTGAGTCCCCTGACATCAGTAATAACTTGCTTCCAAACTGTAGGTCATTTGTCAGCTTTAACATTTGTGATACAACACGTGAGAGTACATCTCCAATGTCTTCCGGCTTGGCTCAAAATCCTATATACACTCAACAAACACAGCCTGGCCTAATGAGTTTTCGTATGTCCATGGGTGCTCGAGTACATCAGGTGGTGGGAAGACTCTTGAAGATCTGTGTGGGAGCACCATTCTCATGCCTGCCAACAGTATGAATCATTATAATGGATGCCTCCCTCTTAGGCTGGGGAGTTACAAAGTTCCACAGCACATGGGACATGGTCTCCATAAGAAACGGTGCTTCACATCAACATTTTAGATCGAAGAGCAGTTTGTTTGCATGTCAGCATTTTTAATGTGAGAATTAATGATAGAAAGGTGGTAATGTACTATATAAATCAACAAGGGGAAGCAGGATCTTAGACCTTATTCATAGAATTGCTAAAACTATAGAATTGGTGCGTGGCGCACCACATAGATTTCTGCGATTTACCTGTCAGGCCTCCAGAACATGATGACAGATGCCCCGAGCAGAAACTTCCATCAGGATTATGAGTGGGAGCTCAATAACCTGATCTTCCACAGGATCCTGAAAGCTTGGGGCCTCCCCTTAACAGACCTCCCTGCAACCCCGACCAGTAACAAATCTTCTACTCGAAAGGGGATGTGGCCACATCTTTTTATGAAAGGGACAAAAAGTCCTGTGGCACCTTATAGACCAGGGGTTGGCAACCTTTCAGAAGTGGTGTGCCAAGTTTTCATTTATTCACTCTAATTTAAGGTTTCCTGTGCCAGTAATACATTTTAACGTTTTTAGAAGGTCTCTTTCTATAAGTCTATAATATATAACTAAACTATTGTTGTATGTAAAGTAAATAAGGTTTTTAAAAATGTTTAAGAAGCTTCATTTAAAATTAAATTAAAATGCAGAGGCCCCGGACTGGTGGCCAGGACCAGGGCAGTGAGAGTGCCACTGAAAATCAGCTCGCGTGCTGAAGGAGGCACACATGCCATAGGTTGCCTACCCCTGTTATAGACTAACAGACACTGAACCGTGGGGTTGTGGGGCTCCAGCCGGGAGAGCGGGGCCACGGGGTTGCAGAGCTCTGGCCGGGAGAGAGGGTCGCGAGGATGCTGGGCTCCGTCCGGGGGAGCGGGGCTGTGGTGCTCCGGCCGCGGTAGCAGGACCACGGGACTTGCCGCGCTCGGCCGAGGGAGCGGGACCGCGGGGTTGCGGGGCTCCGGCCGGGTGAGCAGGGTTGCGGGGCTCCGGCCGGGGGAGTGGGGCTGCAGGACTTGCCGGGCTGGGCCGGGGGAGCGAGACCGTGGGCTTGCGGGGCTCCGGCCAGGAGAGCGGGGCTGCAAGGATGCAGATCTCTGGCAGCAGTAACGGGACCACGAGACTTGCTGCGCTCGGCCGAGGGAGCGGGACCGCGGGGTTGCGGACCTCTGGCCGGGGTGGCGGGGTCGCAGAGCTCCGGTCGGCAGAGTGGGTCTGCGGGGTTCCTGGGCTATGGCCGGGAGAGAGGACCACAAGGATGTGGCGCTCCGGCCAGGAGAGCAGGACCGCAGGGTTCCGGGTCTCTGGCCGGGAGAGAGGGCCGCGAGGATGCGGGGCGCCGCCAGGGCAGCAGGACTGCGGGGTTGTGGGGCTCCGGCCGGGTAAGCGGGACCGTGGGGTTGCGGGGCTCCGGCTAGGAGAGCGGGACTGCGGAGTTGCGGGGCTCTGGCCCCGGAGAGAGGTCCGCGAGAAAACGAAGCTCCGGCCGGGGTGGCGGGGATGCGGAGCCCCAGTCGGCAGAGCGAGGCTGCAGGGGTTGCGGGACTCTGGCCAGGAGAGAGGGGTTGCGGGGCTCTGGCCGGAAGAGTGTGGCTGTGAGGTTGCGGGGCTCCAGCTAGGAGAGCGGGACCGCGGGGTTGCGGCGCTCTGGGCGGGAGAGAAAGCCACGAGAATGCGGGGCTTCGGCTCGGGTGGCGGGGTCACGGAGCTCCGCCTGGCAGAGCGGGGCTGCGAGGTTGCTGGGCTCTGGCCAGGAAAGTGGGGCACGGCGTTGCGGACTCCAGCCAGGACATTGGGCCGCGGGGTTGCGGGGCTCCGGCCACAGTAGCGGGACCACTGGACTTGCCACGCTTACCGGGGGAGTGGGACCGTGGGGTTGCGGGGCCGCGGGGTTGCGGGGCTCCGGCCGGGAGAGAGGGTCGCGAGGTTGCAGCGCTCTGGCCAGGAGAGCGGGACTGCGGGGTTGCGGGGCTCCGGCCGGTGGAGCGGGGTTGCGGGGCTCCGGCCGCAGTAGCGGGACCATGAGACTTGCTGGGCTCGGCCCGGGGGAGCGGGGTTGCGGGGCTCTGGCCGGGAGAGCGGGGTTGCGGGGCTCTGGCCGGGAGAGCGGGGTTGCAGGGCTCTGGCCGGGAGAGCGGGACCGCGGGGTTGTGGGGCTCCGGCCGAGAGAGGGCCGCGAGGATGCGGGACCTCGGGAGCTGCCGCGCTCGGCAGGGGGAGCGGGACCCCGGGGTTGCGGGGCTCAGGCCGTGGGAGCGGGGCTGCTGGGTTGCGGGGCTCCAGCCACAGTAGCGGGACCACGGGACTTGCCGCGCTCGGCCGGGGGAGCAGAACTGCGGGGTTGCGGGGCTCCGGATGGGAGAGTGGGGCTGCGGGGTTGCAGGGCTCCGGCCACAGTAGCGGGACCGTGGGGTTGCGGGGCTCCGGCCGGGAGAGTGGGCTGCTGGGATGCGGGGCTCTGGCCGGGGTAGCGGAACCGCCACCGCGGGGTCGCCCGGGGGAGCAGGGTCGCGGGACTTGCCGTGCTCCGGCCTGGGGACCGCGACCGCAGGGTTGCGGGCTCTGGCTTGGAAAGAGGGCCGCGAGGATGTGGGGCTCCGGCCGGGGTGGCGGGGTCGCGGAGCTCCGGCTGTCAGAGCGGGACTTTGGGGTTGCTGGGCTCTGGCCAGGAGAGCGGGGCTGCGAGGTCGCGGGGCTCCTGCTGGTAAAGCGGGTCGCGGGGTTCCGGCCGGGGGAGCGGGGCTGCGGGACATGCCTGCCTCCGGCCTGGGGAGCCGGACCGCGGGGTTGCGGGGCTCTGGCTGAGGGAGCGGGGCTGCGGGGTTGGGGTGCTCCGGCCGGGGGAGCGGGGCTGCGGGGCTGTGGCCGGGTGACGGGGTCGCGGAGCTCCGGTTGGCAGAGCGGGACTGCAGGGTTGCTGGGTGTCATGGAATATGGGGGAGTCAGGGCCCTGCACCCCTCTTCTTGGGACTCACAGTGACTCTCAGCCAGCCAGTAAAACAGAAGGTTTATCGGACAACAGAAACGCAGGCTACAGCACAGCTTGTAGGCACAACCAGGCAGGGCCGCCCGGGGGGGGGGGCAAGTGGGGCAATTTGCCCCGGGCCCAGTAAGGGCCCCTACGAGAGTTTTTTGGGGCCCCTGGAGCAGGGTCCTTCACTCGCTCCGGGGGCCCCGGAAAACTCTCGCGGGGCCCGGGCCCCCGGAGCTTCTTCGCTCCCGGTCTTCGCTGGCGGGGGGTCCTTCCTCTCCGGGACAGAAGGACCCCCGCCGCCGAATTATCGCCGAAGCGGGACCCGCCGCTGGAGAGCAGCCGGATCTTCGGCGGTAATTCGGCGGTGGGGGTGGGGGGGTCCTTCCATTCCGGGACCCGCCACCGAAGTGCCCCGAAGACCCGTGGTGGGGGCTGCACTTCGGCGGCGGGTCCTGCTTCGGCGGTAAGTCGGCGACGGGGGGTCCCCGCCGTGAGTCTTTGGGGCACTTTGGCGGTGGGTCCCGGAACAGAAGGACCCCCCCGCCGCCGACTTACCACCGAAGCGGGGGCCCCCTGCCGCCCAAGACTCCGGGCCCCCGGAATCCTCTGGGCGGCCCTGCAACCAGGGCCCCTCAATCTGGTCCTTCTGGGGGTTCAGGGGGCTTGGATCCCAGCTTGGGATTCCCTGAATTCCCCCACCCAGCCCAAACTGAAACTGACCAAACCCTCTCTAGCCAGCTCTCTCCCTTTGTCCAGCTTCCAGGGCAAAGATGTTTACTCCCCCTCCCCCCTGCCTGGCTCAGATTAGAGGCTCAGGTCCTGTCCCTCACCTAAAGTCACCCCCTGCTCTCCCCCCACACTCCCCCCCAACAGTTCCTACTCCATCACACTGGGCTCTGGCCGGAAGAGCAGGGCCGCGAGGATGCGGGGCTCTGGCCAGGGTAGCGGGACCTTGAGGTTGCAGGGCTCCGGACGGGGGAGCGGGGCTGTGGGGTTGCGGGGCTCCGGCCGGGGGAGTGGGACCCCGGGGTTGCGGGGCTCTGGCCGGGGAAGTGGGGCTGCGGGGTAGCGGGGCTCCGGCCGCAGTAGCAAGGCCGGGGGAGCGAGACCGCGGGGTTGTGGGGCTCCGGCAGGGAGAGCGGGGCCGCGGGGTTGCGGGGCTCTGGCCGGGAGAGCAGGCCGCGGGGATGCGGGGCTGCGGCCGTGGTAGCTGGACCGTGGTGTTGCGGGGCTCCAGCTGGGGGAGTGGGGCCGCGAGAGTTGCCGGGCTCCAGCCTGGGGAGCGGGACTGCAGGATTGCGGGGCTCCGGACGGGACAGCGGGACCGTGGGGGTGCGGGGCTCCGTCCGCGGTAGCAGGACCACGAGACTTGCCGCGCTTGGCCGGGGGAGCGGGACCGCGGGGTTGCGGGGCTCCGTCCGGGAGAGCGGGGCTTCAGGGTTGCGGGGCTCCGGCCAGGCGAGTGGGGCCGCGGGACTTGCTGGGCTCCGGCCTGGGGAGTGGGACCGCGGGGTTGTGGGGCTCTGGCCGGGAGATCGGGACCGCGGGGTTGCGGGGCTCCGGCCGGGGGAGCAGGGCCGCAGGACTTGCCGCCCTCAGGCATGGGGAACGGGACCGCGGGGTTGCGGGGCTCCGGCTAGGGGAGCAGGGCCAAAAGGCAAAAGCTGACATTAACATTGTTTCAGTCTGTGTGTTACTTGACATTGTGTATTCATTGTCACCATAGAAGGGAAGGGCTCTGCATAGATGGAAATTTGCCTGTGCATCAGTAGAAAATGTTAAGTAAAATTTGCTTTAAAATTAAACCTGGCGCTTTGTCATCTTGTCATCATTTTTATTTCTTAGCTTTCAGCTATTTAAGTGAACTCTAAAACTTTCATACTGACTGTTTACTATCTGACATTGTATCTCTCTAATCTCCCTCATAACCATCATTGACTTTTTTCTATTTGAATACTATTCCATAGTATCAGAGACAGTAAGAAAAATAGCAAATAAAGGTACATGACTAGACTATCTTTCTATCTCTATAGAGAATGATAGATATACATGCATCTGTCTCGCATAGAGGGATGTGATGTATTCCCTGCAGCCAGGGCCAGCTTTAGGAAGTGCGGGGCTCAATTTGAACAGTTTTGATGGGCCCCCAGCAGGGATGACTAAAAAAAAAAAAAATGTAAAAAACCACGTGGGGCTTGTACTCACTGGACAGTGCTCCGCGTCTTCGGTGGCACTTCGGCAACGGGTCCTTCACTCGCTCCAGGTCCTCGGCGGCACTGAAGGACCCACCGCCGAAGACCCAGAGCAAGCAAAGGACCCGCCGTCGAAGACCCAGAGCGAGTGAAGAACCCGCCACCGAAGACCCAGAGTGCCACCAGGTGAGTAAAATTTAAAAAGGAGCCTCTAGCCAGGAAGGGATTCTCACTGGGCCCGGGGCCCTCTTAGGCATGGGGCTCGATTCGGGGGAATTGGTGGAATAGGCCTAAAGCCGGCCCTGCTTACCAGGCAGAGAGGGGATTTGAACTGGCATCCCCTTCACACAGTGTGAGTTCTCTAACCACTGGGCTAAAGGTTATAAGGGCGACTGCCTTCCGCTGCCCATGTTGTGCTGAGTTAGGCGTACTCAGAGCTCACCTTCCAGGCTGGGCCCTGCAGGCAGCGCATGTGACTAGAGGCAGAAACTTAGGTGCCAAGGGAACTTAAATCATGAGTTCAGCACCTACAGGGTTAGGCAGTAGCTGAATGGGGGGTTTGTGAATTGTGGTAGTGCCTAAAACTGGGCTTTAGGTGCCTGGTTCCTTTGTGGATCTAGGCCTTGGCCTTGGTTCTCCAGCTGTACAATGGGGAGAATAGCACTTCCTATCCTCACAAGGTTGTTGGGAGATTAAATTCAATAATTTAAATGAGCTGCCCAAATACTGTAAGAATAGGGCCATAAGAAACAATGAATAAACACAACTCCCTTTTTCTCTGCACTCCATCCCAGAAGCTTGAAGGAGGCTCGAGAGGGGAATACAAATCCAGAGCCATTGGAGTGGGTTAGATATTTTATTTACATGTGCATTTAAAATGTCACTGGCCACAAGGTAGGGTACATAACTGAAGCAAAAGAGAGGAAAAATAAAAATGTTAATGAACACTTGGAGTGGGATTATGATTGATTGTCATTATATTCATTATTACTGAACATTGATATTACAGGTTTCAGAGTAGCAGCTGTGTTAGTCTGTATCCGCAAAAAGAACAGGAGTACTTGTGGCACCTTAAAGACTAACAAATTTATTTTAGCATGAGCTTTCGTGAGAGGCCTGAGACAGTTTGGGGCCTCATTGCACAAAGTGCTGTACAATCACACAGCAAATGACAGGACAAAATTTCCCAAAGCATCTAAGGAGCCAGATTGTTGAAGGCATTTAGGCCCGTAAAGATGCAGATAGATGACTAATAGGATTTGCAAAAGCACTTATCTGCATCTGTAGGCACCAAATACCTTGCAAAATGTGACCCTTGGGTTCCTAGGTGGCACTGATTTTCACTGGATCTTTGGCTCCCAAAGCCAACATGGCTTGAAAGTGGGACTCAGGCTCCTAGATCACTTAGCTGCTTTGGAAACTTTTACTCTAAAGGACAAAATATACTTACCATTGGTGATGACATGATATTTACACCCCCCCCCACACACACACACCTTCCTACACATTTCATTAGGTCCTGGGGAAACTTGGGAAAAGAAGTGGTTTCTGAGAGGTTCTCTCCTACAAAGTGGTCTGCAGACAGAAAATGCCTGAGAGTCACTGACTAAGAGGAGGTACACGTTGTGCAGTTTATTTTAGTCAAAAGACTATCAGGGCTGGAAAGAACACCTCGTTCTTCTAGATCCAGTCATTCAGTCTTGTTTTGTTGCATATGACCACTGCCTTGAATAAGGTCCTTATAAGTGGTAGGGCAGTATGTTTTGTATAGATTTTCCACTAATATGTTACTTCCTGCAACCACAGGCTTGTGTTCCTTGTTCATGAAGTTCCACAGGTGCAAAGCATAGGAGTCATTGAAGTCAGGGTTTGTATCCCAGACCTCATAGTACTGCCTCCATGCTGGGTAAGGGATGGGGTAGAAACGCTGAGGATGTAAGAAGGAAATGTTCTGACAGCTCTGATCCTCCATATTATGGAAATTGGTCAGGTTGCACAAGGCTTGCAGCCTCCTCGTCATTAAGAATGGGCCTTGGTTTCCCCAGACGTGTCCATTGTAGTTTTGAACAAAATCTTTCATGCAATCCCAAATGAACCAGTGATGGTGAGGAAAGCCAAAAATCCCATTGCTGGAGAACTGGGAAGCCTGGGCCGCCAGGAAGTTTGCCACTGGAATAGGCCTGATGGAGATGACATCTGTGTCCATGTAGATCCCACCGTATTTCCAGATCAGTGCAAGTCTGCTGGCGTCAGAGCTAATATGAACCCAATGCTTTTCCTGGGTTGCATTTACCTGCAGAGTTGGAAAGGGATCAAAGAGATGCAATGGACTCCACTTCGAAATTTCTAAACACCTGATCCCATTAGCTATATATTCTATAAAACTCTCAGCAGTGTCTAGCCTCACTTTAATCCCTTTAAAAATTAATGGCCATTTTTCTTTTCTAGCTATGAAACTTTGCTGGAAAAAGGCAAGAGCAGATGTAGATTTTGTTCAACATGATTCTACAAGTGTTTCCAAGGTGCAGTAAACTCCAAGGAAACATGCAGTGTTTATGAAATAATGAGAATATGAATCATAAACTGTTATTTCCACAAAACAACCCTGCCTTATCTCACTTTACACACTCACTGATCCAAAGCCCGTGAGATTCAATTGAAAGAGTCTCATTGACTTCAGTGGACTTTGGAATAGGCCCCTCCTGGCAATCTCTAAAGAGGATTAAAAAGTGAGAGAGAAATTCAGGCCTTGGGTTATGCTGGTGCACGGAGGGCTGGAGAACCAGTATAGCAGCCAGCTCCCTGTTTATCTTCCAGACTCTCCACTTTCATTTAAAAATAAATAAACTAAAGAAGTCCTTAGCTGTAATGGTTGCCAATAGACCCATGAACACATGAAGCAAGTGCAGACTAATGCAGTGATGCCTACCTGAGTTTTCAGACAGGACTCAAAGGACTCAGAACAAGAACTCAAATATCTATAACAATTTCAATAAATATTTGACTAATGTATGGAGAACTGTCATGAACCAGGGATCCATACTGAGTGAAACAAAATGACAACAGCTTCAAAACTTCAATAAAATGCGCACAATTTTTTTCATTTTCCACAACCTCTACTTTAAATCTTGTTCAAAAACACTTTTTCCTTAATATTTCCTCTCACCTTATACCACCATGTGACCAGAGGTGTCTTCTGGAACAAAGTTTCCATCTGTAAAGGAAAAATGAAGACATTCTTCATAGCAGATAAAAGTGAGAAGGCTGCGTAAGTGTAATTTGAATCCAGCCATGTGCTATTATTGTTCAGGCCTTTCATGAAGAAAACAACAGGTCTGTCATGGTAGATCCTGGCAGCAGATTCCACAGAACATGAAACCAGTGGAGGAGGCTCAAGGCGATCTGTGGTCTCCACAAAGATGATGCTTCTGCTCTGGCTCATAACATCCCCTTGCGTCAGGAATCGCTTAGTAATAGGCGTAAAAGAGAAGATACCGCCAGACTGCAGAGAGAGTTCATACAAAATGGCAAACACGAAGACAAAAAAGAAACAGAGCACTAGTTGGATCTCCTTCAACATCCTTGCTTTTCCTTAAAAAACAAACAAAGGCAGTGTTAGTGCTTCATTGTTTATCCCTGGGAGAAAAATGTGACAGGATGATACAAAATTAATCAAGATAGTTAAGTCCAAAGCTGACTGCGAAGGGTTACAAAGGGATCTCACAGAACTGGACAACAAAATAGCAGATGAAATTCAATGTTGATAAATGCAAAGTACTACACACTGGAAAACATAATCCCAACTATACATACAAAATGATGGAGTCTAAATGAGCTGTTACCTCTCAAGAAAGAGATCTTGGAGTCATTGTGCATTGTTCCATGAAAACATCCGCTCAATATGCAGCTGCAGTCATAAAGGCTAACACAATGTTAGGAACCAATAAGAAAGGGATAGATAATAAAACAGAAAATATCATAATGATGCTATATAAATCTATGATATGCCCACACCTTGAATACAGCATGCAATTCTGTTTGCCCCATTTAAAAATGATATTTTAGAAATGGGAAAAGTACAGAGAAGGGCAACAAAAGTGATTAGGGGTATGGAACAGCTATCAAATGAGAGATTAAAAAACAGGGATTGTTCATTTTAGAAATGAGATTATTAAGGGAGGATATGATAGAGGTCTATAAAATCATGAATGATGTAGAGAAAGCGAATAAGGAAGTGTTATTTGCCCCTCACATAATACAAGAATCCAGGGTCACCCAATGAAATTAATAGGCAGCAGGTTTAAAACAAACAAAAGGAAGCACTTTTTCACACAACACACAGTCAACATGTAGAACTCATTGCCAGAGGACATTGTGAAGGCCAAAAGTATAACTGGGTTCAAAAAATAATTATATAAATTCATGCAGGATAGGTCCCTCAATGGCTATTAACCAAGATCATGAAGGATATAACCCCATGTTCCTGGTGTCTCTAAAACTCTGACTGCCAGAAGTTGGGAGGGGACTCAATAATTGCCCTATTCTGTTAATCCCCTTTGAAGAATATGGCATCACATACTGTCAGAAGACAGGCTACCGGGCTACATGTGGCCATTCTTATGTTCTTAAGCTACACTAAAACTCTACTGTGAGGTCCCTGGATACTCTGGCATGTTGGTGGAAATTCAGACTCCCCTTGGATTGTTTATTGGGATGTTAAATTTACTTTGCTCTATGTTGTTCCCACCTATTCAGTTTTCAGTAAGCCACTGACTGTTGTAACGGCATCAGAGAAATTGTTCAGGGGAAGCTGGAGAGTTTGGCAGTGATTACACTGTAGCAACAGATAGGAAGGATACGTTTCCTCTTAAGTTCTGGAGGAAAAAAAGGCAGGACTTGGTTGCAACCTCAATGTGAAGGCAGAAGGAGAAGGAGTCAAATATGTTTATATGTATGTGCATGCACAGTGTGTTTATGTTGGTGCATGTGTGTGTGTATGTGAGTGAGAGAGAGAGAGAGATTTGGAATCTCAGGGTCACATACAAACTTTCCATTGTTTTTTTTTCCTTTCCTTTCTAAATCTTCATTCCCACTTAGCTAATAATTCATCCCGAGGGGCTGATGTTGGAGGAGCTCGACCCTCCAGTTCCGTTGTGAAAGACAGTGCCCCGCCTGCCAATGCCTGATTTGTTTAGGGGTTCAGGGAAGGTGAGGGGGAGTGCATACGGCTGACTCAGCAATCAACCAGCCTCAACTTTTCAAACAGACCGTAGTGCACTGTAGACTGCTGGACCTCCAGCAGCCTGTACTTGTCAATACAATTTGCCAGTGAGACCTAGAGAACAATGAACCAAAGTGTGAAAAGGACATGAGAAATAATAAATAGAGGTAGGTATGTTGACTCTCAAATACAAACTCTTTCTGTGTGTGTCTCTCTCAAACCATACCCCTTCTGTAATATTTCTAGTTCTTGTAAAATGCATAAACTAAAATCTGATGTCTCAATTCTTTCTGAGGACCCCAACAAAAGTGTGGTTGCAATCAATTTCAAAGTACTCCAGAAGGCAAATTGTGGAAACCGAATAAGCTGACATGCCAACAGATATCAGTTCTGTGTGTGACGACATTAAAAAAAAAAGAATCTTTGTCTTATTCTGAAGAATTGTTTTCCGTGATTAGTGTTCCAAAGCCACTAGGCATTGAGTTATGTATTCAATTCACATTTGACCTGGGGGCAACTGTTATCAAAATGTTCATTTCTCTTCTCAAGTTAAGAAGGCTGCAGAACCAAGCATTAAAAATACATGCCAGCCATTAAATAGATTACCCTGTCAAGTGGTTTCTTTTTCTTGTGCATCAGACAAGATGCCAACTTGCAGGCCTTCCTTGACAAGATATTTCTTTTCTCTTGGTTGTTTCAATATTTCAGACACAATATGGAAAAGGGGATGAGGCTGTGAGAAAGAGTAGCAAGAATGCCAACCTGTTACAGCCCTGGTAACATTGTGCAATAATTCCCTCAACTTAGTCTGTGAAATACTTGTTAAAGAAAGGTACAATCTAATTGCCAGTAAATAATACCACTTTGTGTAGACAACTTCCACAAGTGGAGGGGCAAGTCAGTTGGCCCACTCATTACATCTAACATTTGCCATCTTACCAACATTTGTGACAATTATACTTCTACAATGTCCTGGAAGTGTCATGGATCTTGAGATGCTATGGGAAGCTCTGCCATTGACAGGCTGACAACAACCTTTCTCATCAAACAAAGGCAGTGTTTGAGGGGACCCTGGAACCTGAGTGAAAACATTTCGCTCACACTCTGGCTAGGTATTACAGAGGTGATGCTGGTAGGAAGAGGGAAGAAGTTTGAGGAACTATGAGGAACTACAATGTCACTCTCTGTTTGGAGCACTGACTCCTTATAGACAAAGGTGGAAGGTCATCTTGGGGTTCTTTTGTTGACTTCACTGGTCCTAGGTAAGAATGTTGTTTTCTGTCTTTGTCCAGCCAGCAGATTACCCCCTTTTTTCTTAGATGCAAGACTAGCCATGGTGATGCACATCATCTTTACCTCCAGGCTAAACTAATACAGCAGGCCACCCCTACACTGGCTGTGAAGGGAGGCTATATATCAGGGTTTAGCAACCTTTCAGAAGTGGTGTGCCGAGTCTTCATTTCTTCACTCTAATTTAAGGTTTTGTGTGCCAGTCGTACATTTTAATGTTTTTAGAAGGTCTCTTTCTATACGTCTATAATATATAACTAAACTATTGTTGTATGTAAAGTAAATAAGGTTTTTTAAATGTTTAAGAAGTTTCATTTAAAATTAAATTAAAATGCAGAGTCCCCCCGGACCAGTGGCCAGGCCCCGGGCAGTGTGAGTGCCACTGAAAATCAGCTCACGTGCTGTCTTTGGCACACATGCCATAGGTTGCCTACTCCTGGTATATAGTGTCTGTATTGTTTGCATTTCAGTGTTTGGGTGTAATGTGTATTTAATTATTCATACAAAGTGGACCAAGCTTCATCAGGAGAGACTCATCATATTTGGCCACAGCATTCTTACTGAACCACTCGCCACTTCCTCCAGGACACAACTGACTTCCTCCACAAACTCCACAATATTAACAACCTCCTTCTGAACATCATCTTCACCATCATGGATGTCACTACCCTATATACCACAATGACTACATAGCTGCCTGCCTCAAATATATTTACAAGACAGTGGACAACCCTCAGATATCCACCCCAAACACATAGCCAAACTCATCCACTTCATCCTCACCCATAACAGTTTTACATCCAATGACAAACACTTGTTCCAAACATGGGACCAGCCATGGTTACTAAGGTGGCTTACCAATATGCCAACTTCTTCTTGGGCCACCTTGAAGAATAATAATTTCTGGACAAATGCACCACAAAATAAATGAAATGCCTGAGATATATCAATGATATTTTCATCCTCTGGATATATGGCTTAAACTCCCTCATAGATTTCTACCACAACTTCAACAACCACCACCTGTCCATTAAACTCTTTCTGGAACACTCCCACATGAGCATCAACTTCCTGGACACCAAAAGCAGCTTCATCAATGTAACCCTACAGACAATCATATACAAGAAACCCATGGACCTCTACCGTCAAGATTTTAGTAACCACCCAAAACACACCATGAAATCTGTTATCTACATCCAGGCACACACACGACAGAATATGCTCTGAGGAAAAGTCCAGGATATACGCCATAACACAATTAAAACCGCCTTCACCAAACAAGGACACTCCCCCAGAGAAGGAGATCACATCATGGAACAGGCAACCCAAATACCTCAGGAGAACCTCCTTCAATACAGAAATAAAACCCATGCTGACTGCACACCCCTAGTTGTCACTTACCAGCCCAGGCGGTTCCTATACAGGGTATCCTCAAACAACTACAACCCAAACTCAATGGGGACCCCATCGTGAAAAAAATCTTTCCTGAACACCTCTTGTTCTGACCTTCAAACAACCCCCCTCAACCTCTCTAAACTCATCATCAGAAACAAGCTCCCCACAGACCAGGATGCACCACTCAAAGTGGCACCAGACCCTGCCAGAACAGATGCAAAATCTGCAGACCTATCTTCAGTGATAGAATAATCAACACCTCCCACAACACAACTTTTAAGAGCAGTGGATCCTACACAGGCTTATTACATGTAGTATACCTCATCCAGTGCACTAAATACACCAATAACTATGTGGTGAAAGCAGACAATCTCGTGAATGAACTCTCATAGGCAAATGATAAAAGATAAAAACACCATCACCTATGCATGAACACGTTTCACAAAGTGATCACTCTATATCTGACCTATCATTCCTCATCCTCAAAGGAAACCTGCATAACACTTTGAAAAGATGAGCATCGGAGTCTAAATTCATTACTTTGCTAGACACCAAAAATCGTGGACTGAACCAGAGACACTGTATTTATGGCTTACTACAACAATCTGTAAACCACTAACCCCCCCCTCCCTTTTTTTGTCTTATGACTGCAGAGCTGTTAATGGGCCACTTTACTTTGTATAGTTCCTTACAACATGTGTGTACTATTTATGTTAAACAATCTGTTCCACCTTGTATTTTGCTGTGATGCTGGGAGTTCCTTTCCCAGACCTGAAGAAGAGCTCTGTGTAAGCTCGAAAGCTTGTCTCTATCACCAACAAGTTGGTCCACCCACCCGGTCTCTCAAGACAAAAATAAATAAATAAAAAAAATGTTAAGCTGTAGTTAAGATTGAGAGTATGTATTTGAGATCTAGCAGTAAAATTATTAAGGAATGGTGTAATTATTCCCAAAATAAGCATTACAAACCCAAGAATTTAGAGTTTAACCTTAACTTAAAAATCCAAACACACTGAGGTATGCAAACACACAGATAAGGCACTCAAAGACTGCTAACTGTGCCCTATAGAGACCACATGCATATATAAATGTGTATTAAGGCATTTATTAGAGTATATTAATAATCTGAAAGGTCTAAAAGTTCTCTTTTGAGAACCTCCTTCCAAAACCTGTTGACTCTTACCTGATCTCAATTTACGTTGGTATAAATCAAGTATAACTCCACTGGCTTCTGCATGAAGTTCTCTGCAGTAGTGCAGTGAAGATGAGAATGTGTTTCTGCATTCTTGTACACTGGAACAAATTAAAGGGTTAGGTGCCCCACAGGCACTCGTGGAGGCAGCTCATTGGTTAGAAATTTTGGGATCTCACTGCTCCCCTTATATAAACTGTGAGGTGTGTCACAAGCCCAGTGTGCTGTCTCTGAAGGAACAGGCAGTACTCTCAGCCTGTTTGAGCAACCTTGACAGCTAGTCTTTTCCACTGTACTCTCTCCTCCCACACTCCTCACCTAGTAGACTCTGAATCCAAACTTGTTAGCTGAGGAGTTGACTCATAGCAGGAAATGCAGCTAGTTCTTTATCAGAGGGGTAGCCGTGTTAGTCTGGTTCTGTAGAAGCAGCAAAGAATCCTGTGGCACCTTATAGACTAACAGACGTTTTGCAGCATGAGCTTTCGTGGGTGAATACCCACTTCTTCGGATGCAAGCAGTGGAAATGTCCAGGGGCAGGTGTGTATATATAAGCAAGCAAGAAGCAAGCTGGAGATAACGAGGTTAGATCAATCAGGGAGGATGAGGCCCTGTTCCAGCAGCTGAGGTATGAAAACCAAGGGAGGAGAAACTGGTTCTGTAATTGGCAAGCCATTCACAGTCTTTGTTTAGTCCTGAGCTGATGGTGTTAAATTTGCAGATGAACTGGAGCTCAGCAGTTTCTCTTTGAAGTCTGGTCCTAAAGTTTTTTTGCTGTAGGATGGCCACCTTAAAATCTGCTATTGTGTGGCCAGGGAGGTTGAAGTGTTCTCCTACAGGTTTTTGTATATTGCCATTCCTAACGTCTGATTTGTGTCCATTTATCCTTTTCCTTAGAGACTGTCCAGTTTGGCCGATGTACATAGCAGAGGGGCATTGCTGGCATATGATGGCGTATATTACATTGGTGGATGTGCAGGTGAATGAACCGGTGATGATGTGGCTGATCTGGTTAGGTCCTGTGATGGTGTTGCTGGTGTAGATATGTGGGCAGAGTTGGGATCGAGGTTTGTTGCATGGGTTGGTTCCTGAGCTAGAGTTACTATGGTGCGGTGTGCAGTTGTTGGTGAGAATATGCTTCAGGTTGGCAGGTTGTCTGTGGGCGAGGACTGACCTGCCACCCAAGGCCTGTGAAAGTGTGGGATCATTGTCCAGGATGGGTTGTGGATCCCTGATGATGCGTTGGAGGGGTTTGAGCTGGGGACTGTATGTGATGGCCAGTGGAGTCCTGTTGGTTTCTTTCTTGGGTTTGTCTTGCAGTAGGAGGCTTCTGGGTACACGTCTGGCTCTGTTGATCTGTTTCCTTATTTCCTCGTGTGGGTACTGTAGTCTTGAGAATGCTTGGTGGAGATTTTCTAGGTGTTGGTCTCTGTCTGCGGGGTTAGAGCAGATACGGTTGTACCTCAGTGCTTGGCTGTAGACAATGGATCTTGTGGTGTGCCCGGGATGGAAGCTGGAGGCATGAAGGTAGGCATAGCGGTCGGTAGGTTTTCGGTATAGAGTGGTGTTAATGTGACCACCACTTATTTGCACCGTGGTGTCTAGGAAGTGGACCTCCCGTGTAGATAGGTCCAGGCTGAGGTTGATGGAGGGGTGGAAGCTGTTGAAATCATGGTGGAATTTTTCCAGAGTCTCCTTCCCATGGGTCCAGATGATGAAACTGTCATCAATGTAGCGTAGGTAGAGAAGGGGCGTGAGTGGACGGGAGCTGAGGAAGCGTTGTTCCAGGTCGGCCATAAAAATATTGGCATATTGTGGGGCCATGCGGGTGCCCATAGCGGTGCCACTGATCTGGAGATATATATTGTCATTAAATTTGAAATAGTTGTGTGTGAGGATAAAGGCACAGAGCTCAGCAACCAGTTGTGCTGTGGCATCATCAGGGATACTGTTCCTGACAGCTTGTATTCCATCAGTGTGTGGGATGTTTGTGTAGAGAGCCTCTACATCCATGGTGGCTAAGATGGTGTTTTCTGGAAGGTCACCAATGCATTGTAGTTTCCTCAGGAAATCAGTGGTGTCACGGAGATAGCTGGGAGTGCTGGTAACATAGGGTCTGAGTAGAGAGTCCACATATCCAGACAGTCCTTCAGTGAGAGTTCCAATGCCAGAGATGATGGGGCATCCAGGATTTCCGGGTTTGTGGATCTTGAGTAGTAGATAGAATAACCCTGGTCGGGGTTCTAAGGGTATGTTGATTTGTTCCGGTGTTAGTGTAGGGAGTGTCCTGAGTAGATGGTGCAGTTTCTTAGTGTATTCCTCAGTGGGATCTGAGGGAAGTAGCCTGTAAAATTTGGTATTGGAGAGTTGTCTGGCGGCCTGCTTTTGGTAGTCAGACCTGTTTGTAGTCAGACCTAGTTCTTTGTAATAGTGCCTACTCCCCTGACTGCAAGGGATTGGGCTTCCCCCTGCCTTGGACAAGCATTGGACCATGGGTCTATACTGACTCCTCGTAAAGGGTGACAGTGTTGCACTGCTGTAGGCTGGAGATGAGGCCTGGGCTGCCCTCTGTCTGAAGCAGGATTAAGGAAATCTGAACACTGGTCTGTGGGGTTGGGTTTAGGGAAGCCCATTGCTAGTGGCTAAAATACTTGCTATTTACCCTCCGAGCCTCCACAGTCTGATGTAGCACAGTAAAGGACTTGTGAAGAGGAAGCTAGGCCTGGTCAGTGTGTGATCTCGTAAGGCTCAAGTCCTCACCTGTAGACAGAGGTGTAAGTAAGCGGGTACGGGCCGGTACGGAGGACCGGTAAGAAAAGGAGACTGGTTAAGGGGAGAAGCAGCCTGCCCCCTGCATAAGAATATTTTAAACTCAGCTGTTCCCTGAGTGGTTCAACCCTGGGGGTTAGGAGTGGTTTCTGGCATTCTTGTTAATTTTACTCACAGTAGCTGGGGGGAGTGGGGAGGGTGTGTTTGACCATGGCAGGGGCAGTCCTTGTCTGCCCCCAGGGATGAGGGGATCTCTCTCCAATACTAATATACACAACAAATACAAGCATTTGGCTGCACAGCTTAAATCCAGAGCTAATAAAAGCAGGTGGAAGGGGACAAACTCACTGTCACATTGGTTTCTCGTCTCCTCCCTCCCCCTCCTCCAGCCAGGCTGCAGACAAGGCTCTGCATTCCTCCCCCTGCCCCCAGCAGAGGTTCTCCTCTAGGGTCTAGCTTGCAGTAGGGATGCTGGCTGAGATGCCTGCTGCTGCTGCCTGCATAAGAACAGTTTAAACTCAGCTGTTCCCTGTGCAGTTCAGCAGGGAAGAAGACGTTTCTGGCATCTTTTTCTGTTAATTTCACTCCCAGTTGTTGTGGGGGGGAGGGGAAAGTGTGTGTGTGACCATGGCCAGGCCCGGGGATGAGGAGATCTCCTATACACAAAAAACACAATAAAAATCAGGAACCATTTCCAAGTTCAAATCTATCCCATTCCCTCCCCAGCAGAGGAGCATAGTTGTGATGTCCAAACTGCTTGCAGATCCTCTTTGAAATGTTACTGAACTGAGCAGGGAAAAGCTGAGTTTAAACTGTTCTTATGCAGGAGGCAGGCTTCTTCCTCCCTCAGCCAGTCTCCCTGCTCCAAGCTAGAGGGAAGCCCCTGCAGCTGCTGCTCAGCGCCAGGCAGGGAGAAAGCACGGAGCCTAGTGTCTGCAGCCTGGCTGGAGGAGGAGGGAAGACACGGAGAAAAATGTGACAGTGAGTTTTCACTTTTTCAGGCTTATTCCAATAGTAAAGTTTTATTACAGACAGTACTGGTAGTAGTAATAGTAGCTTTATTTTCTCTATCTATGTCATGCAATGGGAGAGATCCATGAAGTACGTAGGAGAGGTGGGTTGCTTGCGATTGGACCATATGGGTAAGAAATGTAAATTACTTTCACCCTTGCCCAAACCCCAGGGCTCCTCTACAGCTGGGAGCTCTGGGGGTGATTTAAAGGGCCTAGCTTCAGCTGAATCCCCGAGGCCTTTAAATCCTGATTTTAAAGCCCTGGGATTTAAAGCCTCACCTCTTCCGATAGAGGCCACGCCTCTTCCAGTTGAGGCCCCTCCCCCTCCGCAGGACTCTGGAGTACCGGCAAGTCCTTTAAGTTACTTTCACCCCTGCCTGTAGATATCATTCCTCACATTTCTTTTCCCCTCTTCCTGCCTTTGGTCCTCACACCAGGAAAAAGAGATTAAGCTAAAAGTCAGAATCCTCCAAGAAGGGTCTTTGTTGTATTGAAGGAGAGGAAAAACATTGTCCTTTTTAGACTCCTCAGAACAATTTAAATCTGATTCATGATGATTCATGATGCACGTTACTGAATAGAGCACGCCATCTTAATCCAAGAGATCTAGGAAAAGGACTACAGTAGAATCTCAAAGATACAAACACCAGAGTTATGGACTGACCAGTCAAGCAGACACCAAGTGAAAAAGAACGAAAGAAAAGAAAAGGAAAGGGGAAAAAAAGGCAAATGTTGTACTGTGCCTGTATTGCGTCTTAGAGATCGGCACATCTGGGCTGCCTGTCTCCACCCCTGCACATGGGGCATCCACTTACAGCAACACGCTTGGGCTGCTGCCCAAGGCAGCCAGAGTCAACAGAGCAGGAGGAGCGCTGGGCTCTGCATCATTTTCTTCACCCCTCCCCTGGCTGGGAGGGGCATGTGCTGTTTTTAACACCCCTCCTCCCCCATAAGGAGGACATGCTATTTATACACACACACAGAGCCCGCAAGGAGGGGGACAAGCTTGCAAACTCATACCAGTGCTGAGTAGGGAGCTCAGCTACCACTGAAACCCGGCCTCGAGAGTCAGTTGCTGGATCTGGAGCCCAAATTGCACTTTGTTCAGAGTTACGAATATTTGAGAGTTATAGACAAACTCCATTCCCAATGTGTCAGTAACTCTGAGGTTCTACTGTATGTATGCTCCATAGACCTCAGAGAACCATTTCTCCGTGTCCTAGTCCATTCTTGCTACTCTAGACACTTAAGGTTTGTAGTGGGGGAGGCTTAAATTCAGTAAGTGAACCTCCTCCTTCAATCCCATGAGATGTCTCCAAAATATTAGCAGGTGCTGATTTTCCTTCTGCTGAGGAGAGAGTATTCGCATATTTCTTCAGGCAGTGGGTCTCTTCATTTGATTGCAGAGCAGATAAAAGGGGATCAAGGTCTGTCTCTCTCTCTCTCTGGTCCATCAGCATAGATGTGTGATCATCTGGGAAAAGAGCTGCTTATCTCCATCACAACAATCCATCTCGACAAAGTTATCCTGCTCGTGGACTACAGAGAAACAAAGGCTTGGTTTAGACCCAATACTTCATCTAGCAAGCCCTTCTTTTCTGAGGCTTGATAGTATCATGCTGAGATGCAATCCAGTGGCCTTTCCTCTCAGATCTTTTCTTTTATAGTGTGGGTTCTCCTCCTAGTATCTCTGCTCAATTAGATCACTCCCACCACTGCAAATTTGTCTCTAAAATGGTGGAATGATTCTAGAAACCTGGCCTAGGGGAAACCTATACTCAAGATCCCAATCTATCTGGATCACAGCAGACACCTGACTAGCTACAGGGGTGTGCATGGATTATTTTTTGCAATTAAGGAAAGCAATCACCTATGGCATGCAAAGGAACATCATTCTGCTGGAACAGTGGGCAGTTGACTTTTTCATAAGATACCTAGTAATGTTTTCATGTCCTCCTGCATAATACAGAATGACTGCCCTACTGCTGTGCCTTTTTATATATCATCATGGTAGCATATACACCTTTTACCTGAGAATGGAAACTCTTCAATCTACCACCTTCTAGAGAATCAAAGCATTATAGTTTGTGTACTGTATTCAGGAGAAACTCAACATTCAAGCTGAGTTTCCACACATTGGATACTGGGAAGCAGTATTTTAACAGTATTTTAACACTGTATGGAACTCTGCAGAAGTGCTTTTTGCACCAAAATACAACTAAAAGTAGCATCTCTTATGGTCCAAACATTAGGAGAAAAACTTAAGGAAAATAGAAATCTTCTCACCTGGTTGGATCTTCAGATATGCACTTCTCTTTCCCCTTTCAGCTCAGGTGGCCAGTAAAATGGGGAAAGACAGGGTCAGCATGTCCCTTATAGTCTGTATTGACAGGATATTTCTCCAATCTGAAGAAGTCAGTCTGTCTTCCCTGGCAGTTACTCCTGAAAGATTTCTTGAAGAAGGTCCAGTTGGTTCCCAAAGCCCTGGCAAGTTCAGACTTACTGCCTGGATTGTGACAAGATATGCCTATGGAACTGGAGTCTCTGTGAAGAACTTGTGGAAGACCTACCTCAGTCTAGAAAGCCATTCAGGAAAGCCACTGCCTTGTTAATATTATACAATAGTAAGAACAAAGGCCTGGTCCCTGTAAGATAACTTTCACCTGGTGAATGTGGGTAGCAGTTAAGTCACTTAAGGAGAATGGTAAATCTTATCACCTTTCAGTTTAAGAGCTTTGTACAAAATCTATTTCCATTATATGGGAAGAGAAATAAAGCATTTTTTGAGTCAGTCTGCAAGGGAACAACGTTTGTTGTGTTTTTAAGGACTCTTTTAAAAACATTGATGCCTTTGATGCTAAACTTTTGTAGTCTTCTGTCCTCCCTTCATATCTAGGTTCCCTAGCTCTCTTGCCTTTTTCCTAGGTTTTGGACTTGCTAATTCCCACTAGTCTGTTTCAGATGGATTGTCTATGAATGAGTAAGGCAATTTTGTCCTCACTTGTTAACAGGGTGTGAGCGTGTGTACATGCCCACATGCATGTTCTCTGGAGGACTCCACTGGGTTTTTGGCTCAGTTCCTATGTTTATATAAGAGGAGCAGTTGGGCCCCAAACTTCTCACTATTGACCTGCTTTCTTGATTGCTGATGGGGTGTGGCTTACCCAATATTCCATTCCAAATTGATAGATTGTCTCTTAACAGGGAATCTATTTACAGGCATGGTCAAGATTGCCTATTTGTCAGTGATTGTATGTGTTCATTTAAAGATGGGGCATTAGGACACTGATTTAAACTAAATACAATTATCAAAAGTGTCTCTCTCAAATTTTGGATTGTACCACTATCTAGTAGGAAGTTTTCTAGGATGTCAATCATTATTGTGCTGTTATCTTTCTAGAAGGTTCAGAATACAGTACCTTTCTGTAATAATGGGAAGTCTACTCTAACAAAAAAAGTAATATTTATTGTAAAAATACCTGAATGACTGTTGTAGGATGTTTGTTTTATCCTCTTGTTTCGATTCTGTCATTCCCTCCAGTTGGAAAAGTATTCTTTTTACGTGACAGGCTGCGCTTGAATTTGATGCTGTGATGCTATGGTTTTCTTCAGGCTGAATATTCCTCTGTAAATACAGTACACTTTCTTATTTATTCAGATGGCCTGGGGACATCCAGAAGATTAGATAACTAGTAATTTGGATAAACAGAAGTGCTGTTTTGAGCTGCAGTCTCACTAAGATAGAAATATGGGGAATGAAGGGAGTAATGTTGATATTTGCTTAATATTTTGCACTTTAAGTTTATTAAAACACCCAAATTGTATTAAAACCACTGTGTACATAATTCTGCATTTTTCTGAGCTGCTATACAAATACTAAGCCACTGATTAGTGCCAGCAGGCGATAGTAGGTTGACTGAGAATTTATTAGCAGGTGATTGATTAACAGGGCTACATGGGGGGCACACTGGGATTTGGATAACTAGGCTTTTTGGGTAAAGGGTATTTGTCTAACTGAAATTATTCTGTAATTCCATTTACAGGTTGCTGTATTTACTTCAGCAAGAAACCTCCAGCACGGAACTGAGAACTGAATGTGCAGTAGTGCTAGGAAGCCTTGCGATGGGTACAGAAAACAATGTCAAATCTCTACTAGACTGCCATATTATCCCAGCCTTATTGCAAGGTATCTTGGCTTTCATTTAATGCAGTATACTTTGGTAACTATTTCTACAACACTTGTGTTTTAAATAAGTAAAAAGAATGAAACTGTATGTATATTCACAGGATTGCTCTCACCAGAACTGAAGTTTATTGAAGCTTGCCTCCGATGTCTTCGTACCATTTTTACCAGCCCAGTAACTCCAGAGGAACTATTATATACAGTAAGTTTTAGGCAATGTCTCTTTGCTCTTGTATATAACTTTTGTTCATGCAATGCAGCCTGTATTATGTGTGTGTGGTGATGCCATCTGTTTATGATAATATTTGGGTATGGTGCTACTAACACTATTAATATTTCACTCATAGGCATCAGGAGTCTAGATAACCTGATCCTGTGAACATTAATTTTTTGACAACGGGAGATCCTGACTACTGATGCCACTTGTACACCAATGAACTGAAAATTCTAGCTTTGTGGCCTATTGTGTATATAGAAGATGTGAGACTACAGATGGTTTGGTTTAATTCAAGTATCATTTAAGAGGGGGAAAAAACCCATGGTATCACAGAATCATAATAGTTACAATTGGAAAAGACTGACTAAGGTCTAATAAATCATGCAGGCAATACAACATTTTCTTCTAACCTTAAATTTTTAGTTCTTTATTCAGTTTTAAATATTTCAGGTAGCTTCCATCATTTAGCTTGGAAGATCCTCACTGTCAAGATCTTTTCTTCTTATAGTTAACCTACATTGTCTCTTCCTTAGCTTGTTAGAAAGGGCAGAATTTGTCTGGCATAATCTTTTTTTCTGGCTCATGCATCATCACCAGCAATAATCTATTTTGAGTCTCATGTGCCAGGCTAAATTAGCAGGGCTTTCAGTTAAAGGAAAAAACCCTCCTGTTTGTACACTTAGTGAATTCAATATGGCATTTGAGAGAAAATGAACATGGACCCCCTACAGTGTCATTTTTACAGACACTTTTCAGTGTTGACCCACATTGTAAGCTCGCAGCATACATGCAACACTCTGCATCTAAGCAGTCAGGAGCCAGACTTGGGCTAAAAAGCATTAAGTCCAAATTTTTTAAATGCTTGCACTACTAACATTGCAGGATGGGTGGCTAAAATGTGTTGTTTAGACACTTGGAGATCCATTGCATTGTCATTGTGGGCTGAGCTTCTGCAAGAGTGCTTATAGTCTTCAAGTTTGAGCTGGGAATAAAGGGGTGATGAAAGGCATGGCCCTTAATTGAATTTTCAGATGCACTGAGACCGCCTCCTATACATCCAAACAAGTATTGCTGCTCTAATCTTGCCAGAAGCATTGAGATGCATTCATATGGAAGTGCTGTTTGGTTTAACATCAGATCTAAGTATGTCGACTTCAGCTACATTATTCACGTAGCTGAAGTTGCATAACTTAGATCGATCTCCCCCTCTAGTGTAGACCAGGCCTTACATATTTTCTCAGTTCATGTCGCACGTTTTAATTTTTATTGCAGGCACATTCCAAACATTGTAGAAAATCATCACCGGATAGGTTTCTTGTTCCTTCAGTATGATGGGTTTTCTGTACAGTTTTGGTACAGCAAGATATTTTGATTAAAAAACTAGGGCTGTTAAACGATTAAATTAACAATTGCGATTAATCATGAGATAAAAAAGTGATGAATCGCAGTTTTAATTTCACTGTTAAGCAATAATAGAATACTATTTATTTAAATATTTTTGGATGTTTTCTACATTTTCAAATATATTTATTTCAGTTGCAACACAGAATACAAAATGTACAGTGCTCACTTTATATTTTTGATTACAAATATTTGCACTGTAAAAAAGATAAAGAAAAGAAAGTATTTTTCAATTCACCTTATACAAGTACTGTAGTGCAATCTCTTTACTGTGAAAGTGCAATTTTCAAATGTAGAATTTTTATTTTACATAACTGCATTAAAAAACAAAACAATGTAAAACTTTAGAGCCTACAAGTCCACTCAGTCCTACTTCTTGTTCAGCCAATTGCTAAGATAAGCAAATTTGTTTACATTTATGGGAGATAATGCTGCCTGCTTCTTATTTATAATGTCACCTGAAAGTGATGAGAGGCATTGGATAGCACTGTTGTAGCTAGCGTTGTAAGGTATTCATATGTCAAATATGCTAAACACCATCAATTCAGTCACAATGCAGGCTTACCTACCGAGGGACAGGTTCCAGGAAATGAGAGAGAGCATAAATTGCATCATCAACAATCCTAATGTACTGGCCAGGACTTGCCTATCCCTTCTTGGCCACATGGTTTTGCATACATACATGACCACCTTCACTCGACTCCATCTTTGTTACCTCCAGATGTGACTCCAGACAGTTTACTCGCCCAAACATCACGCCATAGACCTCATGCTGAGAGTCCCTGCTCTCATCCCTTCAGACAGATCCACATCACATATGCATAGGGATTCCCTTCCTCTCCTCCCCGGAAAAGACGATCATCATCGACATATGTCAGGCAATATGGACACTGTTCTCTACAGTAACAAACAGTGGGGTGGGAGGGGGGGCCACAAGATCGACTGCTCTATACACAGAAACAGTCAATCTCTGGAATTGGTGCATCACTCATCAGACCCTTTTGTGCTTGCGGACTCGCTCAGCAGACATTTTATGATCGACCACGAGTGGAAACTTCATGGTTTGGTAGTGACATCTTCACCCAATGTGGATTCCGATCAGAGACCTCTTTGCCTCGCATATAAACATCAAATGCACCATGTACTGCTTCAAGGGAGGAATCTGCCACCTTTCTCAGGGCAATGATCCCCTATTGTCCTGGTCAGATGAAAGCCTCCTTTACTGTTCCTCAGGTGCTGCACAAGATCAACAAGATGGAGCAATGGTCATTCTGATCGCCCCCAGCTGGTCCAGACAGTTCTGGTTTCCCAATCTCCTTTTAATGTAAATCTGTCCACCAATTCCTATCCCCACCTTCCCCAATCTGCTGATACAGTGCAACAGGAAGATCAGACATCCCAATCCACAGGCGCTGTTCCACCTGAGAGCAGGGTTTTGAATGGGCATCTGCTTTAGAACAGACCTGTTCCTCATCTACGCAAGACATCCTCTCCAGCAGCAGGGAGGAATCCACCAGGCGCTGTTACTGGAACAAGTGGAAGCGCTTTGCCTCCTTGACCCAACAAGATGGAGTTTGACCTGACTCAGCAGGGATCATCCTCTTTCTGGACTGTGTTCTATCCCCGAAGGCATCAAGTCTTGCAATCAACTCTCTGAAAATCCATCTGGCGGTAATTAGCACATTCCTGAGGAAGGTCACTCTGTCTTTGCACACCTGCTAACTGCTAGGTTGGCTATTACCTATCAACCCTATAATCCCTTAGGTGCTTACAAGTTGATTGTTTAATAATTTGTTTTGGTATCTTTCCAGGTATCGAAGTTAGGTTGACTAGTCTATAATTCTTCAGGTCCTGTTTGTTCCCCTTTTTAAAGATAGGTACTGTTTCCCCTTTTCCAGACCGCAGGGACCTCACTGTAACAGGGTGCTGGCTAGGAGAAACAAGCCAGGCCCCTCTTACCCTTCTTCCTCTGGAACAGGGCTATTAGCTGGGCTGGCTGAGGGGCCACACCCTTATTACCAGAGTGGATCCACCTGCAGGCCTGGGTAGCCAGCCTGCCCTGTAAAGCTGGCTAAGAGACAGGAAGCAGGGGGAGACAGGAAAGGGAGGAGTGTGGGCTCTAGATCCCGGCTGGCTGGGAAGTTAGTAGTCTCCCAGAGTGTTGGTCTCTATAAATACCTGTAAATAATAGGTGGTGGGAACGGACACACACAATAAAAGGACACGGGTGCTGCACTTCAGTTGGTCTCTGACTGCGTTCTATGGAGGGGCCAGGAGCAGGCACCGCTATATGTGGGAGCTTGTCTGGGATCCTGACACCAGGGACTGTGGTTGGTGGCCCTGGAGATGGAAGAGACCATAAAATGGCTGGTGAAGCAGCAGGAGAAGATGCAGTAGGCCCTGGTCAAAGTCCAGTTGTTCCAGCAGACCGAGAAGCAGCCCTTCCTGACCTGGCAGGCAGAACAAGAGTGGAGCCTGCAGGACTTTATCAGGGAACAGACCAACACCCAAGCACAGCTTGTACAGCGGGTGGTGAGTCCTGCGGCGAGTGAGGGCACCCGGGCTCCAGGCTGGGGACTATGCAAAATGAGCCTGGCAGATGACCCGGATGCATTCTTGGAGACATTTGAGCGGGTAGCCACGGGCGCCAGGTGGGAAAGGACAACGTGGGCCCTTCAGCTCGCGTCGTACCTGGTGGAAGAGACTCAAGCAGCCTATATGGCGCTGAGTGAAGAACGTGCCCAGGATTATGGGACAGTATGGGCTGCTATTCTAGACCGGGTGGGCCTATCAGCTGAACACTATCAGCAGAAGCTGCGGGCTACTCGCTGGACAGCGGCCATGCAGCCCCGCACCTTTACCCAGAGGTTAATGGACTGGGTGACCTGGTGGTTATGGCCCGAGATATGGACCACGGCGGAGATTATGGACAGTGTGGTCATGGAACAGTTGTTACAAAGCCCCCCCGAGACAATACGGATCTGGGTGAAGCGGCACCAGCTGGAGACTGTAGAGGCCGCGGCCAGGTTAACTGAAGAGTATATAGAGGCCGAGGGACCCCGGAGGGAGGACCGGCCCCGGAGGGATAGGGAGCCGGGGAGGAGACTACCCAAGGCGGCCCCAGGAAAGAGAGGTGAGCCCAGAGGGACACCCGACCGACCATCCAGGTTTACCTGCTGGCAATGTGGCAAACTGGGACATACAAAACGGGACTGCCAGGTGGCCCAGGTACCCCTGGAAGTGAAGGGCCGCTTCAAGTGGAAGCGGGTGGGGGTCCTGGAGCGGTTACTGTATCCAGTGGTGGTGGGCAGGGACTGGGGCTCACTACCAAGAAGGAAGAAAGGGGATACCCCCAAAAGAGGGGCATGCTGCCGGAGCCAGGGGGCTGTTGGAATTGGGGATGGGCCTAGATCCATCGAGGCAAATGAAACTCATAGACTCATAGACTTTAAGGTCAGAAGGGACCATTATGATCATCTAGTCTGACCTCCTGCACAATGCAGGCCACAGAATCTCACCCACCCACTCCTGTAACAAACCCCTAACCTATGTCTGAGTTACTGAAGTCCTCAAATTGTGGTTTGAAGATCTCAAGCTGCAGAAAATCCTCCAGCAAGTGACTCATGCCCCACGCTGCAGAGGAAGGCGAAAAACCTCCAGGGCCTCTACCAGTTTCAGGCCAATCCTGTACTGATTAGCATACCTGCTGACAACACTGGTTTAGCAAGTGTCCAGAACCAAGTTCCAACAGATGCAATTATTCTTCTCACAGTCAAAGGAATGCTACTTAACTCCCAATAAAAGGTAAATGGTTTCATAACAGACACAAAGCTTCATTAGGAAGAAATACAAATCACAAAAGTCAATCCTTTAGTCACAATTCTCTAACAATATTGGGATCTGGATTTAACTAGTTATAGTTCCATCCTTCAGATACTGCTATCATTTTCACCCCCAAATCTTGTCACTTCTTCCTTTACAATTTCTCTAACCTCTCTCCATGCCCCACAGTTTAAAAACCTCTGTGCTAAATAGAAGGCAGAAATCGGGAGACGGGGGGTGACCCTCTCACTACCCCATTTTTCTGCCCTCACAGCTTTGTACTCTGGGTGGCTGGCCCGCTCGCCTTGCCCTGGTTGTGTGGCCTTGGCAACTGCTACCTCTCTGGCTTCTCACTTCTCCCCCCGCCCATCCCTCCTGCTACACACACCTGAGGCCTGGTGTGCACCTAAAACCTACATTGACCTAGCTAAGTCACTCAAGGCTGTGAAAAGTTCATTAGACTGGATCAATCCACACCTCAGCTCAGGGTTGCCCAGAGGATTCAGGGGGCCTGGGGCAAAGCAATTTCGGGGGCCCCTTCCATAAAAAAAATTGCAATTCTTGTGGGGGCCCCTGCAGGACCCCACACAAATTGTCCCACTTGCTCCCCCCCCCCCCCCCCCATGGGCGGCCCTGGGAAAAATAAACCTTCTGCATCTTGGCACAAACACAGTTTTAAGAAAACTTCTTTACAAGGTTTCACTGGTTCTCAGTATCAGCTAGTGCCAAAAGGCACTAAAGCTCATTAAAAGGGTCGGACAAATATTTTCTGTCAAAACTTTTTCTGGATCGAAAACTAGGGGGTTTTAAAAAGCAGAAAAAAAAATCACAGACAATGTCTGCTTTCCTTCAAAATTTGTTGTGATTTTTTTAATTGAAGAGCTGAAATTAGTCTGCCAAAACCTGAATATGGTTTGGGGTTTCAGAAGTGTGTGGCCAAATATTTGCTGCTTGCTGTGTTTGATTGTTTAAAGAAACAATAAAAAAAATTCTGCTTAAAAAAATCCAAAACTTTTGAACCACCTCAGCTTGTGACCAAACGCCTAAGCCCATCCAGTCAGAGATTTTTCCAGGTTTCTGATACTTTGCTGGCTTCCTTGACTCATATCTGTCTCCGTAACTTTAGGTTCATTTAGCTTAGAACATAAGAACAGCCATACTGGATCAAACCAAAGGTCCATCCAGCCCAGTATCCTGTCTACCGATAATGGCCAATGCCAAGTGCCCCACAGGGAGTAAACCTAACAGGTAACAGCGCCTGGTGGATTCCTCCCTGCTGCTGGAGAGGATGTCTTGCGCAGATGAGGAACAGGTCTGTTCTAAAGCAGAGGAGTGTGGGCTTTAGATCCCTGCTGGCTGGGAAGTTAGTAGTCTCCCAGAGTGTTGGTCTCTGTAAATACCTGTAAATAATAGGTGGTGGGAACGGACACAAACAATAAAAGGACACGGGTGCTGCACTTCAGTTGGTCTCTGACTGCGTTCTGTGGAGGGGCCAGGAGCAGTCACTGCTACACTCACCCATCCTGCAGAAGTTTTCAAAGATAATAGCTAATGGTTCTGAGATTGCTTTCAGGTAGCCCTTTTAGTACCATAGGGTGAACCTTGTCAGGTCTTGCTGACTTAAATTCATCTAATTTACTTAAATATTCTTTAACCTGTGTTTTTTCCCTATTTTTGTCTTGCATTCCTCCCCCTTGTTAATATTAATTGTGTTAAGCATCTGGTTTCCATTACTACTAACTTCCCAGCCAGCCGGGATCTAGAGCCCACACTCCTCCCTTTCCTGTCTCCCCCTGCTTCCTGTCTCTTAGCCAGCTTTATAGGGCAGGCTGGCTACCCAGGCCTGCAGGTGGATCCACTCTGGTAATTAGGACGTGGCCCCTCAGCCAGCCCAACTAATACCCTTCTTCCTCTGGAGCAGGGCTAACAGGGGCCTGGCTTGTTTCTCCTAGCCAGCACCCTGTTACACCCCTCCCCCCTTAAGAGGCATACGGTCCGGCCGCCCTCGGACCACCTGCCTTTCGGCCCTTTCGCTTTTTACTTTTACTTGGGGTGGGGTTTCTGCGGGGAAGGTTTCCCCCAGAACCGGTTGAGCCCCAGCCCCCTCCACCAGCGTTCGCTCTATCCCCCTCCCACAGAAGGTACATTGCGGAGGTAGTGGCAGCCCCTCTAATTCTGCCTCCACCCACAGATCATCACACCAATCACACAGCAGCAACCCCTGCTCCTCCTGTACCTGAGAGACAGGTTCGAAAGTTATCCCCTCATCCAGCGGGGTCTTCTCTGCCTCAGTTTCCTCCACATCTTCATGTGGGTTCGGGACCTCATCCTCAGGTGCCATTTCCTGGGGGCCCCTCGGCAGGGCCCAGCCCTTCCCCTGAGTGGCCTAAGCCCATGAGTTCCCCCAGGAAGGCCTCCCGTGGACCCGCCCGCTCTGGGCTCGGTTACAGTACTGTGTTAAATGTAAACTACTAAAAAAAAAAAAAGAAAAAGGGAAAACATAATTTTTCTTCTGCATAGTAAAGTTTCAAAGCTGTATTAAGTCAATGTTCAGTTGTAAACTTTTGAAAGAACAACCATAATGTTTTGTTCAGAGTTACAAACATTTCAGAGTTACGAACACCCTCCATTCCCAAGGTGTTCGTAACTCTGAGGTTCTTCTGTATTTCAATTGTCTTCCTCTTCCTCTCCAGGACTAAGTTCTTTCAGAATAGATATCTTTGGAGGAGAGAAAATTACTTGCCTTTAATTCTGCTTCTCTGAAGATATCATTCCAATGAGTGCTAAATTAGCTTTTGACAGAAGTAATCTTTTCTGCTGGGGCACGGAGTATTTTCTCCATTTTAGTTTATTCAACTAGTCCAATTTAGTTCAATGATTAGTTCATTCTAATTGGATGTTGAACAAGAAGAAAAGTTTGTTTTCCTCTTCCACATTGTAAATAAAAACTAGGTGTGAGAGAGGATAAGATCTACTAGTTACAAAATCTTGAAGGACATGAGAGACACGGTGGGTGAGATATCTTTTATTGGACCCACTTCTGTTGATGAGAGAGACCAGTGTAAGCTCGAAAGATTGTCTCTCTCAGCAACAGAAGCTGGTCTAATAAAAGATATTTCCTCACCTACCTTGTCTCTCTAATATCATTTAGTTTCTCCATTGCGGAGAAACTAAATGAATTCTTTGCATCAGTCTTCATGGCTGAGGAGGTGAGGGAGATTCCCAAATCTGAGCCATTCTTTTTAGGTGACAGATCTGAGGAACTGTCCCAGATTGAGGTATCATTAGAGGAGGTTTTGGAACAAATGGATAAATTAAACAGCAATAAGTCACCAGGACCAAATGGTATTCACCCAAGAGTTCTGAAGGAACTCAAATGTGAAATTGCAGAACTACTAACTGTAGTCTGTAACCCATCATTTAAATCAGCTTCTGTACCAGATGACTGGAGGATAGCTAATGTGACACCAATTTTTAAAAAGGGCTCCAGAGGTGATCCCAGCAATTACAGGCCTGTAAGCCTGACTTCAAGCTGGTTGAAGCAGGCAAGCTGGTTGAAACTATAATAAAGAACAATATTGTCAGACATGTAGATGAACATAATTTGTTGAGGAAGAGTCGACATGGTTTTAGTAAAGGGAAATCATGTCTCATGAATCTACTGGAATTCTTGAGGGTGTCAACAAGCATAAGGACCAAGGGGATCCAGTGGATATAGAGTACTTAGATTTTCAGAAAGCCTTTGACAAGGTCCCTCACCAAAGGCTCTTATGCAAAGTAAGCTGCCACGGGATAAGAGGACGGTGCTCTCATGGATTGGTAACTGCTTGAAAGATAGGAAACAAAGGGTAGGTATAAATGGTCTGTTTTCAGAATGGAGAGAGGTAAGTAGTGGTGTCCCCCGACCAGTCCTATTTAATATGTTCATAAATGATCTGGAAAAAGGGGTAAACAGTGAAGTGGCAAAATTTGCAGATGATACAAAATTACTAAAGATACTAAAAACCCAGGCAGACTGGGAAGAGCTACAAAAGGATCTCTCAAAACTGTGTGACTGGGCAACAAAATGGCAGATAAAGTTTAATGTTGATAAATGTAAAGTTATGAACTTTGGAAAGCATAATCCCAACTATACATATAAAATAATGGGGTCTAAATTAGCTGTTACCACTCAAGAAAGAGATCTTGGAGTCATTGTAGATAGTTCTCTGAAAACATCCACTCAATGTGCAGCGGCAGTCAAAAAAGCAAACAGAATGCTGGGAATAATTAAGAAAGGGATAGATAATAGGACAGAAAATATGTTGCCTCTATATAAATCCATGGTACGCCCACATGTTGAATACTGTGTGTAGATGTGGTCGCCCCATCTCAAAAAAATATATTGGAATTGGAAAAGGTTCAGAAAAGGGCAACAAATATTATTAGAGGTATGGAATGGCTTCCGTATGAGGCGAGATTAATAAGACTGGGACTTTTCAGCTTTGAAAAGAGACGGCTAAGGGGAGATATGATTGAGGTCTATAAAATCATGACTGGTGTAGAGAAAGCAGATAAGGAAGTGTTGTTTATTGCTGCTCATAGAACTAGGGGTCCCCAAATGAAATTAATAGGCAGGAGATTTAAAACAAATAAAAGAAAGTATTTCTTCACACAATGCACATTCAATGTGGAACTCCTTGCCAGGGGATGTTGTGAAGGCCAAGACCATAATAGGGTTCAAAAAAGAACTAGATAAATTCATGGAGGATAGGTCCATCAATAGCTATTAGCCAGGATGTGCAGGAATGGTGTCCCTAGTCTCTGTTTGCCAGAAGCTGGGACTGGAGGACAGGGGATGGATCACTTGATGATTACCTGTTCTGTTCATTCCCTCTGAAGCATCTGGCATTGACCACTGTCGGAAGACAGGATACTGGGCTAGATGAACCCTTGGTCTGACCCAGTAGGGCCATTCTTATGTTCTTAGGTTCTTATCCTGGGACCAACACAGCTACAA